>NW_006159959.1:2389270-2404820 GCF_000334495.1 Tupaia belangeri chinensis
CACACATGTGCAGAAGTGAAAGAGCAAGGAGAAGCAGATTTTATGTTGAAAACAATATGAGCTAAAGACACTAAAACAATCAGTTTAAAATACTAATAGCAAAGACAAATCTGTCAACGTGGAGTTTTATACACAGCCAAATGTCTTTCTTTCTACATGAAGGCAAATAAAAATTTATTTTGTTGTATAAAAATTAAGAGTTCATTGCATACCAACCCATACTGCAAGATATGTTAAAGAATATCCTTCAGAAAAAAAATGTATCACATGAATTTGGATTTACACAACAGAATGATGAGTAAATGAAATGGTATCTGCTTTAGCAAAGATATAAGAAGATATTTTTACTATTTGAACCTCTTTGTAGTATAAATGAGTGTTTAAACAAAAATAACAATGTTGTGGGGTTGTTAATACCTACATCAAACTGTCTGGCAACAATACCACAGATATTAAGGGAAGAAAAATGAAAGGATATTGTTGTAAAGTTCTTCCACATGGGGAGTAGATAACAACACTTGAAGAAAGACTGTGATGAGTTAGAAATTTATGCTCTATTACCTAAAGCAACTAGCAAGAAAAAAAAAAAACAGAGTTAAATCTGATAAACCAAAAGTGAATATAAAATGAAACAATTAACAAATAGTTAATCAGAGACAGATGGTGGCACAGTGGTATATTACTGGAAAGGTCATGGTTTTTGTCTCAAGGTTTCCTTGTATACTCCAGGCACGCACATGCACATGGTCAAGACTGCCTGAAGTTGGGGGTGGATCATGGCATGAAGACTTTGATGGAGATGCCCCTCTTTTTCTGATTCTTTCTCTCAAGGATGAAAGAGAAAGTGAAAGGCAGAGAGAAAAGAAAGGCTTTTTAAAAGTTAATAAAAATGATGCAGAGGAAAATGAAAAAGGGAACGAAGAGGAGATAGGGAAACAAAAATTCAAACTAAAAGCTCCATAACTAATGATATCAATAATTGCATTAAGTGTAAGTGATTTAAAATGCATAGAAAGTTCAGATTATCTTTATACAAAGGAGGCATAACAGTTTTCTTTCACTCAACTGTTTAAGGCAGCTCAATACCAAATGACTTAAAAATTAATTTTATAACAACTGGGGCTCTTAGCCCCAGAATGGAGACTAATTCTTTGACTATTTCTCTTTTTTCTTTCCCCAAATATAAAAATACTTTTAAATAGTGAAATATCAAAACAGCAAGAAAACCATTTAATTGAAAGGTCTAAATCATTAACCGAGAACAAATTCTAATTATATAAATTATTGACTATAGAAGAATATGTAAAGACTGTCAGTCATTTCAACTTACCTCAGAAATCGTTCTAAGCCCATTGATCATCAAGCTAGTATATGAACATTGTAAGATCATGTTAGTTAATATGGAACCAACATCACCCTTATTTTCTATCATTTAGTAGATTATGCTAAAATGAACAAAATAGATTGAGAAAATAACACATGAATGATACTATTTTAAAAAATACTTTTTCTTTAAAGAGAGATTTTTGCTATAGTGTGGATGCACTTGCTAGTGAAACAAGGAGGAAACAGAGAGACAGAAAATGAGAAATCAATGCCGGGGGTTGGCCACACCACAATCCTTTCTCTTCCAGACTCCTCTTAGGATTTTGGGCATGCACACATATGCACCTAGAGTGATTTTGAAGACACTAGGTCTGACCATGTGGGAGCCCAGTAACATAATCACTACACCATCTGCTGGTTCTTAAAAGTACTTTTAAAAATACATTTGTCAGATAAAAGAATAAATTATGGGAATGTAATTATTTTCATAAATACATACTTTTGTATGGACTGATCAATTATAATAGAAAGTCCAATGTAGGTTCAGCCATTAATCTAATTATCTGAGTGTTTGGGTAAGGTGATGGTCAGCTCTCCTAATAGAGACAAATCAAATAACCACAAAGCGATTTTCTGAGAGGTTCAATAGCCATTTGAATGCAAACCCTATACAATGTTCACAAGAACACAAGGGCTTACAGAACTGATTCATGCCTTTCCAAAGGCAGTTCTTATTGCATTGCCACCTACGTTCCTGAATATCGGCCTTTCAGCCTCTCATTGTAGCTTTAGTACTTTGAATTTGGAATAATGTCTAACTAAAATACTCTTTTCTAATATTTCTCCAGTATTAGGTCTCTCTCCTCCTTCTGATCCAAACTCCAACACTGTTCAGAGAAACCATCCCTCAGCTCCTGGGTAAGTTTCAGGGAAGTTTCATAACTCTCCTTACATTAACCTATTCTATTTTATCTATACCACTCATCTCTACTTGAATGATATTTTTATTTTCATTACCAGTTTTTGAACATTGCTGAAAAGAGTGAAAGCACCAAAAGAGAAAAGTCTCACAAGCCTTCAACAAGTACTTAAATAGCGCAAGGCAAAAAGTAGATACTTAGTATGTGTCCAGTGAATGAATTATTAAGCATGAATTCTAGTTGTTATTTGGTAATTTTATCAGAAATAGGGTTAAATTGGGGATATTTTTATAATCCTGGAATTCACTAATTGAAGCTATAGAAAAAGAAACATCTAAAAAAATGTACATTCAAACATTTCAGGTAAGAGATAGATATATAGATCTAGACAGATGCAATTTTCAGTACGTGTACATATATAGCTATTCACTACATTCCCTGAATAACATTCAGGGCTTTAGTCTTAGAAAACAAATATGTGGTTCATTAAATCAACAAGCATGATCTTCTATGAGTCCTATGTTTATATCATCTAAATATGTATAAAATAAATTTAAAGCACAATGGAATGAAGTGGTCGATAGACACTGAAAGAATATTTACTTCAGGGTCATCAGGTGATGTGATGGTTAAAGTTCTAGACTCCAGTGTGACCAGCCATGGTTTGTGTCCCAGATCTCATGGCTTGATAATCACGCCAGGCATAAGTGTGTGTGTGCCCAAAATCCCAAAGAGAAAATGAACAAGAAAGGATCATAGTGTGGCCAACTCCCTGGGAAGGTAATTTCTCATTTTCTTTTTCTGGTAGTACACACACCCTATGGCAAAAACAAAAACAAAAACAATTATTAAATCTGGGGGACCAGCAGTTAGCTTAATGGCTATGTCACTGGACTCCCATGTAGTCGACTGTGGTTCGTGTCCTGGACCTGGTGGCTTAAAACTCACACCAGGTGCGTGTGCAGGCGTGCCCAAGATCCCGAGAGGAGAATGGAGGAGAAGGGATTGCGGCGTGGCCGTCCCCCCTGGGGGGTGATTTCTCGCTTTCTATCTCTCTGTCTCTCTCTGTCTGTCTGGCGAGTGCATGCGCCCTGTAGCGAAAATCACTCTAAAAAAAAATAATTAAATCTTGGAATTTTAAGCAAAAATATGAAGACTCAGATAAACTGAGTGTACTAAAGATCTATATTTATTTTTAAGTTTGCATGCCTTGATGATTAGAATTTACACTTGATCTTAATCAAAAGGTTGGGGAGTGATTAAAAACTTTTAAACATAGAATTGTTGAACCAGTTTGTGGTGTGAGGCTTAAGGTGGCTGGATCCCACATGGGCAACTGCATGGTTTGAGTTCTAAACTCAGTAGCTTGCAAAATTTGCCAGTCATGTGTGCACGCATGCTCAAAATCCTAAAAGGAAAATCGGGAAGAGATTGTGTCATGATCATCTCCCCTGAGTGGTGCTTTCTCACTTCTCTCTCTCTCTCTGTCATCTATTTTTGAGAGGTTTTTGCTGTAGGGTGCGTGCCAGAAAGAGAGAGAGACAGAAAACAAGAAATCACCCCCAGGGGGGATGGCCACACCTCAATTCCTTCTCCTCCACTCTCCTCTTGGGATCTTGGGCATGCACGCACACACACCTGGCATGAGTTTAAGCCATTGTGTCCAGGATTCAAACCGCATTCGACTACATGGGAGTCGATTCACATAGCCATTACGCTAACTGCTGGTCCCATCTCTCTCTGTCTTACTCCAGTGAGTGAACACACCCTCTCACAATTTAAGGAAATATATGTAAGGAATTGTCATGTGTTTCTATTAAATTTGACTTTTTGAGCACATGTGTGGCTTTTTATTTTACTTCTTATTGAATACCCTTAAAATTGTTTGCATTGAAAGGCCAGGTAAAATAATTGTATATCTGTTCCATAATATGCTCAGAAAAGATCATTTTCATAACAAAAACTATTTGAACAATAAAATTCAAAGAATTGAGTGGTAATGTGATTCTGCAATTGTATTAAATACTTAACTTTTTCTAGAAGAGAAAGCATAGTAAAATATCTGGGCATAAAAGTGAAACAAAGTATTTGTCAATACAAGTAGCTCTTAATTGAAACAGAAATTTAATTAAAAGGATGCTAAAACAGCTACCATGTTTTAATGAAATCTAGAGGTTTTAAGTATAATCAAATGAAAAGAAAAGGGCAAAATTAAAGTGCCTTTATTTAAGTATTAAAGTTACTTCCTAAGCATGCAAATTGAACTAAATTATTTGGGTTACACTTGAATCAAGAATTATTCTGAAATGAACTGCTTCAAACCTTTGCATTTCTATCCATCAAGAAGACCTTGTGATTGGATTCTGACTCAGTAAAAACTAGAGGTTTGTTTGATTAAACTGAGATATCTCATTATGGTCACTGAGGCAAAGCTTCTGTTATCTTGTATGACAGGCTGTAGTTAGTAATAATTCAAAATTCCATGTAATGCAGCTAAAAGGCAAAATAATCAAATACATATCTGATTGAAATCCTTGAGTTTTTTAATAGGTCAGGTGGAGACTTTGATTATTGGTACCAGAAAAAAATGAAAAGAAATTCAGTAACTATAATAAATATTTCTCAGGGTTTTATAAAAGCTTCATTTCGGGACCAGCAGTTAGCATAATGGCTATGTCACTGGACTCCCATGTAGTCGACCGCGGTTCAAATCCCGGACCCGGTGGCTTAAACTCATGCCACCAGGTGCGTATGCGTGCGTGCCCAAGATCCCGAGAGGAGAATGGAGGAGAAAGGATTGCAGCATGGCCATCCCCCCTGAAGGGATGATTTCTCGCTTTCTGTCTCTCTCTCTCTCTTGTCTTTCTGGCAAGCACACATACCCTATGCCCCCCCGCCCCTCCAAAAAGCTTAATTTCTTAAGCAGAGCAAAATAAACCTCTTCTAAAGTATTTATTCATGTTTGCCTGAAAATTTCAGAGCTAAGATACTATGAATAAATATCTTTCAGTTGTTAAATAATTCTATTACTTTCTAAGATAGCTATGTGTCTGCCCCTAGTTATAGTAGTTAAGCACTTTGTATAGAAAATTGGATCCCACATGGCCCCAAACCCTGAAAGGATGGGGAAGTGAAGGAAAAAACACTGCTGTGTGACCATGCCCTGTTGAAGAGGTTCTCTTGCCCTCTCTCTCTCCTTTTTTCCCCTCTGGTAAACACGTGCGCCCTCTGGCAAATAAATAAATAAAAATATCTATATAGAATATATGTATTAAAGGCAATAAATGATGAATGAATAGTAAGAAAAAATAACTGAAGACAAAAACAGCTATAAAGAAAAAAGTTACTTAGGAACTAATTAAGGAGATAACATTCTAACACTATGCTAATATCAAAATAAATTCTGAAATTATAAAAATTACTGACTCCAGGTAAGTTGAAATTTTCAGAACAAAGGTGTTGACATGATGCCGTATTTTTCATGGGCAACTCTTAGCACACTAAGAAATGTTAAAGAAAAACGTATGAGAACAATTGTTCATAATGTACATTTAAAACCTGATGAACATGGAATTTCAATACCATTTTTTTTAAGGAGACAAAATCATAGTATGAAACATACAAACCTTTTCATTTTGCAGGGTTTATTTCTAAGATTTGATATTTTCAGTAGTATTCAATTTGCTTCAGAAAGCTAAGTATGTCTATGTAATAGGCAAGTGAGGATTATTCCAATTTACACAAGGACAAGTGGTATATAAAAAGCAAAATACTCTGTTTAAATTCTTAACAAAAATCTAAGACAAATTGAGAAGCAAATCAAACATAAAACTGGCATAATCCCTCTTATTTGGAACAGTGTTGTCTCAGTAGCATGCTTTGAAAATAACTAAGAGAGTATGAGTAGTATAAAAACCATTAAAATGAATCTTGACAGGGGCCGGCAGGTGGCATGGTGGTTAAGGGCACTGGACTCCCACATGGCCAACTGAGGTTTGAGTCGTAGACCTGTGGCTTGCTTTCTCACTTTTCCTCTCTCTCCCTCTCTTTCACCCTGTCCATCTCTGGTCAAACTAAAATAAATAAGTAAATAAATTAATAAATAAAGTTAAATAAAATAATTCTTAAAAAAATACTAATCTTGACATCTCTGGAAGGGTTCTAACAGTGAAACTAGAGCATATCCATGAGCTGAAGAAGTTAAAAGTACTTCCTGTAGGTTTTCTCAGTTGCAGAAATTCACCTGACTTATTTAATTCGCCCATGGTCTTTCTGTAATACCAGAGCGCTTTGCACTTAGCATCCTTGAAAGGATTTTATTTTTTATTTAATGATACTAATTTTTCCATTTAAAAAAATTATTGAAAGTATTTGGAATAAATTATATAAAACAAAATAACACAGTAATGAATTTTCAAAATAAAAAGCCAAACACAAACTCTTTCCACATTCATAAATTTTGAAGGATTTTTTTTTTTTTAAGAGGGAGATTTTTGCTATAGGGTGCATGCACTCCCTGCAGACAGAGAGAAACAGAGAGACAGAAAGTGAGAAATTGCCCCTTCGAGGGTAGCCGCACTGCAATCCCTTCTCCTCCGTTCTCCTCTCGGGATTTTGCGCATTCATTCACGTGCACCTGGTATGAGTTTCAGGGCTTTAGGCCCAGGACTCGAACAACATGGGAGTCTAGCAACATAACCATTACACCATCTGCTGTTCCCTGAAGAAAATTTTTGACATGCCATTTTTATGTTTGTTCTATCTTTGTATATTCATACAGAAATATTTATATGATACAAACAAAAATAAACCTAATATGTACCTTTATTTGAGAGATGTTTTGCTATGGGTTGCATGAGTTCACCAGAGAGACAGATGGAGACAGATGGAGAAACAGATAGTGAGAAATCACCCCCAGGGGGATTTCCATGCTGCAGTCTCTTTTCCATTCTCTCTTTTGGGCATGCGTGCATACGTGCCTCGTGTAAGGGAGGTTTGCATACATGCCCAGGTCTGGGACTCGAACCATGGTCGATTAGCACCTTAGCCACCATGCCACCTGCTGGCCCCATATGTCTTGAATTTTAATGCTACAATATCAAAACATATTTCTATGAAGTTTCATGCAAAAACTTATTATTAATTTCATTTGCATGACTTACCAAAAATTGAATTAATTTGTGACCTTAGGTTTCCTTTGTTGTTGTTGTTGTTGAACATGTTGATATAAACTGAATTCAGGCACAAAGACACATGTAGATTAGAAGTAAATAATTAAAGAAAAATACATGATGCTATCATTAATTAAAAGAAAGCAGGAGTGCTGTATTAGTTTCAGATAAATCAGTCATCAAAGCAAGACACATTATCAGGGATAAAGAAGTACATAATAGTTTTTTTTTTTCAACTTTTACATACTTAAAAACAGAGTATCAAACCAAATCAGACAAAAACTGAAAGAACTTCAAAGATAAATAAATGAACCCAGTATCATAGTCAGAGATTTACAGGTTCTATCACAAATAGATGAAGCAGGAAGAAAATTTTAAAAAGACCTTGTTGAACTCGATGACATTATAAACTAATTGGATATAATGAATTGAACTGAATTTTTGAACAGCAACAAAAAAGAAGTGAAATTAATAATCCAATTTTCCATCTTTGAACAGTAGATTTTAAAAGATTAAATCTAAAATAAACCTAAAAAGAGAACTAGTAAGAATTAGGGCAGAAATAAATAAAATTTAAACAGAAGATAGGGGAAAAAAAATCAACAAAAGCTAAAGCTGGTTCTTTGAAAAGAGGGCAAAAATGACTAATAAATAACTAATCCTCTGAGCATTCACATGCATACACCTGAAGTGTTTTTGAAGTCACAGGGACCAAGACTCAAACCACATTTTCAGCCATGTGGGATCTGGCTTCTTTAACCACTAGGCTATTGAATTGGCCTCATTCTTTTTAGGTATGATAATTGTATTACAGTTATATTTAAAAACACCTATGATGTTAGAAAAGTATGTGAAAACATATAGATAAAACTATGTGACATCTGGCAAATAATTAAAAAAGGAAGAAGACTATCATAGATGAAATAATTTGAACACATACTGACAATTATAAAAGGTGCATGATGGGCAAGCCCAGATAAATGTTTTATTCTTTTTATTTTTTTTAATAGATTTTAGAATTTTTTTTTTTTTTTTTTTAGAGAGAGGTTTTTTGCTATAGGGCGCGTGTACTTGCCAGACAGAGAGAGACAGAGAGACAGAAAGCGAGACATTTTGCTATAGGGCATGTGCACTCACTAGAGAGACAGAGAGACAGAAAGTGAGAAATAACCCTCAGGAAGGATGGCCATATCACAATCCCTTCTCCTCCATTCTCTTCTTGGGATGTTGAGCACACATGTACATGTGTCCAGCATGAGTTTTAAGCCATAGGGTCCAGGACTCAAACCATGGTTGACTACATGGGAGATCAGCTACATAATCATTACCTCATCTTCTGGTCCCAAAATAAATAGCTTAATATACAGCTATTTTATAAAATTCTCTAAAGGTTTTTAAAGTATTATAAATAGAATTGTTATTTACATATTGAGGTAACATTTCTAATTCACAGTAGAAAATATGTTCAGTTACTACATAAGAATCATACAATTATCAGAACTATTTCTGATATAAATATTACAAATAACTATCAGATGCTTAATACATATATTTCTACTGAATTTAAATCTGAATTCTACTCTTTAAATTTACATCTAGTAAATTGCTTTATTAGGGTTATAACAATAAGTGGTCTACAATGAGGATAATGATAAATTATACAAGTGTGTTAACAAACTTCATCCTGTTTAGCAGAATATTAAATATATTGTCCTTCATTTATGAAGATACAGTGATGCAAAGGTCGTAATGTGACCTAGTCAGATTCCTGTACATTAAATCAGCAAAACTTGGTCTGGAATAACTGAAACATTGTCTTTGTTGACCAACAATTCTGTCTTCTCCCTCATCCTCTGATATCCATTATTCTACTCTCTGCTTCTATGATTTTAACTAATTTATTTATTTTTCTAAATTTGCTAAAGGGTACATGTACTCACTGGAGACAAACAGAGAGAGAGAGAGAGAAAGAGAGAGAGAATGAAAAAGCATCCTCTCTGGGGAATGGTCATGCCATAGTCCTTTTATCTCCTTTTCTCTTTTAGGGATTTTGGGCACGAATGCATATGCACCTGGCATGCTTTTCAAGCTGCTAGTCCAGGACCTGAACTGTGCAGTCAGTCATGTGAGGTCAGCCTCTTTAACCACCACGCCACAGGCTGGCTTTAGTTTGACTATTTTAGATTTCACAAAGGAGAGAGATCATGCAGTCTTTGTTTTAGCTTTCATTTCTTTGTTACAAGGTATTTCTCTACTCCTTTTACATTCCTATGTAACCTAATCGTTGTTGTAGAATGAGCTGTTTAGTTCCATGTGTTGATGTATTTTCCCATTTTCTTTCTGTTAATGATTTTTTATTTTAATCATTATGGTCAGAAACAATTCTTGGAATAGTTTTGGTCTTATGTTAATAGTTATTTTGTGGTAAAATGTGCAATCTATTCTGAAGGCTCTGTGTGTGCTTAAAAAGAATGTGTAGTCGTCTCTTATTGGGTAGAAAGTTCTGAGGATGCCTTTGAATCCAGTGGTGGTAAATTCCTTCAGTGATTTTCTAGGAAAAACTTTATCGCTCCTTTCATTTTTTTATTTTTTTCTTTTTTTTAAAGTTCTTTCTATAAAAAAAAAGAGAGAGGAAAAAAGACAAATATTCTCAGAGGGGTGTTATACCACAACTCCTCCTCCCAAGATCTCCCCAGGCAGCCAGGACCACAAGTATGTGTACAGGTTGACCCAAAAAACAAACCCTGATCTTTCTTAGGCCTTCTGGCATTAAGAGCATCACACCACTGCTGCAGCCCTGTGACTGGCCCTCTCCTTCATTTTAAAGAAATTTTTTTTTTTTTTACAAAATAATAGTCTTGGTTAATGTTTCTTTCTTTTAAAACATATCATCTCACCTTCTTAACTTGTGAGGTTTCTAATGAGAAATCGGCAGATAGTTTTAAGTAGTTCCCTTATGTGTTACAAGTCACTTTTCTCTTGATATCTTCATCTTGAGAGATACCAGTAGGAGCACTGAGACCCTCTTGCACTGTGGTTTGAGGTTCTGGGTGAAGTTAGTGTGGCATGTGCTCCACATGTAGAGAGAGTGAGTTTCCTTGAACAGATGGTTAGTGCTGACCTGAAGGATAGTTGCCTAAGTTCTCAGACCATGCAGTGAGAAAGACTCTTTTTGAGGGCAGAAAACTGGAAAAAAAATGCAAGCAGAAAATAAATAATGACTCTTGTCTCGGGTGGACTGCGCACAGGAAGGACATAAGTGTTGGTTGAAAAATTGTGATTCGAGACTGGCTAGTTGTTTAGTTAGCCATTTGTATGCAGTTCTCTTTTTTTAAGAATTATTTTATTTAACTTTATTTACTTATTTAGTTTAACTTGACCAGAGAGAGAGAGAGAGGGAAAGTGAAAAGCAAGCTGCCAGATGTGGGACTTGAACTGAAGTTCACCATGTGGGAGTCCAGCACCCTTAACCACCACACCACCTGCCGGCACCTTGTGTGCAGTACCTAAGATGGAGGAATCTATCTGATTCAGTGGTTAATTCTCGCCCCAGTCATGGCATCCTCTGACTTCTGTCTCTTAGTTGAACTACTTTTGTTCATGTATTGTTCGTTTGTTACCTTTATTGACTCGTCTGTGTTCTCCTGTAGCACATTGGTTTCCTTAAAACTATTATTTTGAAATTTTGTAAAGTTCATAAATTTTTATTTTAGAGAGGCTGTCAGAACGTTATGGTGTTCCTTTAATGATGTCATGTGTCCTTGATTTTAAAATATTTTTTATAGTCTCATGTTTGTATCTGAACCTTTGGAAAAGCAGTAACCTCTTCCAGACTTTACAGATAGGCTTGTGTGGTAGAAAATTTTCATGTGTGAGTGGGTATCTGAGTGCCGATTGGGTGGAGGGTGGTGGCACTGGGTCTGGTATAAAGTTCTGGGGACATGTAAAGGTGTGAATTTCGAGAAGTGTGCAGTGACGCAGGTTTCAGTAGGTGCATGCATGGCAGCAGCATCAGGTTCCATAGTGATGGCTCCAGTCCTAAGAGAGCGAAGGTGTAGCACTAGCACTGACTTTGGAGATACACTGAGTGTCTCAAAGCTTGGTAGAACAGGGCACAGTAGCCAGGACCGCTTTGTCAGCTTGGTGCAGATCCAGAAGCCTCTGTAGGGGTCCTCAGCTGTCTAGTCTTCAATTGTCCACAACAGTGGTAAGGACTGGTGACTTTATTAATGCTCATGCTAATAAAATATTTCTGTTCTCCTTTTCTCTCTTGAAAGGAAAGTGATCCCTTCTGGTTCTAAGTTTTTCTGTCCTAGGGATGGGGCAATATAGATACAATGTGTCCTGCACTTTTTTTTATGTGACCATCCTCTATTTTTGTGCTCCAATATGCTTCTGTATCTTCCCAATCATATTCTGAAGCTCTCTCAGAACTCTTTCCACCTATGGGTACTTGTTAAAGCATTGTTTTTCTAGTTCTGCCATCTTGTTGATATCACTCCCTAAAGTTGTTCCATTAAGAGATCTACATTTATATGCCTCCTCATTTAATGTGTAATGATAATAGGTAATCATCCTTTTTATGAAACTCAGCAACATAGTGGGAACCTGCTGGTGGGGTTATGGTTTGGCTACTTTAAAGTACTCTTTTATTTGCTACTTTGATTTTTCTACACTTTGAGTTTTTACCTGTGAAAGACATTTCCTGCAGCAGCAACTGAGAAGCACCTCAATATAACTAGCGTTGAATTTTGTATAGATTTCTAGCGTATCTAAAACCTTTCAACAATTTAAGATTTTTTATTGTGTTTATCAAGTACAAACCTTTACTCATGAGTCAGGTGAATTATAGTTGAGAATAGGGCATATTTATTGTAGAGGAAGACTGAGCCTCCTCTGCTTTTAACCCAGATAGCTGTACAGATAGAGCTCTTAGGTTGCTATCAGCAGTGTGAGCAGTGGTACTTTGCCTAACAAACCTCATGTCATTAGGTGCATAGCTCTTAATTACAAAAAATCATCATGGAGTCAAAAACCTACAGGGAAATTAAAAGACCGGCAGAGCAAAATCCTGATAGGGAGATCTGCTCTACACAAATTAAATTGACTTATGTTACCCAAGCAGTCCCAACGATTTGGAAAGTCTGTCTTTTTAGCATTGCAGACTAGTTGTAACTGTATAGTTCATTACCTTAAAGGATATAGACATGTTAAAATTGAAAAATAATGCAAAGAGTTCCTGATTAAGAGATAAAAAAATAATGGTGAATCGACCTACTCAAATTAGACTGTGAATCTCTTTAAAAAAGAAATCTTTATGTACATACTCTCTGTTAACCTAAGAATTTTTTTCTTTCCTTTCTGCACTCTCCTTAGCTAACGTTCTGGAATCTTTGGAAATAAACTTTTCCTCTTTGATGCGAAGAAAAAATATTCTACTTGGCAATGAGAGGGTCTTACAAATATTTTCTTTAAAAGTTACTAAAGAAAGGAAAAAGTGATGTTTTGAAGTGCATTTTGTTTATATCATCAAATTTAAATTTATGGCCCTGAATATAATTTCTGATCATGTTTGGCATACTGTGAGGCATGTATAAATATAAGTAGCAGTCTATTCATTGAGAAATAAAACTATGGGGACAGCAGGTGGTGTAGTGGTTAAGGTGATGGACTCTCACATGGCCAACCAATGGCTTGAGTCCCAAACCCAGTGGCTTGAAACTCGTGATTGGTGCATGTACATGTCTGCCCCAGATCCTGAGAGGAGAATGGAAAAGAAGGGATTGCAGCATGATCATCTCCCTGGAAGGTGAGGGGGGAGAGTGATTTCTCACTTTCTCTCTTTCTGTCTCTGTCTCTCCGGAAAGTACATGCACTCTATAGCAAAAATATCTCTCTCTAAAAAAATAAATAAATAAAATTATGTACATATATATTCATAACTATGCATGATACAGACATTGACATACACATATACCACACATAGTCAACAGCATTATATCTAGAAAAAATTAAACCCCAGTAAGATAGCTATTTGCTTTTAGAAGCCATCCCTGAATATTTTTCCAAAAACACTATGCTTGCTCCCCTCAAAATATTTCTTGTCCCGTATATATTTACAAATACTAAAACTAATGTGTCCTTATCCATAGTGTCAATTTATGCTCTTCATGTGAAACTAATGAATATGAGTAAAATTAAAATTAGATCATTTCTAGGACCTCCTTTGGCTACAAATATAGTAATTGCCAGGTTATACATTCCAAGAGATGATAAAATGTCTAACTCATTTTTTTTGTACAAAAACTAACATAGGGCCATTCTTAGATATTTCTGCAAGCAAAAGATGAATCATATCCATCAATATGGTCTCTGACTCACCTCTTTTTACTCAGTGTGCTCTTTGAACTATGTTATATAAGTATTCATCTTTTTCTATCTTAATATTATGAACTTTTTCAAGGGCAGATGTGATTAATATGTACAATAGTCACCTATTTTGGCATTATAAATTCTAAAGTTGCTTATTTTTTTAATAGTTGCTATTTCTTTGTATGATTCCTAGTTGATGTAAAGCAGGGTTATAAATTTCAAAGGTTATTTTTTAAGACAAATTACAGCCTTAATTTCTATCTACACACAAAGATAAGCTTTAATCATATTTAATTCATTTCTAAAAAAGCAACTTATAACACTGTTTATTTTGCCATTATTTCTTTCACTACTGTTTGTTTTTATCTTTCTCATTGATATTATATGCACTGAATTTTTATTTTTTTCATTTGTCAAAGGGTGTGTGCAGTCACGAAAAAGAGAGAAAAGAATGAGAAAGCACCTTCATGGGTGATGGTCATCCACAATCCCTTTTTCTCCACATTTCCTTTCAGGATTTTAGGTAAGCACCCAAAAGTACCTGACCTGTACCTCAAGCCACTAGGTCTAGGACTTGTGCCACATAGTCAACCACATGGGACCCAGCTACCCCGACCACCAGGCCACCAGCTGGCCCCGAATTTAAATTTTGTACACACACACACACATGCATGCATAAAGTCTTCATCATCAATATAGAAAATGATTTCTATAATACATTTGGTTACTTTTCTTTTTCAAAGACAATTTGGAATATCAACCCATTCACAGAAAAACTCATAAAAATTAGTAGTGTTATCCTGGACACTTACATTATCTGTAAGAGCTGATGACCAAGCACCATGTGTGTCACAGAGGAGGGCATATTACATGTATCTAGTAGAATGACTGGGTAAGAAAGTTCACACCAAAAATTGTTTTATCCCTGTCTAATTTCACTACATTATAAGCATTTTAAGGACAAGGACAGTAAGTAGTATCCCTTTTTGGTTTTCTATTATCTATAAGCAGATACAAGTGGTACATAAGACAAATTTATGAAACTGTAGAACTAAAATTAGAAAGTTGAAACAGGAAGAAATCTGTCTGATTTGCAAAGGAATATGATCGATAGTGTACTATCAACCAATAAAGAAAAGTACTCAAAAAAGTAAGAACATTATTCAATGCTATAGAAAATTAAAGTCAACTGAAAAAGAAAAAGAGATAATGGGATTTTGTGACCAAAGGTTGGGCATCTTTTGCTATGTTAATTGGCCAAATATGCTTTCTTTTCTTTGAAATGAATATTTGTGTCCATATTTATTTACCTTCCTAGTTCTTTGTGTTGTTTATATTGATTTGTGGAAATTCTTCACATATATTTGGCATAAACGATTTGATGGTTAGGTGTGTTAAAATAACTTTTCCAGTTTATAACCTCTATCCTTATTGCCTTTAAACTGCTTTATTTTTAAAGCTTATTTATTTTACGTCTTGAGAAAGAGAAAGAAACAGCACCCTTGATGAAGTCTGTCATAAAGCAACCTGGCCAACCAGAATTATGGATGTGCCTGTGCACACATGCCTGGTGTATTTCAGCCTGACCCAGGAACCAAACCATGCTCTGCCATGTGGCTCCAACACTGCAGAGCAATGCACTACTGTCTACGGCACTGTGACTGAGCCAGTGTTCTTTATTTGAAGTGTGCAAAATTTTTGATATTGTTTCTATTTTATTTATAAAATCTTTTCCTACGGCAGCTCTAATACTTATTCACC
>NW_006159960.1:0-17420 GCF_000334495.1 Tupaia belangeri chinensis
AATACAAATTTATTTTGGTGCAAAATTTTTTTGGAAACTTATGCATAGATTTTTCATAATGTGCATTTGCCACAAACTTTTGAAGACCTTGTTAATATTTTCCATGTTAATTATATCTTTGAAAGCAGTTTTTTATTGTAAATAATGGCGTCTTAAAATATGGCAAGTAGAACTGCTATGTTTATGTAAATATACATATATGTAAATATTATGAGAAGTTGCAATAAATACAATTAATCAGCTAGTAAGACAGGTGAGGACTTCAGTCATATTTCTCCAACAAAACTGAAATCACTGTGTGTATAAAAATTCATAGCTAGCCTGTGGCATGGTGATTAAAGTGGCTGGATCCCTCATGACTAACTGCACAGTTTGGGTCCCAGACCCAGTGGCTTGAAAACCACACTGGGCATGTGTGCATGTGCATCCAAACTCCGAAAGGAGGAAGACACGGTTGAGAAGGGATTGCAGCATGATCATTCCCATGAAAGGTGTTTTCTCTTTCACTCTCCAGCCAGAAAACTCTCTGACCCCCCTCAAAAAAACAAAAAAACAAACAAACAAACAAAAAAAACTATATATGTGTGCGTGTGTGTGTATACATACCACCCTAATATAAAAAGTACCTCCAAATACCTGAGTTTAATATATTTAAATGTCAGGAGTTGGCATAGCAGCTATATCACATGGCTGACCGTGGCTCAATCCCAGACCTCGTGGCTTCAAAATCACTCCAGGTGTGTGTGCATGAGTGCCCAAGATCCCAGAAAAAGAATGGAGGAGAAGGGACTGTAGCTTAGCCTTCCCCCTGGGGCAGGGAGGGGTGATTTCTCACATTCTCTCTCACTGTCTCTGCCTCTCTTTCAGGCAAGCACACATGCCCTAGTTCAAAAACTGCTTAAAAAAGTTAAATATCAAGAATAAGCTGAAACCCTTGTATTTATAATAGTACGATCTAATGTGATGTTTTAAATTTATTTTTTATTTACAATTAATCAGTATACATACTTACAGTGTACAACATGATTTTCTAATGTGGTATTTAAAAAAACATTGCTTTTCTAAACACAAGAAAACATAGATGCATAGACAGAGGAATAGGGCCCAAATACACAAGTTGGTCTTCACAGACTGCCAAAAATAAAATTGGGTGCAGAAAATTGAAAGACGAGAGAACATTCCAGTGACATGAATGATTTCTTCCTCCATGTTAATCCTTCCTCCACAAAGGACCTCTGGGTTCTTCTCCAGGTTATTCCTTCCTCCAGGCTTCCTCACCTATTTTCATTTTTAAAATTAGTCTATTTCAAATAATTTAATTTAAATATTAATGTTTTGTATTACTTTTAGAGTCTGTCCATTACTCTTTCTGAAGGAAGTTGGACAAGTACACATGAAGTAATAAATTCAACGAATTATTGTGAAACCACTAACAGAGTTAGGGTTAGAGTTAGGGTCAGGGTTAGGGATATTGAGGGACATTGCATAAGTCTTTGAACTTTGATATTTATGAATTGAGTTCAATCCACTGTGTTCATGTATTGCACTTTCATTCAGAGTCAGGATTGGTGGCTGCTAATGAGGCAGATTCCCACCTCACACAGCACGGCAGGATTCTGTGCTAACGCACTCGGGGATGGCTACCATGCTGCTGCTGCTCAGTGCTGTGCTCATCCTGTGGGCTTCCTGTGCCAGCGGACAAGGTGAGTGGAAGCAGACGTGGGCTCTCGGCTTTGCTCTCCCGTGTCTATGTGTTTGCCTTGTCTCCTGAGTCTCCTGTGTATGTTAAATGGTGTAGTCATCCTTTGGAGAAGGATTCAAAAGAATATTCTAAATGAAGGAAATAGAAGAAGGAATTTATGTAAATATGAAAGTGAAAAGTGAAACTTGGATAAATCTGGATTGATAGTCCAGCCCTTTACATTGGGTTGTCCCAGTGCTCAGATGTCAAAGGAAAAAGCAAGCCACTTAGGGGAAGAATACTTTGACGTAGATAGAAACTTCATTGTCCGTTCAACAGCAAGACAATTATTGAGCAGTCAATTGTGTTTCAAGCAGTAATAGAGATGCTGGAAAGAGAAGGAAAACTAGGACCATGCTTTATAGCACTTCTATTAAGAGAGAACATTTGAAGTAGTTATAACAATACATTCTCTCTCTCTCTCCAAACACACACACACACACACACACACACATATATTCTATGTACTACTAGTTGTAAACATACGTATATATTCTCTATAGCCTTTATATTTACTAATAGTTTTTAAATATATATCCATAAATATGTATAATCTATATATTTACTATGGCTTTTATGACATATTCTTTATGTGTTTTGTAATATACACTCTATGTACATACATGTCAAAAGTACATGTACCAAAAGACATAACTCCATTAAAATGAAGAGAAATATAATTATTTTTTACTCTTAAGTTGAATGGTAAAAGAAGGGAGGTCTACACACAAGACCTTGTACCTGTCTTATATTAAGCACTCAGTGAATATGACATTCTTGAGTGAGTTTTGGAGAGATGGGTCTCTTAAAAATAGATCGAGTAGAAGATGAAGACAAGAGTGTAGCCATAGGAACAAATGAAACAAAAATCATGGAAGTTCAAAGCTGTGTTTATTAGTGAAGGACACAGATATTTTCATTTTCTTGACTTCACAACATTTCCACAAGTGTAATGGGGGATAATATAAGTAAGTCCACTATCGATTCATGAGGTTATCTTTTCCAGTCACTCTAAAAGCTACAACGGCTTGGTTTATTACAGGGTAAACAACTTCAGATTTTCAGTGCTGTCATCACATGACTTAACATTTTCAATTATTGTGCAACCTCAAATGAAGAAATGAGAAAATGGAATTTCCCAGTTAATTCATTTGTGACTTGGGCTAATACAGATATCTGTTGCAAACAAGGATCAAATAGAAATGAAACAGAGGAATAGTACTATTTAGATAATGACTTAAATTTGAGAACTATGTCAGCCTGATTTTCTCAATAGCACTATAAAAAGAAATGATGACAAACTTTACCTGACATTGCAGTTGAAAACGTGCTTCCTTCAGTGAGCTCTCTCTAAAGGTAACCTTTGGGCTGAATGTACAATGTACTTCCACTGAGAGGGCTGCTTTCTCCTGTGAGAATCATAGGGGCAACCCAAACTCAGAGGGCACTGCGGGACCTCAGACTGTGACTATATTTGGAGACTGGATGTTCTAAGAAGTAATTAAGTTAATGAGAGATCACTAGTCTAGGCCTTCACCTAGTAGAACTGGTAATTCAGTAAGAAGAGAACAGCAGGAGAAGGACCCCTGGAAGGATGACCATGGATGACAAGGATAGAAGATGGCCATTTACAGGGCAAGAATAAGGGCCTCAGCAGAAACCCACCCTGCTGATACCTTGATGTTACACTTACAACCCCCAGAACTATGACAAAATAAATTTCCGTTGTTTAAGGCACTTGTAATACTCTGTTACAGCAGCCTTAGCAGATGAATACCAGAATACTGACACATTTTTAGAAGGCTAGTTTTATCATATACATTTTTCTGTTTTTCAATCAAATATGTATTAGGTCATGAGGAAAGTCATGACTTCTATTTCCATGTTTCTCTATGCAAAAATGCATCATGACTTTCCCGAACCACACACACACACACACACACACACACACACACACTTAAAAATAGTCACACACACACATTTACACATCTAAATAAATTGTAGAGGATATGTATCAGATTTGGGGAGTTGTATTGTTCTTGTTCATTTTTTTCCTTTTGAATATTTCATATTCAAGTTCGATTCCTCAGTTGACTGAGATGGTATCTACATTTGTACACACATGTACATATATTTGTCCATACATACATATGTATATATTCTTATATGTATTCTATGCAACATCTTTCCTGAACTTGGAAAAGAACAGTCAAAAGATTAAGATTTTTATTACAAGACCACAAAGGGCGAAGGAAGGGAGAGACACAGGAAGTGAATGGGTAACTATGAACACTGCTGACACCCCACCAGAGACAAATCCCTTAGATCTGGGAGATCCACAGGACAGAATCACTCTTAATTTCTTCTTCAGGGCTTACATTTTCCAGTGCAATTTAATTGAAAATACTTCTAAAGAGCTATACATCATGAGCTCTTCTAATGCCTAGTACTCTTAATTACAGATTTTCCTTAATTGGCTAATACAAGTAAACTAGCTATGTATAATAATATATTTGTCAACGTGATTATTAAAATAAAGTATAACTATTCTTCAATATAGGGTATTGTTTTTTTTCAAGGAGGAACTTGTGATTTTCCGGATATAAAACATGGAAAAATTTATGATGAAAACAGCTATAAAGATACTTTCCCAGTTCCTATAGGAAGACATTTCTACTACACTTGTGATCATAGCTTTGTGTCTTCTTCACAATCTCTCTGGAGTCGAATAAACTGTACAGAGGAAGGGTGGTTGCCCACACCCAAGTGTCGCAGTGAGTAAACCCCGACCCTTATTGTGATGAACTATTTAGTGCGTTCAATGAGCGGCAAGAATGTGACAAAAGTCATCATGGAGCCACGACCATCATAGAGGCAGAGATGAGAGGAAGCTACAAAAATGACATATGTCGCTCTTCTTTTGTGAAAAGCTGTTCATTAAAATCAGAAAAAAGATATAGACCTATTTGGAATATTTAAATATTTTTGTTTCAAATACTAATTGTCAATACTTTTAGCTATTAATATTTAATATTAATGCACACTTTTGATTATTGTATTAATGCAACTTTTCTAAAACTGTTTAATGTCTAATTTTTATTCAAAATGAACTATCTCTTTGAATATTCTAAAAGCGCTTTTAAAAGAACTATTAATTTTATTTATTATTATAATTATTACTAAATTTACTATAGAGTGCATGCACTCATCAGAGAGAGACAGAGAAAGAGCAAGAGAGAGAGAGAGAAAGTGAGAAAGCAAACAGCCAGATACAGGACTCAAACCAGGGTCAGCCATGTGGGAGTCCAGCACCCTAACCACCATGCCTCCTGCTGACTCTCGAAGAGCATTTTAAACTGTTTTCTCTCCTTTTCACTTAATTGACTGGACCTATGTTCCTTAAAATCACACCTGTCTTACTCTCTCACTCAGTGCAGAAAAAGGAATGAAGTGAAGAAGGTAAAATCAGGATGGAGATGAACAAGAGTCAAAGGAGACTAATATCTCACCTCCTCCCCCGGAAAGCAGTTTAGATGATCACATGGGATAATGAGAGTAAAATGTCATATCTGAAAGAAGTTTCAGCTAGGTGTTACCTTGTAGTATATTCATTCTACTCACATTTTCACACCTAAAGTCAGACATGTATTCACTGATATGTACATATCAGCTAAACTTGCTTGTGAAAGTAATCAGATTACTTAAGAAACTTTGTGAATCAATAAAATATGGGGAGAAAAGGAATGGAAAACAACTGTAGACACCTAAGATAGTGTGGGAGGAGGGTGGGAAATGGCAGAGGGTGAGAAATAGTTGTAATATATATATATATATATAATGTATCAGATTTGGGGAGTTGTATTGTTCTTGTTCATTTTTTTCCTTTTGAATATTTCATATTCAAGTTCGATTCCTCAGTTGACTGAGATGGTATCTACATTTGTACACACATGTACATATATTTGTCCATACATACATATGTATATATTCTTATATGTATTCTATGCAACATCTTTCCTGAACTTGGAAAAGAACAGTCAAAAGATTAAGATTTTTATTACAAGACCACAAAGGGCGAAGGAAGGGAGAGACACAGGAAGTGAATGGGTAACTATGAACACTGCTGACACCCCACCAGAGACAAATCCCTTAGATCTGGGAGATCCACAGGACAGAATCACTCTTAATTTCTTCTTCAGGGCTTACATTTTCCAGTGCAATTTAATTGAAAATACTTCTAAAGAGCTATACATCATGAGCTCTTCTAATGCCTAGTACTCTTAATTACAGATTTTCCTTAATTGGCTAATACAAGTAAACTAGCTATGTATAATAATATATTTGTCAACGTGATTATTAAAATAAAGTATAACTATTCTTCAATATAGGGTATTGTTTTTTTTCAAGGAGGAACTTGTGATTTTCCGGATATAAAACATGGAAAAATTTATGATGAAAACAGCTATAAAGATACTTTCCCAGTTCCTATAGGAAGACATTTCTACTACACTTGTGATCATAGCTTTGTGTCTTCTTCACAATCTCTCTGGAGTCGAATAAACTGTACAGAGGAAGGGTGGTTGCCCACACCCAAGTGTCGCAGTGAGTAAACCCCGACCCTTATTGTGATGAACTATTTAGTGCGTTCAATGAGCGGCAAGAATGTGACAAAAGTCATCATGGAGCCACGACCATCATAGAGGCAGAGATGAGAGGAAGCTACAAAAATGACATATGTCGCTCTTCTTTTGTGAAAAGCTGTTCATTAAAATCAGAAAAAAGATATAGACCTATTTGGAATATTTAAATATTTTTGTTTCAAATACTAATTGTCAATACTTTTAGCTATTAATATTTAATATTAATGCACACTTTTGATTATTGTATTAATGCAACTTTTCTAAAACTGTTTAATGTCTAATTTTTATTCAAAATGAACTATCTCTTTGAATATTCTAAAAGCGCTTTTAAAAGAACTATTAATTTTATTTATTATTATAATTATTACTAAATTTACTATAGAGTGCATGCACTCATCAGAGAGAGACAGAGAAAGAGCAAGAGAGAGAGAGAGAAAGTGAGAAAGCAAACAGCCAGATACAGGACTCAAACCAGGGTCAGCCATGTGGGAGTCCAGCACCCTAACCACCATGCCTCCTGCTGACTCTCGAAGAGCATTTTAAACTGTTTTCTCTCCTTTTCACTTAATTGACTGGACCTATGTTCCTTAAAATCACACCTGTCTTACTCTCTCACTCAGTGCAGAAAAAGGAATGAAGTGAAGAAGGTAAAATCAGGATGGAGATGAACAAGAGTCAAAGGAGACTAATATCTCACCTCCTCCCCCGGAAAGCAGTTTAGATGATCACATGGGATAATGAGAGTAAAATGTCATATCTGAAAGAAGTTTCAGCTAGGTGTTACCTTGTAGTATATTCATTCTACTCACATTTTCACACCTAAAGTCAGACATGTATTCACTGATATGTACATATCAGCTAAACTTGCTTGTGAAAGTAATCAGATTACTTAAGAAACTTTGTGAATCAATAAAATATGGGGAGAAAAGGAATGGAAAACAACTGTAGACACCTAAGATAGTGTGGGAGGAGGGTGGGAAATGGCAGAGGGTGAGAAATAGTTGTAATATATATATATATATATACATATATATATAAACTAGTTTTATATATATAAAAAACTATAAATGGAAAATTAATTATGATAATATGTATGATTAAGTCACTATGAAGTATATTTTGTATGGAAAATCATATTTTGTATGCTGTGACAATGCCCAGGGAATGAATGTAAATTAATTAATTAATTTAAAATGTTTAAATGTTTAAAAAGTTTAAAATGTTTCAGAAGAAAATCACAATGTACTTGTAACTAGATTCTAGCTTTGTCCATAGTTTTAGTTTAAGGTATTTTGTGAATCAATAAAATGTGGGGGAAAAAATGTAAAAAAAAAAAATTAAATAAAAAAATAAAATACAATGAGAAAACAAAAAAAAGAAATTTACAAATATAACATGCTTCATATATACAAAGTAGTGGTCAGTGATGTTACATCTTCCATTTTCTTTTTTAACATACTTAAACTAAGTTGAAAGAATCTAAATTTTCCCCTTGGATTCTCTTCATTAGTTTGCCAGATGTAAGACTCTCCTTCCAAGTTTTACCTCTCTTTGGTCTTTAGGACAGTGCTTTTTCCCTTGGGTGGAAAATGGTCAATCTGCATCTTCGGGACAAATCCACCTTGAAGGTGAGGCTGCACGGATTGTCTGTAATGCGGGCTACAGCCTTCCAGACAACCAGAGCAGTACAACATGTGCAGAAGGCGGTTGGTCCACCCCTCCCAAATGCAGCCCTACCTGTAAGTAAAATACAGTACATTTTTATGTGGTAAAAATACAACTGTACTAAACATATGAATTACTATTTTAGTTTGCTGTTGTTACCTGGTTAGTATTATAGTTCTAATCAGGTCAGGTAAATTTGCACATCTTTGGGAAAATCAACAGAATATAAATTAATCTATTTACATCAATTAAATGCAGGCATAATGGAAAACACTAATCAAAAATGGGGTTAAAAATTTTAAAAGACCCATGTTTAAGTAACATGAATTTAATGTTTATAATGAAATTATGTAAATCATGGGGGTAAAATTTAATTTTATGTGGAGTGATAGCTACAATGCCATATTTATGTAATTAAGTAGAAAAATATGTGACATTAGTCTTTACTTGAATATGTTAAAAAGTTTATATCATCTAGAGACTATTTAGCACAAAAGTATTTATAATTTTGGATTAGAATTTTGTACTTCTGAATTTTAGGCTTACACTGTATAACCAATAACATGGAAAAACTCTTCCATAGGAAATCTTATTTTTTAAAAGACTTAATTATTTAATTTTATTTATTCATTCATTTATTTTAATTTGACCAGACACACACACACACACAGAGAGAGAGAGAGAGAGAGAGGAAAAGAGAAGTGAGAAAGCAAGCTACCAGGCCCAGGTGGTTGGCCATGTAGGAGTATCCAGTGCCTTAACCACCATGCCACCTGCTGGTCCCGGAAATCTTATTAACACTAGGGATATATTGGAATTGAACTTGGATTGGACTTTCCCATACTTTTATATGAAAACAGAACAGTTGCTGAATTTAAAAAACTTGGGAACCAGTAAGTGAGGGTCCTAAAACACCAAGTTTCTAAGAATAGTTTCTATTCCAGCCCTCCACATCTTCCCATTCTAGTGCTGAAAACTGTTTTTCACCCACCTGAGTACACTGATTGCATGTCAGGGTATACCTGTGGTCCTGGCTTACTTGAAGACAAGGGTAGGAGAATTGAAAAGAGTTGTGGCCTTGTCAAGGGTTCTGTTGTCAGTGTCTACCGTGAGACTTGCTCCTGTAAGGAAAAGGTTAGAGAAAAAAGGAGACACAGAAGCAAAGATGCAGATGAACACAGACAAGCTGTGTTGCTTAGTCATGCTGATCTTTATTTATCATTTTACCAGGCACAGTGAACTGTTTTGCCAGTTTTCAAAGTTGTAGTTGAAGTTCTACAGTTGGAGATAATCACCTTTAGTGTATAAGTTTTCCGACCTTGCTACTATCATGTGTGATCCTGTTATGCATCATAGGTCAAGCCAGATTACTTATCTGTAAATGTGCCATTCCTATGCAACTTCAAGAAAGGCTGTTTGAGTATGTATCAAAGAGGATAATGTGTAAGCCATAAACATATAGAACAGGCATTGCATGATCTAGCTAGAGTCAGGATGTTTCCTGTGCACCACGAATGTTTTCATAGAGCCCCTCATATCCAAGGCATGTGTCAGCCAGCTCTAGTGAGTAATTAATGAGGCATGCAGATAGCGAGGCTGCATAATCTCACATTCTGTCTCTGTCTCTTTTTTCTCTCAGACACATGATATTTTAAAATAAGCTTTAGAACAAAACTAAACCCAATAATTTATTATTTTACAGTTTCTACGGTTCAGAAATCTAAACATGCTTATATCAAGCCTTTACTAGTGATTCTGTTATATCTTCCTGACGGGGTATACATTTCTGAATGTTTGAAGTCCTGCCTCGACTCTTGTAACAATGATTGATTTAAAATTTTGGCTAATATCACCCAACTCTCTTTTGGTTACTGTTTGTGTGGAATCTCTCTTTTTAGCCTTTTACTTTCCACCATTTTCAGTTTTTGGATCTGAAGTGACTCTCTTATAGACATCATATAGATGGATCATGGGTGTTTTAAATTTATTTAAATATATTTTATTTTTAAAATAGATAAAATTGTAATCCTAGATCATGTGTAATATGATATTTTCAAATGCATATACATTATGGAATGAGTAAATCTAGTTAATTAATATTAGTATACTTCACATAGTTATCATATTTGGGGCGAGTACACATCACATCTATTCTCTGCATATTTTTATCCCTCCTATCTAACTGAAAATTTGTATACTTATACCAGCACCTCCCTAATAACCCTCAGACACTCAAATCCCCTCCTAGTCCCTGGTATCTACAATTCTGCTATTTCTATCAGAGTAACATGCAGAAAAACAAAATGTCACATGATTTCATACATTTGTGGAAATTTTTTTGTCTTATTATATTTTTCATTTTCATCATTCTTATTGGTGCTTGAACTTCATTGTCAACTAATTCCAACATCTGGTGATTTGGTATTGGTCAATTTTGTCTCTTTTCAAATTTTCTTGGTTCCTGGTCTGACAACTAATTTTTCATTGTATCCTATACCTCTGAGTAGTAATAACCAGAATCTAAATTTTATTTAAATCTTCTATTGTATCAAGTCTATGTTGATAGAACACTTACAAGGGATTGAGGCTTATTGCTGCTGGATAGACTGAAAATTAAGGCTCATCCCTTGTCATTGCTGCCATCTCCTAAGTATTTCATTCTTACTGAGCAGGACATGTGTCCAGGCTTCCCTATTGGTCTTTATACCACAGGAGAGGAGTGGTGCCCTGTTCTGCCATTGTGGACAGAAGTATAAGGCTCTGTTGATACCAAGGGAATGGGAAGAAGCATCTTGTTATAATGGGCCAGTTGAATGTCTAGGCTCCCCACCTGATCTCTAATGCTCTGGATGTGATCCAGTTTTTTCTATGGTGTTTTCAAGAGTAGGTTGGGTATCATAAAAGAAAACATCTCTCAGGCCAGTCAGCTGGTGTGGTGGTTAAGGTGACTGGATCGCCCATAACTGACTGCACAGTTCGAGTCCTAGAGCTGGTGGCTTGAAAAATATGTTGGGTGCTTGTGTGTGCATGCTGGAAGTCCTGAGAAGGGATTGAAGGAGAAAGGATTGCAGAATGGCCATTCCCTTCTGGAGGATTTCTCACTTTATTGATTTCTCTTTCTCTCTGTCTCTTTTTTTCTCCAGCAAGCACACATGCTCTATAACAAAAAAGAAAGAATGTAAAATAAATAAATATTTAGCAACAACAACAAAATCACCCCCCTAAATCCCTTTCATTTAAAGTCCCTGGTCCCTACTCTTTTTTCTTTCTTTCCTTTTTTGTTTTTTAAAGAAAAACAACAACAACAAAAAATACTTCCTACCTTGTTAGTCTGTTCCTTCTATTAACAATTTTCCTGAAAGGACTTTGAGAAGAAAGGAGGTTTTATTTCAGTAATAGTTTACAAACTGAGAAGAGGTAGTCAATGCCTAGAAGGAAAGCATGCTTGGAGGAACAAAGAGATAGCCTTTACCTGTCTTACCACAGCGCAGGGCACCAGGGACCAGTTTCATTGAAGACAATTTTTTTATGGACAAGGGTTGGGAGAGGGCTTATAAGAGCACACAACCTAGATCCCTTCCATTGCCAAATTCACAATAGGGTTTGTGGTCCTCTGAAAATCTAATGCCCTGATCTGACAGCAGGCAGGGCTCAGGTGGTAACAAGAGCAATGGGGCTGGCTATAAACACAGGTGAAGATTCACCTGCTCACCCTCTGCTCACCTCCTGCTGTGCAGCCAAGCTCCTAACAAGCCATGACTGGTACCTTGGAGTCGGGTACTCCTACCTTACAGGATCCTCCTTACATACATACCTAGTAGGAGAGATGTTCATGAGTAGTTATGAGGGGGCCTAGTATGGGTGCACTGACTGAATACATATGTAACTCACATCACATGTTCACTTTGGGGCAGGGATTTTGTAATTAAATGTAGAGAAATTTGACCTTCTATGTCAACAGGTAGACTGTAGGGTACGAACTCATCCTACGTGTGGTCTGAAAACCCAGCTGATCCCTGTGCCTAGGTCTGTAATCACTTATCCAGAAAGGCTGTTTGTGAAGTTAGCTTCTGTCCAATGGGATGCACTGTGGTAGATGCTGGTGGCAGTTGGAGGTCCCAGGAACTGCTTGATCATGAAGAAGAAACCTTCCGTTAGTATTTTCTCTACACAGGAAGAACTGACTAACCCCAGCCCCAACAAGGCTGCCTGAGATTTTTTAGTACATCTCAGTTTTGATGCAGAGCCCACGATCTGATTATAGGGGATATTTTAGTGTTTCCCTGAGAGTTTTGCTAAAGACAAAGAGGTTCTTCTAGGGGCTTGGCACGTGTAAGGATGAGTCTTCCTGGTCAGGAGTTTGTCTCATCCCACGTCTGGAATATGGAAAAGTCTCAGATAGTTTCACTCTTCCACATCAGTCTTCTCATGTTTGCTTTACATAAAACACTTAGAATTTTGAGCTGTCCTTGGTAGAGGGTAGAGGAAGAAATTCTTCTACTCTGTATTTCTGAAACAGTAAGTTAACATTCCCTCTTCCACTCTACCAATTCCTATTCTTTGGGTGTTTAAAGAGTTATTTTTTAACTTTAAAAAAATGAAAATTTGCAGCAATAAGTAGAATCTACAGAGTCATTCCATAATATTGTACCTAAGTGAAAGGGACTTTCTATTATGAATAGCTCTATATCTGTCCAGTATTATCCATTACTAGAATAGAAATTTTATGATGAATTATGGCAAAGAAGAATCTTTTTAAGGTCTATGTGTACTTTAGCATGGCATAAAAAGAAGGGCTACCAAATGTAATATTCACGTGCTTTGGTTAGAATTTCTCAAATCTATCTCTTCTCAGCATCATACATCATGATATTCCATATTATGATTAATTAGTATTTGCTTCAATTTAATCATTATCTTTATTTGCTCTCTTAATAAATTATTAATCAATACTTTTAGATCCTAAAGAAAAATATGAGCCCCCTCCACTTACTGACACAGAGACGTTACGTCATTCCCATGGCCAGTGTTCTCTCCAAGATCATCAGTTGAATGTCGGTGTCAGTCCCTGAATCAACTTCACGGTCACAAACAAATAACATGTAGAAATGGACAGTGGTCAGAACTGCCAACATGCTTAAATAAGTAATGTAATATTCTTGTAGATCCAGGGAATAATCACTGTACTGAGTATAATATTTAACTAGGTTCTTGAAATTATACCGGAAGGCATGTGCTCTCACCAGAAAGAGAGTACTCCCTCACAATGGTGTGGTTATGTCATTAATTTTTTCCCTCCCCTTTTTCATCCCATCAAGATTTGAGGACCAGCTATGGTATGGTTGTTAAGGTGGCTGGACCTCACATGGCTGAATGTGTTCAGGCCCAGTGGCTTGTAAAACATACCAGACATATGTGCTGTATTCCCCAAATCCTGAAAGGAGTAGTGGGGGGGAAGGGATTGTGGTTTGGACATCCCACTAAGGAGTTCTTTCTCACTCCCCCCACCCTATCTCTCTCTGGTGAGCACATACACCCTCTAAAGTTTTATAAAAAGAAAATAAAGAGGTTGGCCATGACATATCCCTGTCTAGTATTGCAAGCCACTGGGACCAGGATTTGAACCACAGTCATCTATGTGGTATCTGTCTCACAGTACACGGGACTTAACCACTGAACTAAGAGGCCTGTCTTGATAGTAAACTGCTTATAATAGAATTTTCACAGATTAGCAAACATTTGATATGCTGACTGATTATCAGATGTTGATATGTAAGGAAATAAAGCATCAAAATTAATTTTTAGTATTTTGTTATGAAATAATCACTTGACAATTAAAAATGTCTCTATGTTTACAATGTGAACTGTGATGATTTGATATGTCTGTAGTGTAATGATTACCAGTCCAGTTACTGAACGCATTTTTTTTTTTAGAGGTTTTTGCTATAGGGAGTGTGCGCTCGCCAGACAGACAGAGAGAGACAGAGAAACAGAAAGCGAGAAATCACCCCCCAGGGGGGATGGCCACACCACAATCCCTTCTCCTCCATTCTCCTATCGGGATCCTGGGCACACACACACACGCGCTCAGCGTGAGTTATAAGCCACCAGGTCCAGGACGTGAACCGTGTTCGACTATGTGGGAGTCCAGCGACATAGCTATTACACTAACTGCTGGTCCCACTGAACGCATTTATTACCACCCATAGATACTGTTGTGTGTGGGGGGCATGTGCACATATGTGTATGTGCATATGTTTGTGTGGTACATGTGTTTGTGTGGTGCTCTCATGAAATTGCAAGTAAATAATACAGTACCTATTTTTTTAGAATTATTTTACTTATTTATTATTATTTTAAAAAATTTGACCAGAGAGAGAGAGAAAGAGCAAAAGTGAGAAAGCAAGCCGTAGGGTCCAGGACTTGAACCATGGTTGGTCATGTGGGAGTCCAGCACCCCAACCACCATGCCACCTGCCAGCCCCAAATACAGTATCTATTAATAACTATTGTTACTATTCTGTACATTAGCTCTCACAACAATGGATACATTTATCAACTTACATTTTGATTTAGTCTATCATTAAGTCACATGATTTCATTTTTTTATATTCTAACCAAAAATGTGCACCCCCCCATCTATTGACAATGGAGACATTTCATCATTCCCATGGCCAGTTTACTCTCAAGGATCAGCAGTTGAATATCAGTGCCAGTGCCTGTATCATCTTCATAGTCACAAATAAATAACATGTAGAAATGGACAGTGGTCAGAACCACCAAAATGCTTATGTAAGTACTTCACAGAATAGTTGGAATCTGGAACAATACTTTCTTAAAGACATTCAGTTATTTCCTGAGGAATAAATGTGTACAATGTATATATTATGTCCATTTGCCATCTCTAAAATATATTTACCTCAAAATGAAGAATTGGTGGTTGAAGAATGATTATGGAGCTTCTCTAGGGAATTACTCTATTTATAAGAAGAAGTGTGAGCTCTAGTAAGGGCATAATTTAATATTTAGAGTTCAGGAAATAAGGGAAACCAACAAATGAGATATTATATTATCCACTTCTAATTTTTAAAATTCAATTTTGCCTGGTATTTTTTCCATTCTTACTTATCTAAGTTGTTATGCTGAAATGAGTTTTGTGGAGTCAGACGTAGCTGGTTCTTACGTCTCATTGCCACTCGTGGTCTTTTACCTGGCATAGTTAGATCACTCATATTCAAGTAATTAAAAAGTATATTTGTCTTTTATTCCTCTATTTCTCAGTCTTGTTTTTCTTTCCCCCTCATCCTTGTGGGAAACATTTTTAAAGAATTTTAATTTGATTTTTGTTTATTATTTTCAATTATTTCTCTATAGCTTCCCCTCATCCCCTCCTCTAACTTGTCGATCTTGGTATCCTAGCATATATGTATGTAACTTACTCTCTACTGACACTGACATTTGACCCTTCAATTTTAATATGGAAACCTTATTTTTCAATAGGTTTGTTTATCCTTCCCACATTTTAAATGTAAATGCCTTCACTACCTTCAGTACATACATAAGCACCAAATCAAATTATATTATTTTGATTTAAACAGCAAACACAATTGAACCAATTAAGAAAAAGACTTTTCTTTGGAGAAGTTTTTCCTATAGGGCGCATGTGCTCACCAGAAAGACAGAGACAGAGAGACAGAAAGTGAGAAATCACCAACCTCCAGGAGAGATAGTCATGCTGCAATCCCTTCTACTCCATTCTCCTCTTGGGATCTTGGACATGCATGCACATGCACACTGCGTGAGTTTAAGCCACCAGGTTCAGGACTTGAACCATGGTCAACTGCATGGGAGTCCAGTGACATAGTCATTATGCCAACTGCTGGTCCCAAGGCTGTTTTTTTTTATTTATGTATATTATTATTATTCATACATTACATAGCTATACATCATTTAGATTGTGAAGAGACTTTACCCAGCATGATATGTACCTCAGTCCAGCCCAGTTGAGACCACCATACACATCCTCGTCAACAGATAATAAACTTTATCTGTGTCCCACAAGGGTCTTACCTCTACATTTTCCCCCCAAATTTCTTATGCTCTTCCCCTCCCACACTCTCTTTCCACTTTGACTCTAGTGTCCATTACAATTTTTAATTCTTTTATGTTCTCCAGTCTTTCAGTCTCTACCACAGAGTGCACACAATCAGTATATGTTAAGTGGAGACATAGAATGTCTCTCTTTTGTAGCCTGACTTGCTTCACTCAGCAAAAAATCTTCCGTATTTGTCCACTTTCTATCAAATTATCTCTGCTGTCTACAGTTGTCTTCCATTCCTTTTCCCCCAAAATTTTACTGATCACACCATTTTTTAAATAATCTAATTACTTTCAATAGCAATTTCAGCTGATAATTTCAAGAAAAGCAGTTTTGAAATGCTAAGGAACTTTGCTTAAAACTTAAATCCAGGAAACAGGTTAGGATCCTGTTCAAATAGTAGGTACATGAACCTATCGACAGCTCGAGACAGGACAAAAACCCTGAAAGCTGGACAACAAGGCCTAGAAGAAAAGCAACAATATTTTAGACAAAAGTCATAAAATGCACCAGTTTATAATATTCAACTCCGGACTTGTCCCTATGATTAACTTGGCAATTTTATTAATTTTTTAACTCTTATTTCTGTGTGTCTGTAGTTAATTTTCCTGATATAGCACTCCCTTGAGAACTTCTTGGAGATCTGGTCTGGTTTTGGTAAATTCTTTCCGGTTTTGTTTATCTGAGAATGTTCTGGTCTTTTCTTCCCAAAATGAAGGATAATATTGCTGGGTACAGTATTCTTGGCGTAAATTGCTTTTCCCTGAACACTTTGAATATATTTTCCCATTCTTTCCTTGCTCACATTGTTTCTGATGATATGTCTGCTGTTAGCCCAATAGGATATCCTTTGTAGGTAACTTGCCGTTTTTCTCTTGCCAATCTTAGTATCTTGTCTTTGTCTGTGGTTTTGGTCAATCTAGCTATAATGTGTCTTGGAGAAGATGTTCTTGGGTTGATTCTATTTGGGGTCCTTTGTATTTCTTGGGAGTGGATCTTTGAGGTGCCTCTCTAGGTTTGGAAAGTTTTCTTGGAGGATTTCATGGAATACATTATCAATGTCCTTATGAGTCTCTTCACCTTCTGGGATGCCAGTTATCCAGATGTTTGGACGTTTGATGGTATCTAGTATTTTTCGTATATTATTCTCATTTTTTGTGTCAATTTTCTCGGTCTTTGTGGTGGATTTTTCTAGGCCAGCAATTTTCTCTTCTACGCCTGAGATTCTATTTTCTGTGTGATCTAGGCTGCTTTTAATACTTTCAAGGGAGATTTT
>NW_006159960.1:17531-32134 GCF_000334495.1 Tupaia belangeri chinensis
GAGTTTTTTTTTTCCCTTGGAGGAGAGGTATTTTCTTGCTTTCCCATATTTCTTGTGGCCCTGCAGTGATTTCTAGTCATCTGATGGATGGTGTGTTTCTTCTCAAACTTGAAGTTCAATCTGAGCATTCAGGAGCATACAAAAAGAGGTGATCTAGAATCTCTTTACTGTTCCATTTTAATCTCACTGGAGTTTCTGGGCTGGAAGCCGAATTATCCGTAGAAAAATCTTCATTTTTCTTATTTCCCTGAAATGACTAGTTCTCAGGAGCCATGATAGTGTTTTTTTGTTTGTTTTTTTGTTGTTGTTGTTTTGAGAGGTTTTCGCTATAGGGCGCGTGTGCTCACCAGACAGACAGAGAGAAACATAGAGGCAGAAAGCAAGAAATCACCCCCCAGAGGGGATGGTCACACCGCAATCCCTTCTCCTCCATTCTCCTCTCGGGATCTTGGGCACGCACGCACATGCGCCCAGCATGAGTTTTAAGCCACCGGGTCCAGACGTGAACCACAGTTGACTACGTGGGAGTCCAGCAACATAGCTATTATGCTAACTGCTGGTTCCCCCATGATAATGTTTTCTTCTGAAGGCCTGTCGCTTGCCTCTTCCGCCTTGTTGTTTTTTATAGCTGAATAGTATTCCATGGAGTATATGTGCCAAAATTTTTCAATCCATTCCTCTGTTTGTGGACATTTGGGTTGGTTCAATGTCTTAGCAATCATGAATAAGGCTGCAACAAATATAGATGTGCAAGCGCTTTTCTGACTGAGTGCTCTCCTGTCCTTTGGATAGATACCCAGGAGTGGAATGCTGGATCATATGGTAGATCTATTTGAAAATCTTTGAGGAACCTCTATATCATTCTCCAAAGTGGCTGGAGCAACTTACATTCCCACCAGCAGTGTAGGAGTGTTCCTTCTGAGAGTTGTCAGTTCACACTAATTACAGTGTTCTTTGTTGTGCAGAAACTTCTTAATTTGATGTAATTTCATCTGTCTATTCTGGGGATTATTGTCTGTGCTTTGAGGGTCTTGCTTAAGAAGTCTTTGCCTACCCCGATGTCTCCCAGAGTCTCCCCAGTGTTTTACACCAGTAGTTTTATAGTTTGCAGTCTTAGGTTTAGATCTTTGATTCACTTTGAGTTAATTTTTGTTAATGCTGACAGATAGGAGTTCAGATTAATCTTTCTGCAGGTGGTTACCCAGTTTTTCCAACACCATTTCCTAAAGAGATTTCCCTTTTCCCACTTGATTGAATGGTATCCTTTCTCAAAGATGAGTTGGATGTACATTTTGGGGTTTATTTCTGGAGTCTCTACTCTGTTCCATTGGTCCTCATGTCTATTTTTGTGCCAATACCATGCTGTTTTGATTATCACAGCTTTGTTATATATTTTGGGCTCAGGAAGTGAGATGCTACCTACTCCAGTCTTCTTGCACAGGATGGCCTACTCCAATTTTCTTGTGCAGGATAGTTTTAGCAAAATGGGGTCTTTTATGGTTCCAGACAAATTTTATGATTGTTTTTTCTAGATCTGTAAAGAATGTCTCTTGTAATTTTATTGGGATGACATTAAACATGTAGATTAATTTGGGTAGGATTGCCATTTTTATTATATTGATTCTGCCAGTCCAGGAACATGAGATGTCCTTCCACTTTTTAGTGTCCTTTTGATTTCCTTTTTAAGATTTTAATAGTTTTTCTTGTAGAGGTCTTGGACTTCCTTGGTTAGTTTTATTCCTAGGTATCTTATTCATCTTGTGGCTATGGTAAGTGGAATTACATTCCTCATTTCTGTCTCTGTCTGCTTGTTGTTTGTATTTAGAAATACTATAGATTTTTGTAAGTTAATTTTATATCCTGCCACTTTACTGTATGCATTTATTACTTTGAGACATTTTTTCATGGATACTACTGGGTCTTCTATGTATACAATCATGTCATCTGCAAACAGAGATAATTTCAGCTCTTCTTTCCCTTTTGGAATGCCTTTTATTTCCTTCTCTTATCTGAATGCATTGGCTAGAACTTCCAGTACTATATGGAATAGGAGTGGAGAAATTAGGCAGCCTTGTCTTGTACCCGTTTTTAGTGGAAAAGCTTTATTTTTTTTTTTTTTGGAGAGGTTTTTCTTTGTGCTATAGGGTGCGTGCACTCGCCAGACAGACAGAGAGAGACAAAGAGACAGAAAGGGAGAAATCAACCCCCAGAGGGGATGGCCACGCTGCAATCCCTTCTCCTCTGTCCTCCTCTCAGGATCTTGGGCATGCATGCATATGCCCAGCATGAGTTTTAAGCCACCGGGTCCGGGACGCGAACCGTGGTCAACTATGTGGGAGTCCAGCGACATAGCCATTAAGCTAACTGCTGGTCCCTCTTGTACCTGTTTTTAGTGGAAAAACTTCCAACTTTTCTCCATTCAGTATAATATTAGCTGTAGGTTTTTCATAAATGGCTTTTATTATGCTGAGAAACAGTCCTTCTAGGCCAATTTTACTGAAGGACCAGCAGATGGCATACTGGTTACATTGCTGGACTCTCATGTAGTCAACAATGGTACAAGTCCCAGAACAGGCAGCTAAACTCTCACTGGGTGCATGTGAGTGCATGCCTAAAATCCTGAGAGGAGGACGGAGGAGAAGGGATTGTGGTGTCATCATTTCCTCATGATGATTTCTCACTTTCTCTCTGTGATTCTAGCAAGCACACACACCCTATAGCAAAAATCTCTTTAAAATAAATAAATAAAGATAGTTGATTCAATTTACCACTCTTTTCATAAGTTGTTTTCTTCTCCATCATGAAATCTCTATTTCCTTTTGCAGTCTTCTAATTTCTATTTGAAGAATTCCTTCAGTGATTCTTTGAGTAGGTCTCCTTGAGTAGAATTCTCTTGGTTTACTTTGAGAATGTCTTTGTGTACCCCTTTATTCCTAAAGGGTAGGATCACTGAATGGAGAATTTGCAGTTGACAGTTCTTTTCTTACATCACTCTCTTAAAAATACGTGCCAATTCTTTGTGGCCTGTATGGTCCAAACTGAGAAACTCAATGTCATGTGAATCCTTGGTCCCCAGACGGTATGGTATATTTTTTTCTCTAGCTGTTTTCAAGATAGTTTTTCTTTTTATCTTTAAGCAGTTTAATTATGATGTATATTGGTATCATTTTATTGGTCTTATCTTCTTTGGAATTCACTCAGCTTCTTGAATTTTAAGGCATATTCCTTATAACCAATGTGGGAAAACAGCCATTGTTTTTTACATTTTTTTTCAGCCCTATATTGTTTCTCTCTTTCTGGGTCTCCAATAATTCCTTTTCTTCTACATATCTCTGAAATTCAGTCCAGTTATTTGGTTTTCAGTTTATTTCCAGTCTAAGTTATTTGTATAGTGTATCTTAAAGTTCATGAATTTGCTGTCACTTCCAATCTATTATGAAGTCCAACCATTGAGTTTTGTTCTGCTTTTAAAATTTCTGTTACACTTTTTATTTATTTATTTTTATTTACTTTTTTAAAATACATTCAATTACATTATTTAGCTTACAAGGTGATCATTTCAATATGTGAACATTTCTCCCCAGTCGAGTTGATCAAAATATAACAACACTACCTCCCTGTCTCAACAATGTTGTCTTCATATCCCTCCTTCAAATGTTTTTCCCCATGTCCCACTCCTCCACACACACCACATCTGGCATTCACATCCACCTCTTGTGTTTGTACATCCTTTAAACACTTTTCAGCTCTATACTTTCTACTGGATTTTTTAAAAAATCACTATTAATTTCAACACTGTGTCATCTCAGCATTCTATTGATTGTCTTCTTCTTTTTTCAGGTTTTCCTAGTCCTTAATATGATGAGTGATTTTGATTTTTTCTGGACTTTGGGGTATTATAGTTTGAGATTTTGAAATTTTTTTTAATTACAATTCTTATTTAGCAGTTTTTGATAATGCCACCCTGGGTATAATTCCAAATTCTACACAGAAGTCCACTGACATCACAGGAGAGGGACAGTGTCTTGTTAGTCTAGGATGTTTTTAGCTGTACTTTGCAGAAGGAATAGAGAGAAACATTTTGTCCTCATCTTGTCAGTACCAGGAAGCTAACAATTCTCTTTTACTGTCTAAAAATTTGTATTCTTTCAGTTTCTTTCAAGGAGTTGATGTTTCTTTTCTAATAAGAATTAATTTTTTTAAATGACTAAAGACACAATTAACATTGCAGTATGTTACATGTAAGAGTAAGAAATTTTCTGTTTGTCTTTACTATCTACCTCTTCAGGATTTATTCATTAAAAAGAACATTGTTAAATACTGGAATACTACACAATGGACGCATTTGTTAGTGTGTTATCTGTGTCTTCAGGGAGGTGGAACAAAGAGCTTAAAATGAAACTCTCAGTGGTTAAAATTTTCAAGGAATTATTTCTGTCACCAAAAATCACACACAAGTCTTGATATAATATGTACTGTTATATTTTTATTTTCTTCTTATAATTTATACTTCTATTTTGTCTTTCAATAAATCAACTGACATGTTGTAGACTTTTCAGGAAAATGTGGGCCTCCCCCACCTATTGACAATGGCGACATTACATCATTTCCATTGCGAGAGTACCCTTCTGGGTCATCAGTTGAGTATCAGTGCCAGTCCTGGTATCAACTTGAGGGCCCCAAGAAAATAACCTGTAAAAGGGGAGAGTGGTCAGAACCACCGAAATGCTTAGGTAAGTACTTTAATTATTCACAGATCCTGGAAAAATCAGTGTAATGACTATGATATTTATTTATTTACAGCAGAATTTTTACAGATTAACACACAACCATTCTGCTAAATACTTGACTACCAAATATTAATACGTGAGAAAATAAAGTCTTAAACATTCTTTTTATACTTATAGTTTATTTAAAAATATTTAACTAAAAAATAAAATTGTATATTATTATGGTGCCCAATATGGTGATTTCATATATTCATAGTGTAATGACTACCACAATTCAATTAATGAGCAATTTATCCCCACACATAGTTACCATTTTTCAACGGGTTTGTGTCTGTGTATAGGTTTATGTGTTTAAGTATAATGAGGACACTTACCATCTGCTCTTTGACCAAATTTAAATTAAACAGTACAGAATAGTAACTGTAGTCCCTATGCTGTACAATAGATCCCCAGGTCTGACACATCTTATAACTGAAATTTGTAACCTTTACCAACATCTTAATCACAAAAATGGTAGTGACATGTTTTTAATATGATAATAGGTGTTCTGAATCTTTCAAGAAACATAGTACTCCAACATGATGTGATTATTTCAACTTTACCTAAATCTACATTATGATTTAGGACTTTGGAAAATAATTCCTGAACTTTATGTAACATCTTACCTGAAAGTATATAGACTTCTGTATACTACTTAATTGTTTCATGTTCATTTTTTAAATACTTTCAGATGCATGTGTAATATCGGAAAAAAGGAAGAGACCTTGGAAAAATATAACATAGTATTAAAATGGAAACAAGCTCAAAAGATCTACATCCGAACAGGAGACTTTGTTGAATTTACGTGTAAACGTGGATATCGACCAACACTTCCTCAGTCGTTTCGAGTGTTGTGCCAGAATGGGCGGGTGGCATACCCCAGTTGCAGGAAAAGACCATGACTAAAAAGTATTATTATAATTAAAATGTGACAATTCACACAGAATTTTTATTACTAATTCAGTTCTTCTCAACTTTATTTTGCTGACTGTGTTCATCAGTAAGCTAACCTTTACTGTAAGTTTCAAGCAATGTATGTAGAGACCAGATTCCTGTATTAGGAAAGGGAGTCTGCATTAATCTTTAATAATTTATGAGTATTTTGTTCCTATCGTATAAAACCTAACTCTATGCTCATGGCCATAAGGACCATTCTGTGTCCGGCCATCAGCAGAACATTGTTCTATCCCAATGTTGGTTAATTTGTCTTCTGCTGAAGCTATGGGTGTGTTTTGGGGACATGTAAAACATTATGGGCAAGTCCTGTCAGATTGCGGGTTCTTTAGAACATGTGCTGGCCAGAGTGACCAACACACATATGAAAGCTGATCTCCCTCTGCCCTTTGAGTATTTAAATAAAGCATCACTCCATCCAGTGTCTGGTGTGTTTCCCTTGACATCTGCAATAGTAAGTACAAAGGGTAGATGTGTAGAGCCCTGAGATTGGCAGCTAGTACATGGTGTTCTGCTCCCTGGAAGTTATAACTGGTGCCTAGTGTTCTGTTTAACAGACTTACAGGATCCAAGCAAATTCAAAACCAAGTGGGACCAAGTCTATTATATTTGAAGAACTGAGTATAGTCTTTTGTGTCTAGATGCCCTGTCCTTGGCCCTTCTGGGATGGTAAGTCCAAGGTAGAACTTCTTGGTGTACCAGAAAGATGATGACACCCTCCTGTCAGCCTGAGGAGGTCCTGTGAGCCTCTGGTTCTACTTATGTAGTTCTTCTTTCAAGACCTTGTTCCATGATTGTGTCCCTTTCAGGCTGTATGTAAGCTGGTGTAACATTCTCGAAAGCATTGCCAGTCTCCCACTCCTGGACAGGGTCTTAGCTATCACAGAGAAGGATCCATCCCAGATCTTCCTGGGTATCACATCTCTACTTCCGGCCTTCGCTGAGGTGGATGACTGGAACCACAGAAATACACCTAGTCTTTACAGCGTATAGTTGTCCAGCCACACCCTCGGCTCTGTTCCTGAGCACACCATCTTGGTAGACTAAGACCTTTCAGATCATCTAATTCCGGTTTCTTTCTGAGTAAGTTTATTCCACGATTTATCTCTTTATCTTGCATCTTATGATGAGCACTAAAGAAAAGCCAGGCTTTTTCTTCACAGATCATGTGGGAATCTGCTCAGTTAAATATCTAAATTGGTAACTGGGATGGCTAATTTCATGTGACACCTTGGCAAGATTATGATAGAACTTGCTTGGTCAAAAGCTAGTCTACATATTGCTGTGAAGATTTTGTGAGACATGATTAATATTTAAATCAGTAGCCTTGTAAAAAAGGGAGCAGGTGGTTAAGGCACTAGACACTCCCACATGGCTGACCATGGTTCAAGTCCTGGACCTGGTGGTTTGTTTTGTCACGTTCCTGCTCTCTCTCTGTGCGTGTCTTTCTCTGTTCAAATTTTTTAAAAAAGGAAAGAATGAATAAAGAAAATTAAAATAAATAATTCTTTAAAAAAATGCATTAAGGTCAGTAATATGGGTGGGGGTCATTCAATTAGTTGAAGTTTTTCAAAGAAAAGAATGAAATCCCTCAAGAAAGATAAAACGATCTTGCCTCCAGACTCTTGATTTTGCTTGATGCTGTAGCATAAATGCTTCTTTGGAAACAGAATCTTGAGGAATAGTTTTCTGAATTTGTTCTGGGATTTGAGAAATTTCTTCTCTAATATGGTTAGATTAGAAGACACTAATGACTCTATGACCATTCAAAAAGAGAGCAGCGATGGTCCATGGAGGGACGTGGCAATAGATATAAACAACAGTTTGTCTCGATATTCCTGATCACATACTTTTCAAGAAAATATTTCCTTAAACATTTTTATCAGATTATCAAGAATATACATTCTTTTACATTTATTTATTTATTTATTTACTTAATTTGTGATTTCAGGCTGCCAGGTCTGGGACTTGAACCAAGTCTGCCATGTGGTATTCCAGTGTATTTATCACCATGCCACTTACTGAACTGATGTCTAATTCTTTTTATTACCAGAGGGGATACATGTACTCCCCAGACAGACAGAGTGAGAGAGCACCTTTTAAATAGTAGTGGCCACAGAGCAAACCCTTCATCATCTCTCCCACCCTTTGGAATGAGGGAGCATGTACACGCACATGCCCAGTGTGATTTTCAAATCACTGAGGTCACGACTCAAAATGACAGTTTGCCAGGGAGGTCTGGCTGCTTCAATCACCAGCTTTGGGGCTGCCCTACCAAGTATAATTTGATTGGCAGACTATTCCTAATTGTGCTAGGCAAATTAGAATACAAAAAAGATTAGCTCAAAGATAATGAATGGGTTCAAATGCCACATAAAAAAAAAGAAACTGGAAATGTTTATGTCTTCCCTTAAAGAATACCTTCCTTTCTGTATCCATGATGATGAGCTAGCTGAAAAACTAACACAGAATCGCATTCATCCTGCAAGTGACTAAATTGCAGAGCAAATTCAATTCCCAGTCCCATAGGGTGTCTTCAGTTTAAGTTAGAGCTTACCTGGAAATACATACAATCCTGAAAAGTAAAAGGTAGACTCATAGTAATCCTAATAAATCTATGGGTACTAACCCCCTTAAATCTTATGTTTTTAAAAAACTTATTTATACACATAACTTTTTTTGGAAGTTGATTAGACATAATAATGTACCAGAGATTATTTGAATTATTATTGATGACAACACATTAGCTTATAGGAACAGAAGACTCAAATGGCCAGTGACCCATGAAAAGATGCTCAACAGTTTTGTTATTGGTGTTGGAGAAGCGCATATTAACATCACCAAAGACAGAGCTGACCCTGGATCACAGTGGTTAAGGGAGCCAGATCTCATAGGTCTTACTATGGTTTGAGTCCTGGCCCCACAGGTTGAGAAACAAGCCCAGCACTTTCCTGTTTGCACCCAAAACCTGACGTGAAGGAGGAATGGAGAAAAACAGATTGTGGCATGACCATACCCCTTTGCAATAGTTCTCTCTCTCTCTCAAAGGCATGCACCCTCTGGAAATAAAAAACCCACAATGTGGTATTATCTCATACTTACTAATATGGTTAATATTAAAGACCACATGTAGCTGTGGATGAGGATGTGAGGAAATTAGAATTCTCACACAAGCCTGATAGGATTGTAAAACATCACAAACACCTTGGAAAACACTTTGGCAGTTTTTCTTAAAAGGCTATTATAGGGAACCAGCAGTTAGCATAATGGCTATGTCGCTGGACTCCCACGTAGTCTACCGCAGTTTGTGTCCTGGACCCAGTGGCTTAAACTCATGCCAGGTGCGTGTGTGTGCATGCCCAAGATCCCGAGAGGAGAATGGAGGAGAAGGGATTGCAGCGTGACCATCCCCCGGAGGGCGATTTCTCGCTTTCTGTCTCTATGTCTCTCTCTGTCTGTCTGGCGAGCGCACGCGCCCTATAGTGAAAAATCTCTCCAAAAAAAAAAAAAAAGGCTATTATACAGTTACAAAATAATGCAGCAATTCCTCTGCTAAGTATATACCCACCAGAAAGGAAAACACACATGTTCACACAAAAATTTGTATACTAATTGTCATAGAAACCATATCGATCATATCCTCAAAATGGGAAGAACCTAAATGTCCACCAGTAGATGCTGAGGTACCAGAAATGCGGTGTGTTCATACTGTGGCACATTATTCAGCCGTGAAGATCTGATGAGTTTTATTTGTCAGTAGCAGCAGCCATTCTAAACCCACATAAGGTTGACTCTGCTCTGCCTGAGTCACATATAATAACATCCTCTGAGGTGTTACTTTGCAGGACGCTGCCAAAACTCCTGAGGACACACCCAATCACATTTTTGCTTTCAGGCCTTTACCTAGAATCAAGGTCCAGCAGATCCTGAAAGATGTGGTACACGATGTGACCCAAGGAAGGGGACTGCCCTCCAAAGATCTACAAGGTTTTCTAAATTTATAAAGTTAGAAACTGGAGAATATATGCAGGTATAAATATTAAGGATGCAAGATAAGGTGGAAAATATAAAGTGGAAACATTCCAAATAAATTCAGAAATATTCACTAAGCAAAGAGTCCGGATTTAATGCCACAGCTACGATTTAGAGAGGTTTTTTTTTTTTCTTCTATAGGGTGTGTATGCTCGCCAGAAAGACAGAGAGAGATAGAGAGACAGAAAGCAAGAAATCACCCCCCAGAGGGGATGTCCACGCCGCAATCCCTTCTCCTCCATTCTCCTCTCAGGATCTTGGGCACGCACGCACACATGCCCAGCGTGAGTATAAGCCACCGGGTCTGTGACTCAAACCATGGTCGACTACATGGGAGTCCAGCGACATAGCCATTACACTAACTGCTGATCACAACAGCTAGGATTTAGAAAGGGCTCTGTTTAGCTGATTACTTGGACCAAAAGGTGGCCGACACTAATGAAGATGAAATGCCAACTGTCTTGCTATTCTGTAGAAGAAGACATTCTAAGGCTTAAGAAAAATGGCATGGGGACCAGCAGTTGTGCTGGACTCCCATGTAGTCGACCACTGTTCAGGTTCCAGACCTGGTGGCTTAAACTCACACCGGGCGCGTGTGCACGGATACCCAAGATCTCAAGAGGGGAATGGAAAAGGGATTTCGGCGTGGCCATCCTCCCTGGTGGGTGATTTACCACTTTCTGTCTCTCTCTGTCTTTCTGGCAAGCACACGAACCCTATAGCAAAAACCTCTCCAGGTAAAGAAGAAGAAGGAGGAGGACAAGGAGGAGGGGGAGGGGGAGAGGGAGGGGGAAGGAGAAGGAGAAGGAGAAGGAGAAGGAGAAGGAGAAGGAGAAGGAGAAGAAGGTGGTTTATATCAATTAAGACCTTATCCACCCTGGGAGAATCCAGAGGACACACCTTTCACCACCTAAGTGAGAAATACACCACCTAAGTGAGAAAAACCCATTATCCTTGAAAGGCTCTGTGGTCACCCTTCTTTCCAGTCCAAAAAGCACAGTGAGGGGCTGGCCCCATGCCCAGGTGCAGTGGTTAAACACTGTGCATGGGAGCAGGAGCCATAGAGCTGACTGCAGGTGGATTCCCAGCCCCAGAGCCTGAACAACACACTGGGGACATGAGTGTGCATGCTCCAAATCCCGAAGGAGAAATCAGGGAAAAGGATTGCAATGTGGTAAGACCCATTGGGGGATGCCCTCTCTCTCTGTCTCCTACACACACGTGTGCCCTCTGACAAATAATAAATAGATAAATGAATAAATAAAGTACAGCAGGAACTGCTGCCACTGAATTGGGAAACCTAAACAAAGTGAGCTTGTTTTATTGTTCCTTAGACACTATTTCTTTTCTGAAACTGCACATCCCTTTCCTAATTTGATGCACATACATACATGCATGCATGTGTGTACACACACACACACACACACACACACACACACTCTAATGCATATTTGTTCTGAATTCTAGTAAAATGTGAGGAACTTAACAAACGATGCTGTCCTAGACTCCAAATTCTTCCCTATATAGGCATTAACTGAAATTTTCAATGTTCTCAGTCTTGCAGCATCTTTCTCTTCTGCTTGAAGTTTCAGCCCAGGCATGTCCAGTGTACAGAAGATAAATAATTCACATGGATTTTATAATGGAGATTGTCGGGGACTTCCCAGGTCCCTGGTCTAGAGTCCTTGCCCATGAATTCTCCCGGCTCTGGACTCAGATATCGATTTCTTACACAAATACAACTCCTGCTTTCTGTCTCAGCGCCATCCTTTATGCACGGACCTGGATGAGCTCCGAGTGCAGAAGGCGGAGCTCACTGATCAATGCCATCCTTTCAAACCAGATGCTTCCCATTTCTGCCTGCTTTTGCTCACTCAGGAACTTCATTTCACATTTGTGCTGTGTTATTTGCAGGGGTTTCCTGACATATGTTAGTCTGCTAATTTAGAAGTCTTGATTATATAACTTACTAAAATTACTTAATATTTAGAAATCATTCTACCTATTGTAGGTAAGCAGAAGAATAAATTAATTCCCAAGCATAAACTCTATGATTTTGGTCACAATTATGTCACTCCCTATAGTAATATTATGTGAATGACTGTAAAAATTTGAAGAAAAGTGTAATTTAAATACAAATTTATTTTGGTGCAAAATTTTTTTGGAAACTTATGCATAGATTTTTCATAATGTGCATTTGCCACAAACTTTTGAAGACCTTGTTAATATTTTCCATGTTAATTATATCTTTGAAAGCAGTTTTTTATTGTAAATAATGGCGTCTTAAAATATGGCAAGTAGAACTGCTATGTTTATGTAAATATACATATATGTAAATATTATGAGAAGTTGCAATAAATACAATTAATCAGCTAGTAAGACAGGTGAGGACTTCAGTCATATTTCTCCAACAAAACTGAAATCACTGTGTGTATAAAAATTCATAGCTAGCCTGTGGCATGGTGATTAAAGTGGCTGGATCCCTCATGACTAACTGCACAGTTTGGGTCCCAGACCCAGTGGCTTGAAAACCACACTGGGCATGTGTGCATGTGCATCCAAACTCCTGAAAGGAGGAAGAGACAGAGGAGAAGGGATTGCAGCATGTTCATTCCCATGAAGGATGCTTTATCTTTCACTCTCCAGCCAGAATACTTGCTGGCCAAAAATAAAATAAAAAACAAATAGTCTATATATAAATGCACATGTATATTTACATATTTATATTTATATAAAAACATATATGTTTTTGTTTGTGTGTGTGTGTGTGTATATATATTTGCTTTAGGCCACGTGTGCTAAAGCAAAAACCTCTTAAAAAAGTAAATGTCAAGAATAAGCTGAAACTCTTGTTTATAATAACATGATCTAAGATGATTTTTTTAATGTATTTTTCACTTACAATTAACCACCATACATCTTCACAGTGTACAACATGGTTTTCTAATGTGATTTTTGAATAATGTATTGCTTTCTTAAACACAAGAACACATAGATACATAGATAGAGGAATAGGGCCCAAATATACAAGTTGGTTTTCATAGACTGCCCAAAATAAAGGTCGGTGCAGGAAAGTGAAAGACGAGAGAACGTTTCACTGATGTGAGTGATTTCTTCCTCCAGGTTATTCCTTCCCCCAGGCTTCCTCACCTAGCTTCATTTTTAAAATGTGCCTATTTCAAATAATTTAATTTAAAAATTAATCTTTTATAGTACTTTAGAGCCAGTTCATTGCCATTTCTGAAGAAAGTCAGACAAGTTCGTATGAAGTAATAAGTCAACAAATTATTGTGAAACCACTAACAGAGTTAGGGTAAGAATTAGGGATACTGAGGGATATTGCATAAGTCTTTGAACTTTGATATTTAGGAATTGAGGTCAATCCACTAGCTTCATGTGGTGCACTTTCATTCAGAGTCAGGCTTGGTGGCTGCTAATGAGGCAGATTTCCACCTCACACAGCACGGCAGGACTCTGTGCTAACGCACTTGGGGACAGCTACCATGCTGCTGCTGCTCAGTGCTGTGCTCATCCTGTGGGCTTCCTGTGCCAACGGACAAGGTGAGTGGAAGCAGTGGGCTTTCGACTTTGCTCTTAAGTGTAACTTTACATGGTACCCACCTTCCAATGTCTATGTGTTGAATTTAATTGCAAAAATATTTTTAAATTAAAATTTTTAGAGGGTTTAGCAATGAGGAACATGTTGTATAGAAACACATTTTTTAGTTTAACTACTTTTTTAAGACAATGATTTATCATTGGTCTTTTAACATTTTTTATATAGTACTTAATTTATTAGCATATGCTAATCCGTAGAGCTTTTTGTTCTTGGGATGGAATTGCCCATCACATAGTCCATCAAATTGCATTAAAAATTAAATCCTCAATATAATTATTTATTAAAATCAAGTGATGAGCCAGTATTTGAGAATGCCAGAGCCACGAGAAATTTCACATGGTTTAGGTCAATGATGAGGTGAACTATGAATGCCATAGTGGATATGAAAACAGAGACAGACGCACCAAGGGTTCCACAGTCTGTGGTGACAGCGGCTGGTCTGATACAGCCTTGTGTCATGGTGAGTACTGCTCTTTCAGCTTTTTTCTGTCTGGTGTTTTTTTGTTTAAAAAAAACTGGTGTTTTTTTGTTTTTTTTTTTTTTTTGACATTTTAAATTATCTAGAGACAACTTTTAAAGAATAATGATGAAAAATCAAGTTATCTCCTGTATTAATGAAAACTGGGAGGAGGTTTTTGTTTGTTTGTTTGTTTTTGTATTTCCTATTTGCTTTTCTTTTTCTTTATTTCAATTTATTTATTTACATTCATTCACTGTACATCGTTACAGCATACAAAATGAGGTTTTCCATCCAGAGTACACTGTATATTGTCTCAATCAAGCAAATCAACAAACATGTTATTGTCAGCAAATAACTTTCCATTTCTTGTTTTCTTTATGTTTTGCTTTCTCCCCCCCCATTCTTGATTCCCTATCTCTTACCCTCTGCCATCTCCCACTATCCTCCCACACTGACTCTGGTATCTATGTTTGCTTTCTATACTGTTTCCCCCCCCACATTTTATTGAATTACTAAAGACATTAATTAATCTAAATATTTTCATAGTAAACACAGGTGATGTATATATTTCCATGAACACAAGTCTAACTTTACACATCCTATAAAGTAGCACCTAGTTGGGGCTATATATCTTACTGCAGTCATTGAATAGATTTTTTTTCCCTAAAACTTTTTTTTTATAACTTAATTTACATTCTTTCCCTAAGCATCATCACAGCATACAAAATGTGATTTCCCATCCAGAATATACTGCATAGTGACTTAATCA
>NW_006159960.1:32613-102147 GCF_000334495.1 Tupaia belangeri chinensis
TGGAGTTGAATATTATATCCCAGAATTTAATCAGGAAAATTGAACCAGAACAGAAGATAAAAATACATGAGACTGATAGGTTCATGCACCTACCATTTGAACAGAATCCTAACCTGTTTCCTGGCTTTAATCAAAATTCCTTGCTATTTCTTTGATTTAAGTTAAAACTGGTTTTCTTAAGAGTTTTTTTTTTTAATTCAAAAAAATTGCCATAGGGTACAAGTGCTCTCCAGTAAGAGACGGAGATAGAGAGAGTGAGAACATGAGAAAGCACCCCTATGTGGTCACGCAGCAATCCCTTCTCCATTCTCCTCTTTTCAGGATTTTTGGGCACACACACATGGACCCTTTGTGTTTCTCACACTCCAAGTCCAGGACTTGAACCTCTTGGTCAGTTGTGTGGTATCCAGCTGCCTTAGCCACCATTTACCAGTTGGTCCCATTTGTAATATATTAATTGTGTGGTTTTTAATTATCTTGACTTAAAATTTCTTATAAATGCTTTTTTTTATATTCTGGTTTCCAAAGTATGTATATAATTTAATAAATGTAACCCAATTTTTTTAATTAAAAAATAATTTAATTTTTCATGCCAGAGAGCACATAAGAAAGTACCACCTGGGGATGGGAGGTGGCATGGTGTCTAAAGGTGCTGGACTCCCACATGGCCAACAGCAGCTCTAGTCCTAGACCTGGAATCTTCCTTTCTCTCTCACTCTGTCTCTCTCTGATCAAATTGGAGGAAAAAAAAAACATAATAATAAGCAAAGTTAAATAAAATACTTCTAAAAATATAAGAGAGAAAAGAAGAGAAATAATGTCAAGCCTTGTCTTCAATCTCCTTTTTTCAATTTCTCCTTCACATTAGGAACTTATGCCTGCATGTACACACACCCAGTGTGTTTTTAGAGTGTTGGAGCTGTGGCTCTAACTGTGGTAGGCTAAACAGTTTTATTGGAAGATGACTACATTCATTAGTTTATTGATTGCATGCAGGTACTTATGTACTACAACAGAAGAGCTGGATGATCGTGACAGATATTTTCTTTTTTTTTTAAAGAATTTGTATTAATTTTATTTATTTAGTCATTTATTTTAATTTGACCAGAGACAGATACAGAAAGTGAGAAAGCAAGGCACCAGGTCCAGGACTTGAACCATGGTCAGCCATGTAGGAGTGTCCAGTGCCTTAGTCACCACATCACCTGCCGGTCCCAATGACAGACACTTTCTATACAGCTCTTTTGCGAAAAGATTTTCCAAGCCTCATAGAGTAGAAAACTGTAGTGCAGTTTTCTAAAATCAAGAAATCACCCCCCATAGAGGATGGCCACGCTGCAATTCCTTCTCCTCCGTTCTTCTGTCAGGATCTTGGGCATGCATGCACACGTGCCTAGCATGAGTTTAAGTGGCCATATTTATTTAAAAAGGAATCTTGCCAATTGTTTGGAAAGAAGAGACCTTGAATATAAACAATACTTACTAGAACTACTAAGGGGGATAAGGAAAACCAAAAAAATATTTAAAAAGAAATAAAAACATGACACAAAGAAGTGGAAGGACAGCCAATGTTTCAGAATTGGAAGATGTAATTTAGTCAAAAGGCAATCCTACCCAAATTAATCTATGTATTCAATGCAATCCTTATAAAATTATGAGAGACATTCCTCATGGATCTGGAAAAGACAATCCCAGAATTGGTCTGGAACCATAAAAGACCCCATATTGCCAAAGCAATCCTATGCAAACAGAGTGGAGTGAGTGACATCTCACTTTCTGACTCCAAAATATATTACAAAGCTGTGATCATCAAAACAGCCTGGTATTGGCACAAAAACAGACAAGAGGACCAATGGAACAGAGTAGAGACCCCAAAACATACAGCCAACTGATCTTTGACTAAGGATACCAGTCAATCCAGTGGGAAAAGGAAAACATCTTTAGCAAATGTTGTTGGAAAAACTAGGTATCCACCTGCAGAAAGATGAATCTGAACCCCTATCTTTCACCATTAACAAAAATAAACTCAAAGTAGATCAAAGATCTAAATCTAAGACTTCAAACTATAAAATTACTGGTTGAAAACACTAGGGAAACTGGGAGCTATTGGGGTAGGCAAAGACATTTTAAGTAAGACTCCCAAAGCACAGGCAGTAATCTCCAAAATAGACAAGTGGGATTACACCAGATTAAGAAGTTTCTGCACAGTAAAGAACACAGTAATTAGTGTGAATCGACAACCCTCAAAGTGGGAGAAACTTTTTGTAAACTATGCTTCAGATAGGAGACTTATGACAAGAAAACACTGGGAACTGAAGCAGCTTACCCAGAAGAAAATTATTAATCCAATTAAAAAATGAGAAAATAAGCTGAATAAACAACTCTCTAAGAAAGACATACAAACGGCCAACATCCCTCATCATAAGGGAGATGCAGATCAAAATGAGATACCACCTAAATCCAGTCAGAATGGTGAAAATTAAAAAAAAAAAAAAACAGTGGGACCAGCAGTTAGCATAATGGCTATGTCGCTGGACTGCCACATAGTCGACCGCGGTTCGCATCCTGGACCCGGTGGCTTAAATAACTCACGCCGGCGCATGTACATGTATGCCCAAGATCCCGAGAGGAGAACGGAGAAGGGATTGTGGCATGGCCATCCTCCCTGTGGGGTGATTTCTCTCTTTCTGTCTCTCTATCTCTCTGTCTGTCTGGCGAGCGCACGCGCCCTATAGAAAAAAACCTCTCAAAAAAAAAAAATGGTAAGGGCTGGCTGGTATGTGGTGAAAGGGGAAATCTCCTACATTATTGTTGGGAATGTAAACTGGCCCAACTGCTGTGGAAAACAATATGGAAGTTCCTCTAAGACCTTCAAATAAAATTACCATATAATCCAGCAATTCCACTCCTGGGTATCTACCCAAAGGACAGGAGAACGCTCAGTCAGGAAAGTGCTTGCACATCTATATTGTGGCATTAGTCATGATTGTTAGGGCATAAAAACAACCCAAATGTTCCTAAATAGATGAACGGATTGAAAAAGTATGGCACATATACTCCACGGAATACTATTCAGCCATAAAAAACAAGTCCGAGGCATTTGAAAGAAAGTGGATGAATATACAAGATTTATTGCTGAGTGAAGCAAGTCAGGCGCTCAAACAGAGACATTGTATGTCTCCACTTAACATATACTGACAGTCGGCACTCTAGGGTAGAAACTGAGATACTGGAGGACATAAAAGCATGGGAAAGTGTTATGGAAACTAGGGACAAAGTGGAAGGAAATTGGGAGAGGGTAAGAGGGTAGGAACAATTATTTGGGGAAAAAATAGAGAGGTAAAATATTTGTTGGACACAGATATGGTTTATTACCTGTTGATGATATGTAGTGTTCTCAACTGGACTGAACTAAGTTGCATATCATGCTGGGTAAAGTCTCTTTACAATCTAAATGATGTATAGTAATTTACTAAGTAAATAATAATAATTTTTAAATAATAAATTAAAAATAAAAAGGAAAGAACAACCAAAGGGACCGACAGGTGATATAGTGTTTGAAGTCCTAAACTCCCACATGGCCAAGTATGGTTCAAGTCCCGAACATGGAGGCTTGTTCCATGTCTCTCTCTGGGGCACAGGCACACCCTGTCACAACTTCCCCTAAAGCATGCTTACTGAAAACAGTGAACGGCCACTATCTCTCAGTTTCCATGAGTCAGGAGCTGCTGACCTGGTGTGGGTGAGTAGTCGTGAGTCACGCTGTTCCCGTGTCACAGTCGGGACTTTGGCTGAGACTGCAATATCTGAAGACCTAGGTGGGCTGGAGGATCTGCTTCCAACAGGGTTCCCTCATGTGGCTTTGTCAGAAGTCTCAGTCCCTTAGCACATGGGCCTCTCTACAGATTGATGGAGTGGTAGTTAACTTTTTGAAACAAACAAAAACCATTCTTACGTGGAAAGTACTAGAAGGCCAACAGTTGGAGTGGAGATTAAGGAACTAGATCCCATATGACCAGCTTAACAGTTTGAATCCCGGACATAGCTGCTTGAGAACCATGCCGGACCCATGAGCCTGCATTCCCCAAGTCCTGAGAGGAGTGAGGAGGAGAAGGCAATCAATACAGCATGGCCAGCCCCATGGGGGGTCATTTCTCACTTTCCCTTTCTCTGTCTCTCTCCATGTCTCTCTCTGGGGCACATGCACACCCTGTCACAGTAATCATAAGAAAAGATGAATAGAAAACTTCTTTCATGGATCAAACAATTGATCTCTAATATAAGTGCTCTTTAACATAACATTTTCCTTATACTCTCCTTTGTTTTTTATTCCAAGTGAAACCCTGTGACCGTCCACAAATAAAACATGGCGACCTAGATTATAACGCTAAATACAAATACTACCCAGTGCCTCTGGGAACATCTGTTTATTATTCGTGTGAAGATGGTTTTTTGCCCCCCTCGGAATATTACTGGGGTTCCCTTAAGTGCACACAGGAAGGATGGTTGCCCGCAGTGCCATGTCTCAGTAAGTGAGCCTCTTTCCAGTTACGCTGGGGTAAGTCGTCCAGAAGGGGGAGGGGGGACATGAGTGATGACGGTGAGATCTTAGATGGCAAAATAGGGTCAGAGGACGAGTCAGATACAGAAAAAGACCTAAATCGGTATTTTCTGTTATAAGAAGCTGTTTATGAAAACTGCATGAGCAAAACCATAGTTTACCAGAATACCTACATCATTTATACACATATTAAATATACAAACTAAAGCTTAGTAACATTGAAAATTGATTTTCCACTTTTAACAAATAGTAATAGTTTTAGTTTGTTTTAAAGTTGTATGTTCATTGGGGATGTTTACATATTGTCACTTAAATATTGCAAGGATAATTTTTACTTTATTATTTTGACCAAATAAATGTTTCATTTTCTCTTTCATTTATCTTTTTTTTTTTTTTTTTTTTTTTTTTTTTGTTTTTAGGACAATGTACTTTCAGCTATGTGGAAAATGGAAAATATCCATATTTTTCAAAAACCTATGTACAGGGCCAGTCTGTAAAAGTTGAGTGCTATCGTGGCTACAGTCTTCCAGATCAGCAAACCTCGATTACCTGCACAGAGGACGGCTGGTCCCCTCCCCCTAAGTGCACTCGTATCAGTAAGTGAACTGCGCTGAGATCCCTGCAGGTTCATGAGTTTCAGAGACACATCTATCCTAGTTGTGACAAAATGTTTATATCAAGTTTTTGTTTTCCATTGGGCCTCCTTAGTTTTATTTATCTCAAGTGTGCATAAGTGGATATGCAAATTTCTTGATAAGTCAGTAGTAAAATAAATGTGCCTATCAATAAACATTAACAAAAACAGTAAAATAATTTTATTACTCATTGCTCTATAGAAATCACTTAACCATTTAACTCAAACTGATTACAAATGTATAGTCTGACATAGAGCCTAAGTAATGTTCTATTTGGAACAGTACTATAAAAATATTATATTACTTCTCGAACAGATGAATGGCATTGGCATTTTGGGCTGTCTTTATTTATTCATTAATTTATCGCCTCAAAGTGCATGTACGTGCTAGAAAGACACAGTGAGAAAGAGAAGGAGGGAGATGAAGAGAGAGAGAGCACCTCCCCATGTGGGGCATGGTCATTTTTGATCCTTTCAAGGCTTATTTTTAAAATGTATCAAGACTGGTTTGAGGAGTCCTTACTCTAGAACTCTTCATTCAAAGTATTAATAAGGCTTTTTTTCGAATCTCTAACTAAATGAGTGTCAAAGGTATTTCATTCTGCATGTCAGATGGTTTCATGACCTGAATTTTCACTCCTATTGTCTTCTGGTCTAGTTCTTCTTCCCCTGTTAGTTATTCTCTGCCCAGGCTCACGGAGTTTTTCTTACTACAATGTGTTGATTGTCAGGCAAGGTTTTAGCTAATTGCTAAGCAGATCTACAGAACCATAGCTGCTTCCTGGTTGGCTCTTTTCCCTGCTGAGTCCAGTGACCCCAGCCTATTAGATGATGCTTTTTTGTTGCTTCTACTCAGTGAGACAGCCGTTTTCTGCATGAAGCCTCCTCTCTGTGCTGTTGTCTGGAACGTTTCTCAGGCATAAAGCCATGTTGATCACAGCACTCACCTCCTTTTTACCCTTTTCTCTGTAATTACAGTCAGGGGCTGCTTGTTTCCCAGTGCCTGATGGAAGTTATTTTCAGCAGTTTAGTTCAGTCTCATTTTTCTGGCTGGACCTGTTTTCTAAATTATTCTTGCATGGTGTTTATTAATTTCTAAAACATCTTTACAAACTTAGCACTTAACCATTAATTTTCTCTACTATTTGTTTTCTGTTTAATTTTGGCTCATAGTTAATGTTTTTCAAAATTTATATATATGTTGGGTTTTGTTTGATTTTTTTCTCATCTAGAGATAGTGTATTCATTTATTCTTTCCCTGGGAGAGAGAGTGACAGGGGAGAATAGAGAGTGAAATAGACAGGGACACTGGCATCCCCAACAGGGTCTTCACACCGAGAACCGCTTCTCCCTTCAGCTGGCCTGGGTCATGGGACTGCACACACACCAGGGGCTCTCAGAGAGGTCCCAGGATTCAAATCCGGGAACTTCTGCATGTAGGTCCAGCTTCACTCTCTAATTTCTTAAAGTGGAAACAATTTCTCATTTTAATTTCATTTTCTGTTTAATGATAAATCTCTGCTTTAGCACTACTTCAGGAATATTTCAGAAAATTTTATTCCATATCCTTTCATTGTGATTTCAATTCAAAATACTATCGATCCAGCAGATAGTGAAGAAATTCCAGTGGTGGACTCCCACACGGTCGTCTGCTGTTGCAGTTCCAGTCTCAGATCCAGTGACTTGAAAATCATGCTGGGCACGTGTGCATACTTCCTCAAGATCCAGGGATGAGAGGGAGAAGAAGGGATTGAAGCATGGCCTTCTCCCTTGGAGGGTGATAACTCACCTTCCCTCTCACTGTCTCTCTCTCTCTCAGGCAAGCACATGCACCTGAAGGCAAAAACCTCTTAAAAAAATTACTGTTTTTCTTTTGATTTACTTTTTATTCGTGTGAGAGAGGAATTAAGAGTTAGAAGATGGAAACCAGGCCCACCCTGAGAACAAAACTCTGCAGCAAAGGAGACTGAGACAAGAGAGAGAGAGAGGGAGATAGGAATCAGGCCAACCCCGTAATGAAACTTCGCAGGGGAAACAAACCCATAGAGATTCTTCCCTCCAAGTTTATAGCAGCTTCTCAATCAGGCATGCTCAATGGCGCCTTACAGGACCTACACTAACCCCCTGATTTGTAAGAAACGCATCCCGGGGAAGAAATCTTAGATGCCAATGATACATATGAGGTATGTGCAAGCATGTTCACCTAGAGACCATGTGCACATGTGAGCAGCCTTACAGGTACCTTCAAGACCAGCCCTAAGCTCTAAAATCCAACCATTTAATTAATATACAATGTAAATCTCCCATAAAGGGAGAGCCCCAAAGCCACTCAATGCAGTGTCCTACAGAGCGGTCTGCTCTGCTGGTGGAGTGTATTCTCACCTTTGTTCAATCCACTTTCTCTGCTCTGCTGTTTGACTCCTGATCAGATTGTACTCTGTGGCTTAGTCAAGAACCTCAGATTCTCACCGCAGTGACACATGGGCTATCTGTGAGCAGAGCTGAATTGTGGGTAGAGATCTAGTAACTGACACCACGTCTACAGCTAACGGTTAAAGCTAAGTAGTACATAATTTGAAAAATCATCATTTTGCCTTCAAAGGTCGATGAGCTTATTGCTCTTTCTCATCTTCTTTGAACTCCATGAACCCATATGGTTCCAAGCACATGACTATCAGGACCTGCTGTCATAGGCTGCTCTATTCAAAGGCTGTGTCATTTAAGCTGGCAGAAAGATCATCACTTGATTTCAGATATCTCAGTTGGCTAAATAATTTCTAGAGATCTAACCTAGTTTCAATTTTTTTTCTTTTTTAAAGGATATTTCACTTAACTTTATTTATTTATTTATTTAAATTTGACCACAAAGGAACAGAGTGAGAGAAAGAGAAGTAAAGTGAGAATGCAATATGCCAGGTCCAGGACTCAGACCACAGTGGGCCATGTGAGAATTCAGTGCTCTTAACCATCATGCCACCTGCTGGCTGCTGGATTTTTTTTTAAAAGTACCAGAAAAAAAGAACATATGACCTACAGAAGTCTAGGATGCTTGGGTTTCCAGATCTGTTAGACCAAACAGATTTCTACTAATTTCTTAGAAGGGATTATCAGTGCTTCAAATCTTATCTTTAAAAAGTTACCCAAAAGATTCCTAAAGGGTATTACAGACCTATAATCTTTAGAAACCCAGATTTTATTTTTTTTGACATAAGAACTTGATCGATTATGATTAATCTCGGTTTTCAAATACAAATGATTCATTGACATCTTTATATTTTTCAATTATTTGGGTCCTTATATAAATGGTATTGGATATATGCTTATCTTTTTCTCTTGTCTCTTTTAGAAACATGTTCAAAATCAGAAATAGAAGTTGAGAATGGGTTTCTGTCTGAATCCACTAACACATACACTGTAAATGCAGTGACACAGTATAAGTGCAAGCCAGGATACGTAACGGAAGATGGTGAAGAATCAGGATCCATCACGTGCCTGCAGAGCGGGTGGTCGGCTCAGCCCAGATGCATTAGTACGTGACTCCCTGTGCTCGTGCTCATACCTGATGGCACACATGTTCACTTTAACTTCTTCCTTTCATTTTTCCCTTTATGAAGCTGGCATGGTTGCATTTGAAAGACAAGCGAACTTTGAAAAAAATTGAAATTTTTAGTTATATTTTAAATTTCAATAATACTATGGGTAAAATGTCAGTCTACCTTTCCATTTAGGATTTTTTCTCTTTAAAGCATCTGTGATTTAGAAACTAGTTCAGTTGTTCTGGTACAGAACAAGTCTTTTAGCTAAGACTTATGATTGTTACATGTGATTCTTTTTTGATTATTCATCTTATATATTAAAGTCTTTCCTCCTATGTATAAAAAATGTTTTTATGAGGATATGGGTTGATAGTATATAATCTAAGGATAATTTAACTGTTTAAATTTATGCGGCTGATAAATTACAAGTGAAGTGTATATTTAAGATATCCATTTTCATTATTATAATTCTTTTTACAAAATTTTCTATGCTTATTATGGAGTCTAGAAAAAAATGAGAAAATTTATCCTCCATATAAAATTCATTTTATACAAAATTGTAATCAATAATCTATTATGAGACTTTCTTATTACAGAATAGAGAATGTTTTACATACTAAATGCATTGGTCTTTTTATTCAATTAATTAATTTTTCTCTTCTATATGTATCACAACTAATATAAGTAACTACTACTTCAGCATAATGATTTATCATTCTTTTTACATTGCTTTCATATAGTACTTAATTTATTAATGTACACTAATTTCTAAAGCAGCATTTTGTTCTTGGGTTGGAATTACTCAAATTGCCCATCAAATTGCATTAAAAATGAAATCCTCACTTCATTATTTATTAGAATCTTGTGATGAGCCATTATTTGAGAATGCCAGAGCCACGAGAAATTTCACGTGGTTTAAGGTCAAGGACGAGGTGGAGTACGAATGTCGTAGTGGATATGAAAACAGAGACAGACACACCAAGGGTTCCATAGTCTGTGGTGACAGCGGCTGGTCTGACACGGCCTCGTGCTCTGGTGAGTTCTGCTCTTTCAGCCTGTTTCTACTGTTCTCATGTTTTGAAATTTTAACTGATCCAGAGACACTTTTAAAGAACAATGATGAAAAATTAAGTTCTCCCCTAATTTAGTGTAAACTAAGTGAAGTTGGTTTTTTTGTTTGTTTTTTTGTTTTGTTTTGTTTTTAATAAAAGTAAAATTCCAGAGGGTACAAGTGCTCTCCAGAAAGAAACACAGAGTGAGAGGGAACGTGAGAAAGCACCCCCAAGTGGAGTGGTCACACAGCAATTCCTTCTCCATTTCTCTCCTTTCAGGATTTTGGGCACACACATATATACCCACTGTGGTTCTCACACTCCAGGTCTAGGACTTGAACCTCACAGTCAGTTGTGTGGTATCCAGCTACCTTAACCATTTACCAGTTGATCCCATTTGTAATATATTAATCGTGGGATTTTTAATGCTCTTAACTTAAAATACCTCAGGAATGCTTTATTTTCATGTTCTGGTTACCCAAGTATGTATGCAATACAGCAATTGTAACCCAACTTTAAAAAAATTTTTAAGTAAACTTTTTTATGTCAGAGGGCACATAAGAAAGAGCCCCATTTTAAGTAAACTTTTTTATGTCAGAGGGCATATAAGAGCCCCCCAGTGAGGCCTTGCCATTCTTCATCCCCTTTCTTCCATCCCTCCTTCCCACTAGGACCCCAGGCCTGCATGTCCACACACCTGTGTGTTTTAGGGTGCTGCAGCCATGGCTCTCTCTGTGGTAGGCAAGGTGGGGTCCAGCTCTCTCTGCACAGACTTACCCTAGAATTCTGTCCAATGACTGACTATGTTGCAGAGTCCCACGTGAATTTAGGGAGCGTCTGAAACCTCACCTGTGACGTGTTTTCAAGGAGGAGAATGTATCTGGTGCTCCTGTGAATGTGCATCCACACCTCCCTCAGTTTTGCACTGCAGTTAAGCAGTTTATTTTGGTAATGATTAAGTACGTAGTCTCGTTAAATCATTTTACCTTTTCTTTTTTTCTAGAAATAGAATGCAGGATTCCAGAAATGGAACAAAACTTGCTTGCTGACCCCAAGAAAGACAAATATAGAGTTGGAGATGTGCTGAAATTCTCCTGCAGACAGAGACTTACAAGAGTTGGACCAGATTCAGTTCAGTGCTACCCCTTTGGATGGTCCCCTGATGTCCCAGTATGTAAAGGTGAATGTGTAGCTTGCACTTCCTGATTAAGGAATTTGAATTTTGAATATCAAACTTAAAATTTTTTTTCTGTGTGGTTCACTGTTTCTCTAATCTAATACATTAAGAAATACATAGACCCATGAAGGACATGGGTGTCTACACAGTAGGTGGTAGACACCTCAGATTCTCTTATTTAAGATGTCCCTAACCGATTGTTTCTCAAAATGTGTATTGATGATATGCACGGATACCTGGGTGGTGGATGGCGTTAGAAAGACTTCCGTTATTTTTTATTTTGCCCACAATGCCATCATCCATATTACATGGACCACTTCACATTTCCCTGAGTGTGTCTCAACAATATCCAAATGGTTTATTGTCAATTCAGTCTCTAATCAAAGTTAAAAGTTGTTGATTGAATGCTTAACTCAGTATTGCCACATTTTCCAAAAGTTACAATAAAATTTTTTCCAGAAGTTACAACTTGCCATAGGCTATAAAAAATTATGTAATATGCACAACCACATTTTCTAATAATTTTGCATGCATCTTTAAAATATCTGGATTGCTGAACACATTGGAAGCGCTAAACATACCTCTCTGATGCTAGTTCACTCCACAGAATACACCCGGACGTACAAACGTGTGAACATCATTCTTCTTTGATTACTTAAGAATACTCTAACAAATTATATGATCAATAATAAATAAAAGAAGAAACTATCTCCATTTTGCTGGATCTTTAAATTGCTAAATTGACCACGTAGCTATTATTTACCCGGTATTTCTTCTGTAGCGGAAGTACGCGTCTGTGGTCCTCCTCCTCAGCTTCTCAATGGGGACGCCAAGAAAACAAGGAAAGCAGAATACACGCACGGGGACCAAGTGGAATACCATTGCAATACTGGATTTCTGATGAAGGGGCCAAAGAAGATTCAATGTGTTGATGGAACGTGGACAAGCTTGCCTATGTGTATTGGTAATAGGCAAAAGTATTAATATTCACACTTAACAGTATTTTTGTTTTTATCAAAAGATAGCAATTATATTTTAATGATAAACTTTTTGCATGTGAAATTTCATAGAGGAGAGGAGTACCTGCGGAGACATACCGGAACTCGATCACGGCTACGTCCAGACTTCTGACCCTCCCTATCGCCATGGAGACTCCGTGGAGTTCAGCTGCAGAGAAACGTTCACGATGATCGGACACGGAACAGTGACGTGCGTTAAAGGAACGTGGACCCAACTTCCTAGCTGTGTTGGTGCGAACACACTTTTCAAATTGACATTAACAGAGTTTAGTATTTTTATTGTCAAAATATTCGTGGGACCAGCAGTTGGCATAATGACTATATCGCTGGACTCCCATGTAGCAGACCACAGTTTGAGTCCCAGATCCGGTGGCGTAAACTCATGTCAGGCATGTGTACATGCATGCTCTGAGAGGAGAATGGAGGAAAAGGGATTCGGTGTGGCCATCTCCCCTGGGGGGACATTTCTTGCTTTCTCTCTCTCTTTCTGGCAAGCGCACGTGCCCTATAGCAAAAACTTCTCAAAAATATTTGTAATCATATATGTAAAATTTATATTCCTGAAAATGTCCTGTCTTAAATATCATGAATATAAACTTTTTTTCTTTCTTTTTTTTTAAAATTTGCTGTTGGATGCCTGTGCTCACCAGAGAGAGACAGAGAGAGAGAGAAAGTGAAAAGCACCCCCTAGAGAGGATGACCACACCATGATACTTCTTCTCTGTTCTCTTGGCGGCACACAAACACAGCTGGGTGTACTTCAGTTGGCCTGGACCAGGACTGAATCCAAGCTGTCAGTCATGTGGGATCCAGCTGGCCCAACCACTACGTCACCTCACTGGCCCCCTAATCTAAACTTTGGCTGTTTCTAAGTCAATTGTGCCTACAGAGAAAACATAAAAGTAGCTGTAAAATTATATAAATCTTTCTGTCCCTGATAGTTTATTTTGAAAAGTATGAAGCTACATTTTATTTATAAATCGTTACGTGATTAAAATATGAGTTCATGGCCCAGCTATATATATATATATGTGTATATATGACTCATCCATGGTGGCACACACTGCTATAGTGCTGCCACTCAGAGGCTCAGGCCTAGGTTCAATACCTGTCCCAATCCAAATGGGTGCTGAGCAGGGTAGCCAGGCATTGCTGTAGCATTGCTGCAGTTCTAGCTAGCTGGAAGGCTGGGTCAGGAAAGATCATGGCATGGTGAAACCTTGTCAAAAATCAGTATCTCTCTGTCATAAAGAAACAAACTTTAAAAACATATATATTTTAACTAGCAAAATACATTCTCATAGATAGTAGTTTTATTAAACATTCCCGTAGATAATGTTTTTATATTTTAAAATTATGGATTAAAAATCATCTAGAGGTGTTTGAGATCAGGAACACAAATTAATGTGGACACTTGCATTGTTTTCAAATAAGGAATATAGATCATTCCAAAAAATGAGTCTACAAGGTCTACCAGTTCCCAAAATACAAGATATTTTTGTGACAGATATTCACTCATATATTTCAAAGACTAAACATAGGACTTACGATCGTACTTAATAGGCCATTTTATGCAACATGATCAGGAATAGCTTGATTGGTAGAATTTATAGGTATAAACCATAACTCCATTATACTCTTGACTCTAAAGCTTTTTATTTTAAGGAATTATTTTATCCAACTTTACTTACTTATTTAAATTTGACCAGAGAGGGACAGAGAAAGAAAGAGAAAGTGAAAAAGCAAGCCATCAGGTCTAGGACTTGAAGCACAGTTCGCCATGTGGGATCCAGAGCCCTTAACCACTATGCCACCTGCTGGCCCCTGACTCCATAGCTTTTTAATGCAGCCAGTATCAGGGACAAGCTTGCACACAGCTACCGTGTACGGGTCAGCCGCCATCTTCCAAATGGATTCAGCATCGCTGTGTGATGCACTCTCTAAGCCAACTGGCTGGCCCTCTGTAGCATTTTTTATGTAATAGTTGGTTTGATTCTCATAATTTGTCTTTTCATGAGAATATTTTCATTTTACAGCAACAAATCTACTGGAGAAATGTAAGACATCGAGGTTAATTATAATTAATGCAAACCCAACCAGTAAGGTTGAATTTGATCATAACCAGAACATAAGCTACAAATGCAGAGGAAAAGCAGAATCCAAACACTCCGTCTGCATAAATGGGAGATGGGACCCCGAAGTGACCTGCACGGGTAAGCACTTGTTTACAATGTTTTCAAACCTCATTGTTTCCTCCTAGCTCTTTAAACCAGAACTAGTAACTTTGTGCCTCTTAGAAAATTTAATATCACTTAATATTACAAATAATTTTTAAGCTGAAAGGTAATTTAGAAACTACCAATACACATTTTCTAAATATGGATTGTTTCAGGTGAGTTAATTATCTGTAGAATATATTAAACACACACAAACATACACATGCATAAATTTTTTGACTTTAGCATCCATAAACTATGTGTGCTTATTACTATTAGAGTACAATGGTTCTAGTTTGCTTTATTTCTCAGGTACAAAGCCATGGTAATACCTATGCATATAACTATTACATGTCTATTTATGTACCCATGTCTTTCTAGCTATCTGTTTTATCTAATTATCCTTCCCTCTGTCTAATCATGCATTTATCTATTTGTGTGTATATATATATATATATATATATGCAAGTCTAGAATGTATAGCACATAATGCCATACTGATAGAAAAGAGCTAGTTTATACATTTCAACACGGTTATGGCCTCTTTAAGAAGAAAGCAGTGTCTACTGCAGGGAACTACACATATTCTGCATGTGTATATGTTGCTGTCATATAGATGGAATTCCAGTGTTTGTCCTTCCACAACTGACTTACTTCACTTAACACAATATCCCCAAGGTTTAGATATGTTGTAGCACATACCGGAGTATCTTTCTTTATTTTGGTTTATTACTATTCCATTCTCTCTATATATAACACAATTTCTTTCTTTATTCATCCATCAGTGAACATTTAGGTTATTTCTACCTCGTGGCTATTGTGAAAAAATGCTGTAATAAATCTGAGAGTGAAAATAGCTTCAAAATTTTGCTTTTAATTATTTTGGATAAATGCCTAGAAATGGGACTGCTGGATCATGCAGTAGTTCTATTTTTAATATGTTTGAAAAACCCATGTATATGGTAGATTTCATAAAATTGATAAAACGTGCAAATCCTACATAGTTATGAATGGTGTGTAGGAGTTTCAGTTTCTCTATGACGTCACTGACACTAGTTGTTTTCTGTTTGTTTTACAATTTTTAATTGCCAGGGAGTGCATGCACTCACCAGAGGGAGATGGAGAGAGATCAGAAGTACCCTCCACTGAGGTGTGGTCACACTACAACTCCTTCTCCATCCTATTGGGGTTCTGAGAAAGCACACACACGTGCCCAGCATTTTTCTCAAATCCCTGAGGATGGGACTTGAACTGCAGTCAGTCACATGTGATCCAGCTTCCTTAACCACTAGTTTCTGGGGCTGGGCCTGTTTTTTGTTTTTTTTTGTTTTTATTTTTGTTTTTGTTTTTTAACTTCCAGTGTTCTTAAAATGGATGACCTGTTCTCACTGATTTATGATTCATATTTCCTTTCAGGATTAATGATATTAATTACCGTTTCATGAACACTTTTGACATTCATATATTCTCACTAGGGAAATATCTATCTAAGTCCTTTCACAAAAAAATTTTAAGAGGTTTTTGCCATAGGGCATGTGCACATGGCACATCTCAAGGAGGATGGCCATGCTGCAATCCCCTCTCCTCTATTCTCCTCCTGGGATCTTGGGCACACAAGTATATGTGCCTGGCCTGATTTGGAAGCCACTAGGTCTGGGACTTTAACCTCAGTCGGCCATGTGGGAATCCACTGATGTAACCACTGCGTCATTTGTATGATCTCTTCTACAATTTATAATTGAGTTGTCTGGGCATCATTTGTATGTTCTCTTCTACAATTTATAATTGAGTTGTCTGGTTTTCTGTTGAGTTATAAAAGTTTCTTTCTTTTCTTAGAGTGATTTTTTTTTCTTGTTTTTGGAGAGGTTTTTGCTATAGGGCGTGTGCGCTCACCAGAAAGCCAGAAAGCCAGAAATCACCCCAAGGGAGTATGGCCATGCTGCAGTCCCTTGTCCTCCATTCTCCTCTTGGGATCTTGGGTATGCACGCACACGGGCCTCCTTGCATGTTTAAGCCGCCGGGTCTGGGACTTGAACCGTGGTCAACTACATGGGAGTCCAGTGACATAGCCCTTACACTAACTGCTGGTCCCCTAGAGTGATATTTTTGTTTTAAGGCACTCACCAGAGTGACAGAGAGACAGACATTAAGAAATTGCCCCCCACCCCCAGGGAGGATAGTCATGCTGCAGTCCCCTTTCCTCCATTATCCTCGGGATTTGGGGCACACATGTATGTACACCCAATGTAAGTTTCAAGTTGCCATACCCAGAACTTGAACCATGGTTGGCCATGTGGGAGTCCAGTGATGTAAGCATTATGCCATCTACTGGTCCTTAGAAATTTCTTATATGTTGTGATTAACCTTTTCTTAAATATTTGATTTACAAATATTTCATTCCATTCTGTAGGTTTTCATTTCACTATTTTCTTTGCTAGTAAGAAGCTTTTAGTTTGATTTTACCTTTTAGCCCTACTTGTCAATTTTGACTTTTGTTGCCTTTGCTTTTGGTGTCATATCCAAAAATTCACTGCTGATACCAATGTCTTAAAATTTATCCCCTGTGTTTTCTGCTAGAAGTTTTATAGTTTTATATCTTGTGTTAGTCTTTAATCATTTGATTGATTTTTGAAAATGGTGTAAGATAAAGGTCCAATTATATTCTGCTACAGTTGAATATCTAGTTTCCCAACACCATTTGTGGAAGAGACTGTAATTTCCCCTTGTATATGTTTGGATCCTTGTCAGAGATCAGTTGACCATATATGTATAAGATTATTTGTGGTCTCTACACTGTTCCCTTGGTCTTTTCATCTGACTTTATATTTTATCGTTAAAGTATAGAAACACAACTGATTGTAATGTTGATATATTTTGCAAATTTATAGAATTTATTTGTTTAACAATTTCTTTTTATTAATCTTTAGGGATTTCTACATGTACTAATATGGCGTCTGAGAACAGAGATAAATTTCTTCTGCTTTTCTGATTTGGATGTCTTTCATTTTCTAATTTATTTGCTTCAGCTAAGAATTCTGGTACTATCTTGAACAAAAGTGGTAACACTGGGCAATTTGCATGATTTCTGATCTCAGAGTAAATGTCCATTTTTCACCTTGCATACGATATTAGTTGTGATATTTTTATAGAAGAACTTTATTATGTTGTGGTAATGTATGTGTATTCCTAAATTGTTGCATGTTTTTATTATGAAAATATGTTGAAATTTGTCATGGTATTTCTTCCTTGTCATAAGATGTTGAACTCAGTTTGCTCATATTTTGTTGAGCACTCCTACATCTGTATTTATCAAGCATGTGAACCTATAGTTTTCTTTACCTTTATGTCTTTTTCAGGTTTTGGGTCAGGGTAAGAATGGACCCATAAAATGAGATGGGAGGGCCAGCACACAGTATAGTGGTTAAGACGCTGGACTCTCACATAGTCAATTGCGCTTTGAGTCCTGGACTCAGTGACTTGGAACTCATGCAAGGCACATGTGGGAGCATGCCCCAAATCCTGAGAGGAGAATGGAGGAAGATTGTGGTGTGGCCATGTCCTTTAGGGAGTTATTTCTCACTTTTTGGATTTTTCTCTCTCTCTGTCTACCAGGAAGCAAAAATCCCTCTAAAACAATAAGAGAGATAAGAAGTGTTCTTTCTTCAATTTTTGAAAAAGGTTTGAAAAGAATTGACATTGATTTCTTTTTTTTTCTTTTTTTTTTTTTGAGAGGTTTTTGCTATAGGGCACGGCCTTTGCCAGAAAGAGAGAGACAGAGAGATAGAAAGCAAGAAATCACCACCCAGGGGGGATGGCCACGCCGCAATCCCTTCTCCTCCATTCTCCTCTCGGGATCCTGGGCACGCACGCACACGCATCCGGCATGAGTTTAAGCCACCAGGTCTGGGGCTCAAACTGCAGTCGGCTACATGGAAGTTCAGCAACATAGTCATTACACTAACTGCTGGTCCCCATGAGAAGAATTGGCATTGATTTCTAAGTGTTTGATAGAATTTAAAGTGCAGCCATCTATTCCTGGCTTTTCATTGTTGAGAAGTTTTGGTTACTATTTCTATCTCCTGACTAAAGTTCTGCTCATATTTTCTATTTCATCATGATTAAGTTAATAGGTTGTGTATTTCTAGAAATTTTCCATTTCTTTTAGGTCATCTAATTCATTGGCAAATAATAGTTTATGGTAGTCTTTTTTAATCTTCTTTTGTTTTTCAAATTCACTTAAAATGTATAATCTTTGATTTCTAATTTCATTTACTTGTATTTTCTCTTTTCCACATATGTCCATGAAAGGGTGTCAAGTTTTAAAAAAAATTTTGGAAGATTTTTGTCATAGGGCTCATGACTCACTAGAGAGACAGAGAGAGACAGAGCAACAGAGACAGAGAAATCCCCTCCTGGGGGGATGGCCATGCCACAAACCTTAGTCCTCCATTCTCCTCTCAGGATCTTGGGTATGCAATCACACAAAGTGTTGTGAATTTTAAACTGTCAGGTCTTGGAGTTGAACGATGGTTGACTACATGTGAGTCCAGTAACATAACCATTATGTCATCTGCTGGTCCCTAAGGTTGTCAGTTGTATTTTATTTTTGCCTGTTTTAAAGAATTTATTTTATAACTAGTATACCACAATATGATTTCATGTATTAAATATTGACATATAACTCCCTAATAAATTTAGCGGGGACCAGCAGATGGTGTATTGGTTATGACTCTGGACTCTCATGTAGTCAACTGAGGTTCAAGCCCTGGACCCGGAGGCTTGAACTAGGCAGGTGTAGGTGTGTGCACAAAATCCTGAAGAGGGTAATGGAGGAGAAGAGATCACAGCTTGGCCATGACCCCTGGAGTGTGATTCTTCATTTTCTCTCTGTCGTTCAGCAAACGCATGCACCCTATAATAAAAATCTCTCTTGAAAGAAAAAAGATAAAGCAGACAATAAAGTTTACCTTATTAGAAACAAGATACACTATCATTTATAGTCTTCAAACATTATTACACTTGGAACTTTCATAATTTGACAAAGTATTAATGAAACAATTTGCAGACTAGTTTAATAGATAAATAAGACTTTTAAGCAGAAACGACTGTCCTAAATTGTTTATTAGGTATGAATTCTACAAACATTTCTTAAATTAGTGGAAACGATGAAATTGGAGAGTACTGCACCTTCTCCAAGCTGGACAGTGAGAACTCCAGTAATGCAGTGGAACTGGTGACCCTTTCCAAGGCCACAGCTCTGCAGCTTGCAGATTTCAGCCCACACATGTCCATGTGCTTATGGACTGATTTGCTAATCTACTGAGTGTCAGGGTTTCTTCTGATAGCTTCATAGAAATGATCTATGAGAATAACCTTAAGAATTTCTATGTGGAATCCTTACTAACCCAGTAAGAACTCAGGATGCTAAGAGTTCCATGGTGACATCCAGCTTGCTCCTCTGCAGCAGACTGGAGCCTTCAAGTAAATTTCAGCTGGTTAACACCTGATGGACAGACCTGCCAAAGGTTGCAACCTTGAGAACTGGGCATTTGTGGTCTCCACAATGCACAGGAATTCTAACTTTGTTTAGCCTTGTATTCCTGTCTGTGTATTTTATCTGACTGGGTGGGGCCCTATGGACTGCAGAGAGCTGGTGGTAACTACCAACTGTCGACCCTCAGAAGACAGCACATCACATCAGACCGCTTCTTCCTCCACAGCTCCTGAATGCACATGTGTGCTTCCATCTTGGCTTACCAGATGGCTACCACCAGATGACAGCAAAGAGTCTTTCTCCCACAATTCCTTTGGGCTTCTCTAGTTGTCAATTTTACTGATCTCTTCAAAATCAGCTCAGTTTTGTTGATTTTTTTCTATTGCTTTCCAGTCTCTATATTGTTCATTTCCACTTTTTGTCTTTGCTATATCCTTTTTTTTCTTTCTTTTTAAAATTCCAGATGTTGTGTGACTCTCTAGAGAGAGACACTGCAATCCTTCCTCCTACACTTCTCTCTCCTTTGGGGATTTTGGGTCTGCATAACTGCAAAAAAAAATATTTTCAAGTCACTGGGTTTATGACTCAAATAACTGGGTCTGAGACTTGAGTTGCAAGGTCAGCTATGTGAGATCTAGCCGTTAACTGTCATGCTTTCAGCTGGGCCTTGATTTTATTTTTTATCCATAATAGTTTTTAAATTTTTATTTATTTTAATATTTTCAAATTGTATTTTCTTTTTTATTTATTTTTATTATTATTATTCATACATTAAATCGTTATACATCATTTAGATTGTGAAGAGACTTCATCCAGCATGATATACACCTCAGTTCAACTCTGCAGTTTTCTTTTTTTGTTTTGAGCCTATCTACTTTTGATATCAAAGTGATGGTGCCTTCACAAAATGAATTAGAGAAGGTTCCTTCCATTTGGGAATTTAGAAATAGTTTGAGGAAAATTGATGTTAATTCTTCTTTACAAGTTTTGTGAAAATTGGTAGTGAAGCCATCAGACCTGGGCTATCCTTTGTTGGAAGACTATTTATTTATTTATTTATTGGGAGAGGTTTTTGCTATAGGGCGTGTGTGCTCACAAGAAAGACAGAGAGAGACAGAGACAGAAAGTGAGAAATCACCCCGCAGAGGGAATGGCCACATTGCAATCCCTTCTCATTCATTCTTTCTCTGAATCTTGAGTATGCATGCACACGCTCCTGGCATGAGTTTAAGCTACGGAGTCCGGGTCTCAAACTTCAGTCGGCTACATGGGAGTTCAGCAACATAGCCATTACACCAACTGCTGGTCCCAGAAGATTATTTATTACTGATCCAATCTCATTATTTGTTATTGATTTACTCAGGCTTTGTATTTCTGCCTGGTTCAATTCTGATGTATTCTATGTGTCCAGAAACTTGTTCATTTTTAGGTTTTTTAGTTTGTAACATCTATGCTTTATAGGAGCTCAGATATAAGTTCACAGGGTTGTCTTTTGTATCAAACTGGTCATGTAAGTAAAATCAGTCTAAGTGACCCATTGAATTCGGTGTGTACTATTAATATATCCTTAAGCATTGTAGGAAAACTATTAATGGTAGCTCTGGGGAAGTTTCAAACTTGAACTAGCACAGTAAAAAAATCACTTGTGAATATATCTAATGTTGTGTAGTCCAAATGTCTATACCGAATTGAGTATTAACTACAAGGTAATTCTTGGTTGGGCTAATCAGCTTCCATTGATATATCTTGTGAGGGTTTCAATTCAACCGCAATAAAATGGATCATTTATATCTCTGAAAATCATCCCAGTAATCAGTTTTTATTTAATCCTTGCTATTAAGAGTGTCTAATTTGGTTAAAACATTGCAGCAGCAGGTAGTGGTGTGGTTGAAGAACTGGGTCCCATGTGACCGGCACCACAGTTTAAGTCCAGGACTCAGTCATCTGGGAGGCACAAAGGGTGTGTTTGTGTCCAAAATCTTTTTTTTTTTTTTTGTGAAGTTTTCGCGATGGGCGCGTGCACTCGCCAGACAGACAGAGAGAGACATAGAGACAGAAAGCGAGAAATCACCCCCCAGGGGGGATCGTCATGCCGCAATCCCATCCCTTCTCCTCCATTCTCCTCTCGGGATCTTGGGCGGGCACGCATGCACACGCGCCCGGCGTGAGTTTTAAGCCACTGGGTCCGGGATGCGAACCACGGTCGACTACGTGGGAGTCCAGCGACATAGCCATTACGCTAACTGCTGGTTCCCTGTCCAAAATCTTGAGAGGGGAGTGGAAGAAAGGGAGTTTCATCCCCTGGAAGGTGATTTTTCCACTTCCTTCTCTCCGTCTCTCTTTGGAGGGTGTCCACACCCTAAGAAGAAATCTAAAACTAATTAATTAATTAATCAAATTTTTAAAAACATCATAAAAATTGGAAATAATTAAAATAGGTTTTGATAGATTAGGCAAGATTGTTTAAAGAGAGAATAAATTTAAAAACTTCAAAGGAGGGTCAGCAGATGGCATAGTGGAAACATTGCTAGACTGCCACATGATTGACGGCGGTTCAAGTCCTGGGCACAATGGCTTGAAAATCACACCTGGCATGTGTGTGTGTGTGTGTGTGTGTGTGTGTGTGTGTGTGTGCCGAAGATCCTGGGAGGAGAAATGAGGAGAAGGGACTGTGGGTGTCCGTCCCCCCAGGGGGTGATTTCTTACTTTCCCTGCACTGTCTTTATCTCTCTCTCTTTGGCAAGCGCACATGCCTTAAGGCAAAAAACTCATAAAAAAGAAAAAACTGTAAGGGAAATGGTGAGAATATAAACCAAAGATGATAATGTCATACGCTACACAAGCTAACAAGTATAATCATGGTAAGCACAGAGCATAATTATGATGCAAGCATTCATTCCTAAAACAGTTATTTGAATTTTCTATTTATTCTAAATTAACCAGTTAATATTTTTAATTATTATTTTTAATCAAGAAATCTAATCTCATTTTCTTAGAAGTACCAGTGCAATTATGCCCACCTCCACCTCAGATTCCTAATGCTCAAGATATGAAAACTACAGTGAATTATCAGGATGGAGAGAAGGTGTCTGTTCTTTGCCAAGAAGGTTACCTAATTCAGGAAGCAGAAGAAATGGTGTGCAAAGATGGGAAGTGGCAGTCGTTACCACGCTGTGTTGGTCAGTGTGCACAATCGTCGGATAGCAAACGTTCTTTCTAATGGGATTGATACATCACCATGCTCTGTGTAAATGAAAACATGAAGATCTTGTTCATGTCTATTATCTTTGTAATAAAAAGCTGCAATCTAGCCATAAATCAATCAACCACCATTATTTCACTTCTGTGAACAAAATACAGACAACAATTTGAAACTCCAATGTAAATACCATGTAAAATGTCTGTGTATTTTACTTCTCATGATTGAGAGAACATAAGTGAGGGGAATATTACACTAGAGGATGGTAACTTAAATGTTGTAGAGACACAAATTCTTGCAAGTCTCTACTGTATTTTTTAATAATGTTCTTTGTACAAATTATATTAATCTTAAAAATCCCAAATAGTATTTGATTTTATTTTTCAATGTAAATATTTTATTGGTGTGTGACTCTTGGATTTCTGTTCTTTGTATAGAAAGAATGCCATGCTCTCAACTTCCTGAGATAAATCATGGAACCCTTATATTACCTAGATCTTCAGAAAAAAGTCAAAGAACAAATGAGCCCAGTTCTTACCCACATGGCACTAAATTAAGTTATGTTTGTGATGATGGTTTTCGGATGTCCGAGGGAGATGAGATCACATGCTATATGGGAAAATGGAGTTCTCCTCAGTGTGTAGGTGAGGACATGGAAAACTCAAGTTCTGCTTTGGTAGAGTTCATTAAAATGATCTATTTTTGTGAAACTCAAGGAACAAAATAATTTATTATTATATATAATTTTACTATTATAATAAGTCTCATATAGTTTAATCATCCTATTTTTGTTAGTTTTACTGACTCATTATGAAATTAGTATTATTTTCTTTTTTTTTTTTTTTTTGCATAGGGTACATATGCTCATGGGTGAGACAGAGAGAGAGGGGGAAAGTGAGAAATTACCCCTCAGGGAAGATGGCCATGCCACAATCCCTTTTCCTCCACTGTTCTCTCAGGATTCTGAGCTCACACACACAAACTGTCCAGTGTGATATTTCAAGTCACTGGGTCCAGGACCTGAACCATGGAATCAGCCATGTGTGATCCAGCCACCTTAACTTCCATGTTACCTACTGGTTCTAAAATTCATTTTTTTTCTTTTTTTTTTTTCTTTGCTAGAGTGTGCATGTGCTTGCTAAAGAGAGACAGTGAGATAATGAGAGAGAGGGAGAGGAGAAAGTACCTCCCGTGAAGGATGGTCATGCATTAATCTCTTTTCCTCCGCTGGGTGTAGACCATTTCCTGGTATCTGCACTGCCGGAAAGGGGCTCCCATGCAGGACAGCATGGCCGGGTAGAGGCCTGCTCTCTCTGAGGCTTCTCGCCATCTCTCCCTCCTTTAGGGATTCTGGGCACAAAGGCACATGTGCCTGGCATGTTTCTCAAGCCTCCAGGTTCAGGACTAGAAATGCACAGTCAACCCACAAGGAATCCAATTGCCCTGGCCACCATTGCCATACCGAGGACTGGCCCTCTGCCATTTCTTTCTTTCTTTGATTCTTTCTTTCTTTTTTTTTTAAGTGTATATAGTGAAATTAAATGTACCTACTCCTGTAAGTTGTAGTGCTGTTTTGCCACCAAACTTTAAAATATCGTTTATATCATTCCTACAACATTGCTCTTATTTCTTACAGCATACAGTACTTTTCTTCAGATTATTCATCCCCAGTGTGCTTCTTTTCATCACTCATGATTGATTAGAGAAGCATTGGTTATCTTTCCTAAATATATTGACATTTCCAGTTTCAAGTCCTTGATCAGAGTGGGACAGTTGGTGACAGGGACACACACCAGAAGGGTAGCTTTAGGAAGCCTTTGTGCACCTTCTCAATAATGTCAGAGTAGCTCTTGGGTTACTTTTTTTCAAGTAACATTATTAAGTGTGAAAACTGGTACATAAAATTAAATTTTTTAGTGAAACACAAAGTCATTATTTCATTATTTTATTTTCAGGACTTCCTTGTGACCCACCTTCGATTCCTAATGGTGTTGTACCTCACCAGTTAGAAACTTACCAATTTGGAGATGAAGTTGCGTACACTTGCTCAGAAGGCTACGGAACCAATGGGCCAGCCTTTATAAAATGTTTAGGAGGAAAGTGGTCTGACTCACCAGAATGCATAAGTATGATGTGTTTAATTTTATTCCATGTTTGATAAATATTTTAAATTCAAAGTGTATTTGATACAAATAAGAAAATAAGCAGAAATTCTAAAATTTTCATGGTATCTCTTAAATGTTCTGAATTCTGATAGAAATAGCCTTAGCCAAAAAAAAAAAAAAAAGAAAAGTTTGACATTACAAGCTAAATTACTTCATTTTTACATTAACTTCTGTGAGCTTCCAGCATTCTCTGATCTACACAAACTTCTCATTTCTATTCCTGGAGTATAGCTGGCCCCTACTCCTCAGTCTCATTATTGTTCAATCAGCTGCATTTTATCAGCTCTCGTTCTATAAATACAGGCATTACACACGTAGCGACTGAGTTCCACTCCTACTGCCAATGACTAGGTCTTTAAGTGAACTTTTAGAGGAGCTCAAAAGCAGATGTCTACGGTGTGCGTGGTGACATAGTTATGTATTTTTCAATGACTGGTATTGGGTTGTCAGGAAAGTCATGAACATCATGACGATTTTTTCTGTTTTTCTGTGCAAAAATACCCCATGACTTTCTAGACGATTTAATACATGACACCACACCAGAATAATGTAATTATAACCATACAAAAAATGTTCATTAGATAAGCACCAGAAAGTATCAAGACACACCAGAACACAATAATATAATCTGGCATAATCGTTTTTACTTCCTCAGCATACTTCTGTGAGTGCACAATACAGTACACACCTGTAAACAAAATACGTAGTGTTGTGTGATTGTGAATGCTTCCTGTAGCTGATACTAACCTACTGCAGGAACCAAAGACCGAGAAAGGGGATTCCTGAGACTCAGGCAAACTGGGAAAGAGGGTTCTCATGTTGGAGAACTGGTCGTAAGTCCCAGCAGTCATTAGACAGGTAGGTCATGAAGTAAGGAGTGGCCGTATTTATGTTTCTAACATGTCTGGAATACTTACTATAGTATAGGTAACTTACATTTGACATGAGCAAAACTAGAGATACAGTTATAATATAACTGACAAGTGTATGCACAGAATAATTTGAATGCAAAAATGTGATCTCAAGCATCAATATTTCTTCAAGGTTCTGGTATCAGCCCCATCTTATATACTTTTGATAAATTTAGAGCAAGTCAATGTAATTAAGTCAGAATGGCTAACATATCTTGTCAAGTTATAGGAAAAATATTGTATATTATTATTTGAATCTATATGTACGAAAGTATAAAATAGAATATTTGGAGATTATTTACTGAACAAATGCATATGATTTTTCTTTCAGAAACAGATTGTGTTGGTTTACCCATGTTTCCTGATGCCACACCCGTAAAAGAGGAGAAGAGCTTATATAGGTCAGGAGAACAAGCAATTTATAAATGTCCCACAAATTACCAACTTGTTGGTTCCAATGTTATCACATGTATTAATGGCAGATGGGTAGGAACGCCAACATGCAAAGGTACTTTGATAAACTTTCGAAATTTATTCATTAGAGTCAGGCAATACAAAGTAAAATGATCTCCAGTATCAATTGAACTGAACAGAGATTAATTTTTTAAGCCATGAAAAACAGATTTTCGCCTAAAGATAAAAGGCAGGAGTTGGCACCCAGTGGTTAACCTTATAACCAGTGTTCTCAAAATGTGGACTCTGGCCCAGCAGGATTCACTTTTCAGAAATGGTTAGAAATGCAAATTATAATTCATGGGTGTAGTCAGTAAAACAAAAACAAAAACTTGGGCCTGTCAGTAGCATGGTGGTTAAAGTAGCTTGACACCAGAACACAATAATATAATCTGGCATAATCGTTTTTACTTCCTCAGCATACTTCTGTGAGTGCACAATACAGTACACACCTGTAAACAAAATACGTAGTGTTGTGTGATTGTGAATGCTTCCTGTAGCTGATACTAACCTACTGCAGGAACCAAAGACCGAGAAAGGGGATTCCTGAGACTCAGGCAAACTGGGAAAGAGGGGTCTCATGTTGGAGAACTGGTCGTAAGTCCCAGCAGTCATTAGACAGGTAGGTCATGAAGTAAGGAGTGGCCGTATTTATGTTTCTAACATGTCTGAAATACTTACTAGAGTATAGGTAACTTACATTTGACATGAGCAAAACTAGAGATACAGTTATAATATAACTGACAAGTGTATGCACAGAATAATTTGAATGCAAAAATGTGATCTCAAGCATCAATATTTCTTCAAGGTTCTGGTATCAGCCCCATCTTATATACTTTTGATAAATTTAGAGCAAGTTAATATAATTAAGTCAGAATGGCTAACATATCTTGTCAAGTTATAAGAAAAATATTGTATATTATTATTTGAATCTATCTGTACCGAAGTATTAGATAGAGTATTTGGAGATTATGTACCAAATGAATACATTTTATTTTTCTTTCAGAAACAGATTGTGTTGGTTTACCCATGTTTCCTGATGCTACACCGGTAAAAGAGGAGAAGGCCTCATACAGGTCAGGAGAACAAGTGATCTATAAATGTCCCACAAATTACCAATTTGTTGGTTCCAATTTTATCACATGTATTAATGGCAGATGGATAGGAAAGCCAACATGCAAAGGTAATGTGATAAACTTTCAAAATTTATTTATTAAAGAGTTTTAGGCAGTAAAATATAAAGTGGTCTCCAGTATCAATCAAACTAAACAAAGATTATTTTTTTAGCCAGAAAAATAGATTTATGCCTAAAAATAAAAGGCAGGATTTGGTATCCAGTGGTTAACCTTGTAGCCCAGTGTTCTCAAAGTGTGGACTCTGGGCCAACAGGATTCACTACTCATAAATGGTTAGAAATGCAATTTACAATTCATGGGTGTAGCCAGTACTCATTAAAACAAAAACTTGGGCCTGCCAGGAGCATGGTGGTTTAAAAAGTTGGATCCAATATTTCCTGCTCAGTTCAAGTCCTGGACATGGAAACTTGAGAAACATGCTGGATATGTATGCATATGCATGCGTGCCCTAAATCCCAACAGGATAATGTAGAAGGAAGGGATTGTGAGGTGGCCATACCCCCCTTTAGGAGGAGTGCTCTCTCACTTTCCTTCTCTTTCTGTCTCTCTCTTAGTCTCTATAGCAAAAAATAAATAAAAATAAAAATAAAATAAAAAATAAATAAAATAAATAAACACTAGAAAGTTCAAAATTCTAGAGTGAGGCACGGAAACTACTGTACCGAGCCCTCCAGGGAGTCTACATACACTTCAGTTTGGGGACCACTATTATAGCCTGTCTTCACTCTTCATGCACCTGAAGCTATCTGATGAATTACACATTATTTACCATGGAATCCTATTTTAAAAATCACAAATAAATCACTAAAGAAATATTTGTAAAATTATAGAAGATTTTCCTCATCTCCAAAGAGAAGCCTTTGATTGATCATTTTTCTGTAAAGTGTGTTCTTTTTTAAACAAAAAAAAATAGAAATTTAATTAAAAACATAATTTCTTTTACTAGAGAGAGAGAGACAGAGAAAGAGGAGTCAGAGAGATACCTCCAGCAGGGTCCCCAGGCAAGGATGCAGGCCCAGCCTCAGGCACCCTGGCTCCCAGGCATGTGTGCGCGTGGTAGGAGACCTGCAGATATGAACCCCGCACCTCCCCTTGGGTCCAGAATCACAGAGTATCACTGCCATGCCACTTCTCGCCCCAAAGAATTCTTAACCTGTTCTCTAAAGATATGTCTTTTTGGTTTATTTTTAAGGGCCTAAATTGCAATTAAACAACTTGAGAACCAAAACCCGATGCCACATACTCTCTTTATTCTAATTTTTTGTACAACTTAAAATCTAGTTGAATTTATTGGATTTTTCATTTATTCTAGTAAACTAAAGAAAAATGCCTTCCATGGGCAGGGGGGAGTCCATCTGGTCCTGCGAAGAGATGGGGAAGAGATATAGGATATGAAAACTTAAATGTTACAAAATGTATTTCTTTGTCTCCTCATCAATATTTCACATGTGCTTATTGGAATAAATAAAATCTTCCGTGACATAACATGTATTTAAATCTCATGTGAAATGTGTTTGCCATCGTATTCATTGATTTGCTACTCAAAGAGAACACTAGATGGAGATACTTCTTTTCTTTCCTCAGATATGTCCTGTGGGAATCCACCCACAGTGAAAAATGGTCGTATGACATCAGAACCAAAGACTAAGTACCCACCTGGTGACAGAGTGCGTTATGAATGTAACAGATCTTTTTACATATTTGGGGGCATCGAAGTGAACTGTCTAAATGGAAACTGGACTAATCCACCCCAATGCAGAGGTAGAGTATGATATTGGGATACGGGAAAATACTCTATTTAAGATCTTAAGTTATTTCCTGAGGAATAAATGTATACAAGATACCATGATGTACACTTGACATCGCTAAAATATATTTACCTCGAAATGTAGAATTGGTGGTTGAAGAATGATTATGGAGCTTCTTCAGGGAATTTATTTAGAAAAAGAAATCTGTGGTCTAGTAAAGGTGTACTTTAATATTTAGAGTTCAGGAAATAAGGGAAACCAACAAATGAGATATTATGTTATCTACTTCTATTTTTTTAATTCAGTTTTGCCTGGTGTTTTTCCATCCTTAATTTCGAATCTACCTAAGTTTTTATGCTGAAGTGAGTTTTGTGGTTCTTACGTCTCCTTGTGCCACTCGTGGTCTCTTACCTGGCATAGTTAGACCACTCACACTCAAAGTAATTAAAGATATGTTAGGGCTTGTCTGTCTTTTTTCTTAAGTTATTGCTCTTGGAATCATAGAATATATGTATGCAACTTAACTCTCTGCTGACATTGACATCAGACCCTTCAATTGAAATATGGCAACCTTACTTTTATATAGGTCTATTTATCCTCCCCATATTTTGAATATAAATGCCTCCATTATCTTCAGTATATATATTGAGCATCATATCAAATTATGCAATTTTGATTCAAACAGCAAGCGTAATTGAACCAATTAAAAAAAAAGACAGTTGATGGAACCAGCAGATGGCATAATGGTTACATCACTGGACTCCCACGTAGTCGACCACTGTTGCAGTCCCAGACCTGGTGGCTTGAAACTCATGTGGATCACATGTGTGTCCATGCCCATAATCCTGATAGGAGAATGGAGAAGGAGGGATTATGGCATGGGGAGTGATTTCTCAATTGCTCTCTCTCTGTCTCTGTCTTTCCAGTGAGCACACATACCCTATAGCAAATATCTCCCTTAAAAAAAAATAGATAGTTGATTTGATTTACCACTCTTCATCAATAACATTGTTTTCTTCTCCATCATGAAATCTCAATTTCTTCTTGTATCTTCTCATTTCTATCTGAAGAATCTTTTCAGCGATTCTTTGAGTACATCTGCTTGAGAAGAATTCTCTTCATTTTACTTTGAGAATGCCTTTATTTACCCCTTTATTCCTAAAAGGTAGGTTCACTGAATAGAGAATTTGCAGTTGACATTTTTTTTTCTTACATCACTCTCTCAAAAATTTTTGCCAGTTCTTTGTGGCCTGCATAGTCAAAACTGAGAAACCTTCTGTACTATCTATTCTTGGTCCCCTAGAGGTACAGTATATTTTCTCTCTAGCTGCTTTCAAGGTAGTTTTCTTTTTATCTTTAAGCAGATTTATTATGACGTGTACTGGCATCATTTCATTGGTTTTATCCTCTTTGGAGTTCACTCAGCTTATTGAATATTTAGGTTCATTCCTTATAACCAATGTGGGAAAAAAGGCATTGTTTATTCCATTTTTTTCAGCCCCATGTTTTTTCTCTCTCTTTTTTAAAATTTATTTTATTATTATTATTTATATATTAAATCACTATACATCATTAGATTGTAAAGAGACTTTACCCAGCATGATATACCTCTCAGTCCAGTTGAGAATACTGTGTACATCTGCATTAACAGATAATAAACCATATCTGTGTCCCACAAATGTCTTACCTCTCCACTTTTCCCCCAAATTTCCTTTCCTATGCTCTTACCCTCTCACACTCTCCTTTCACTTTGTCTCTAGTGGCTGCAACAACTTTTAATGTTTTATGTCCTCCCTTCTTTCAGTCTTTACTATAGAGAGCAGACAGTTAATATATTTTAAGTGGAGACATACAATGTCTCTCTTTCATAGCCTGACTTGATTCACAAATCTTCCATATTCGTCCACTTTCTATTAAATTCCAGGGCCTTGTTTTTTATGGCTGAAGAGTATTCCATTGAATATATGTGCCACACTTTTTCAATCCATTCATCTGTTTGTGGACATTTGGGTTGGTTCAATGTCTTAGGAATCATGAATAGCACTGCAATAAATATAGTTGTGCAAGCGCATTTCCAACTGAGCATTCTCCTGTCCTGTTGATAGATACCCAGGAGTGGAATTGCTGGATCATATGGTAGTTGTATTTGAAGGTCTTTGAGGAACCTCCATATTGTTCTCCACAGTGGCTGGAGCAATGTGCACTCCCACCAACAATGTAGGAGTGTTCCTCTTTCACCACATAGCTGCCAGCACTTATCATTTCTTTTTTTAAATCTTCACCATTCTGATTGGATTTAGGTGGTATCTCATTGTGGTTTTGATCTTCGTCTCCCTTATGATGAGAGATTTTGAGCATTTTTTCATATGCTTTTTGACTGTTCATATATCTTCCTTTGTTTATTCAGCCTATTTGCCCATCTTTTAATTGGATTAATAATTTTCTTCTGGGTAAGCCTCTTGCGTTCTCTGTGTGTTCTGGTTATCAGTCCCTTATCTCAGTCACTGTTAACAAAAAGTCTCTCCCATTCTTGAGGATTTTCAATTCACACAAATTATGGTGTCTTTTGTTGTGCAGAAACTTCTTAATCTGATGTAATTCCTCCTGTCTATTTTAGGTATTATTGCCTGTGCTTTGGGGGTCTTACTTAAGAAGTCTTTGCCTACCCCAGTGTCTCCCAGAGTTTCCCCAGTGTTTTCCACCAGTGGTTTCATAGTTTGCGGTCTTAGGTTTAGATCTTTGATCCACTTTGAGTTGATTTTTCTTAATGGTGACAGATAAGGGTTCAGATTCATTTTTATGCAAGTGGATACCCAGTTTTTCCAGCACTATTTGCTAAAGAGGTTTTCCTTTTCCCACTGGATTGACTGGTACCCTTAGTCAAAGTTCAGTTTGTTGTGTGTTTGGAGATTTATTTCTGGGATCTCCACTCTGTTCCATTAGTCCTCATTCTGTTTTTGGGCTATTATTTCCTTTTCTTTGAAAGATCTCTGAAATTCAGTTCAGTTTAGTGGTTTTCAGTATATTTTCAAAGTAAGTAATTTGTTTTGTCTGTCTTCAAGTTCATGGATTTGCCGTCACTTCTGATCTATTATGAAGCCCAACCATTTAGTTTTGTTCTGTTTTAAAATTTCTGTTGCACCTTTCTGCTCCATACATTCTACTGGGTATTTTTTTCTGTTCTTTTTTTATAATTTTCTTATTATTTATATAATCAATCGTTAGACATAAGTTGGTTTGTAAAGAGATTTTACCCAACATGATATATGCCATACAGCAGGCAAGTTGAGATTATTATACACGGCATCATCAACAGGCAAAAATAAAATCTGTATCCCCCAATTATCCTACTTCTCAGGACCAGCAGTTAGCGTAATGGCTATGTCGCTGGACTCCCATGTAGTTAACTGTGGTTCGAGTCCCGGACCCGGTGGCTTAAACTCACGCTGGGCACCTGTGCATGCATGTCCCAGATCCTGAGAGGAGAATGGAGGAGAAGGGATGTGGCGTGGCCATCATCCGGGAGGTGATTTCTCACTTTCTGTCTCTCTGTCTCTCTCTGTCTCTCTGGCAAGTGCACGTGCCCTATAGTGAAAACCTCTCCAAATAAAAAAATTACTTCTCCATTTTTTCTGGTTTCACTTCCCACACTCTTCCCTTCTCCCACTCTCCTTCCACTTTGTTCTTATTGTCCATAACAATTTTCAGTGCTTTTATGCCCTCCAGTCTTTCGGTCTATACCATAGTGTGTAGATAGTCAGTATATGTTAAGTGAAGACAAACAATATCTCTGTTTGATAGCCTGACTTGTTTTACTCAGCAATAACTCTTCTACGTTCATCCATTTTCTATCCAATGCCAGGGTCTTGTTGCTTTTTATGGCTGAATACTATTCCATGGAGTTTTCATGCCAGACTTTTTTAATCCATTCATCTGTTCATGGACATTTGGTTTGGTTCCATGTCTTAGCAATCATGAATAATGCCATGATAAATTTCTACTGGATTTTTAAAAATCATTGTTAATTTCAACATTGTGTCATCTCAGTGTTCTGTGGACTGTCTTCTTTCCTGATATTTTCCTAGTCCTTAATAGGATGAGGGATTTTTATTTGTTCAGGACTTTCAGGGCATTATAGTTTGAGATATTGGACTTTTTAAAAAATTTACAACTCTTTTTCAACAGGTTTTGAATATGCCACGCTGGATATAAGTCCAAATTCTACACGGGCCTCCACTGACGTCATAGGACATGGGCAGTGTCTTGTTGGTCTAGTGTTTTTAGTCGCACTTTGCGGAAGGAATAGGTAGAAACATTTTATCCTCATCTAGTCAATATAAAGAAGCTAACAATTCAGTTTTACTTTCTATAAACTTGTATTCTTTCAGTTCTTTTCAAGGAGTTGACGTGTTGTAATAAAAATAATAAAATTTTTCAAATGACTAAAGACGCAATTAACATTGCAGTGTGCTATTCTTATATAAGAATAAGAGACTTTCTGTTTGTCTTAACTACTTACCTCTTCAGCTTTTATTCATTAAAAGAACATTGTGGAATACTGGAATACTACAAAATAGACACATGTTTTAGTGCTTTATCTGTGTCTTCAGGGAGGTGGAAGGAAGAGCTTAAAGTGGAATTCTCACTGTATGTGGTTTAATTTTCAAGAAATTATTTCTGTCCACAAAATGTATTATACTCCAATAAAATGGGCAAGCATAAAGTGAAAAAAAAAGAAATTATTTCTGTCCAGAAATTGCACAAGTCTTGATATAGTGTGCACTGTTGTATCTGTATTTTCCTTCTTATAATTTATGCTTCTATTTTGTCTTCAATAAATCTACCGATATTTTGTAGACTCTTCAGGAAAATGTGGGCCTCCTCCACCTATCGACAATGGTGACATTACATCATTTCCGATGCCAGAGTACCCCCCTGGGTCATCAGTTGAGTATCAGTGTGAGTCTTTGTATGTACTTGAGGGCCCCAAGAAAATAACCTGTAGAAGGGGACAGTGGTCAGAACCACCAAAATGCTTAGGTAAGTGCTTTAATACTTCACAGCTCCTGGGAAAATCAGTGTAATGACTATGACATTTATTTACTTATTTACAACAGAATTTTCACAGATTAATGAACAACCACCCTGCTAAATACTTGACTACCAGATATTAATATGTGAGAAAATACAGTCTTAATTATTTTTTATATTTATAGTTTATTTAAAAATATTTAACTCACAAATAAAATTCTATACTATTATGGTGTCCAATATGGTGATTTTATATATTTATAGTGTAATGATTAACACAATTAAATTAATGAACAATTCATCCCCACACCTAGTTACCATTTTCTAAACGTGTCTGTGTCAGTGTGTGGGTTTATAAGTGCAAATGTAATGAGAACACTTAAAATCTGCTCTTTGACCAAATTTAAATGAAAAAGTACAGAATAGTAACCATTTTTGCTACGTTGTACAATAGATCCCCAGGTCTGACACATCTTATAGCTGAAATTTTTACCCTGTACCAATATTTTAATCATACAAAAATGTTAGCGACAGGTTGTTAATATGAAAATAGGTATTATGACTTTTATAAGGAACATAGTACTCCAACTTTGTGTGCTTATTTCAACTTTACCTGAATCAACATTGTGCTTTAGGACTGTGGGAAAGAATTCCTGAACCATTATGTAACATCTTACCTGAAAGGCTATGGAGTTTTGTAAACTACTTGTTTTATGTTCTTTTTTTAATACTTTCAGATGCATGTGTAATATCAGAAGAGATCATGGGAAGACATAATATAGCATTAAAATGGAAACCAAACCAAAAGCTTTATTCCAGAACAGGAGACTTTGTTGAATTTTCTTGTAAACGTGGATATTATCCTACACATTCTCAGGCGTTTCGAGTGCAGTGTCGGAATGGGCAGCTGCCATACCCCAGTTGTGCGAAAAGATAATGACTAAGAAGTATTATTACAATTAAAAAGTGACACTTCACACCAAATTTTATTACTAATACTTTATTTTTCCAGTATTGTTTAACTCAATTTAATTCATAAGTACGTATTTTTGTTGATTTGTGATAATATAGATATATCTCATAATAAGAACCCTCACTTCTTGAAAATATTGCATTAAAACTTGCAACCTAAAATACTGTGTGTCTTATTTTTAGACAGCAAGGGCAAGAAATTTGATACTATTATTGTGGTGTCTGTTTCTATCCATCCCTATTCCAGCTCTTTCAAAGTTGTCTGCAAGTGTGTGAGGCTCCCTGAGACTCTCTGTTTCACAGGAGAAGCGTAAGATATTGTTGTCTTCATTTCCAAAATTATATCACTTTGCAAACATGTAAAAACCAGTCAGATCTCATCTTAGTAATCAGAATTAGATAACTATTACTTGTAACTTATCTATCATAAATAAATGTACTAAAATGATGAAGCGTACTCACTTCTACAAGATACAAATCTTGTACCTTTATGAATACAATCAAAACATGAAGAGTGGTTGAAATTGAATTGTCTTTATAACTTGGTCTCCTGGAATTGGCCTACTGGGCCAACCCAGAGGAATGCCCATCCCTCCACTTTCACATCACTAGATTGAAGCACTAATTCCTAACCATGCTCTGCTGATTCTGTTCATCAAGAAGCTAACCTTTATTGTAGGCTTCAAGCAATGTAGGTATAGTCCAGAATGCTGTGTTTGTGAAAGGGAGTCTGCACTGATCTTTAATGATTTATTAATGCTTTTTTTCCTATCATATAAAACCTAACTCTATGCTCATGGCCACATGGACCAGTTTGCATCCAGCCATCAGCAGAACATTGTTACCCACAATGTAGGTAAATTTGTCTTCTCCTGCTGGAGCTGTAGTGTGTTTTGTGGACATGTAAACATTATGGGCAAGTCCTCTCAGGTTGGGGCTTCTTCAGAACATGTGCTAGCCAGGGTGACCATCACACATATGAAAGCTGATCTCCCTCTGCCTTTTGTGTATTTAAGTAAAGCGTCACTCCATCCAGTGCCTGGTGTGTTTCCCTTGCCATCTGCAATAGCAAGTACAAAGGGCAGAGTGTGTAGAGCCCTCCCCTGAGATTGGCAGCTAGTACACAGTGTTCTGCTCCCTTGAAGTTGAAACTGGTGCCTAGTGTTCGGTTTAACACAGTTATAGAATCCAAGCAAATTCAAAACCAAATGGCACCAAGTCTATTATATTTGTAGAAATGAGGATAGTCTTCTGTGCCTAGATGTCCTGTCCTTGGGCCTCCTGGGATGGTAGCCCAAGGTAGAACTTCTTGGGGTACCAGAAGATGATGACACCCTCCTGTCAGCCTGAGGAGGTCCTGTGGACCTATGGTTCTGCTTACGTGGTCCTTCTTTCAAGACATTGTTCCATGATTGTGTCCCTTTCAGTCTAGGCTGTATGTAAGCTGGTGTAACATTCTCGAAAGCATTGACAGTCCAGACAGGGTCTTAGTTATCACACAGAAGGATCCATCCCAGATCTTCCCAGTTATCACATCTTTACTTCCAGCCTCCACTGAGGTGGATGACTAGAACCACAGAAATACACCTAGTCTTTACAGCATATAGCTGTCCAGCCACACCCTCGGCTCTGTTCCTAAGCACACCATCTTGGTAGACTAAGACCTTTCAGATCATCTAATTCCGGTTTCTTTCTGAGTATGTTTGTTCCATGATTTATCTCTTTATCTTGCATCTTACGATGAGCAGTAAAGAAAAGTCAGGCTTTTTTTTTTCACAGATCACTTGGGAATCTGCTCAGTTAAATATCTAAATTGTTAACTGGGATGGCTAATTTTATGTGACCACTTGGCTAGATTATGATACCGACTTGCTTGGTTAAAAGCTAGTCTACATATTGCCGTGAAGATTTTTTGAGATATGATTAATATTTAAATAAGTAGCCTTGTAAAAAGGGGAGCAGGTGGTTAAGGCACTGGATACTTCCACATGGCTGACCATGGTTCAAGTCCTGGACATGGTGGTTTGTTTTGTAATGTTCCTGCTCTCTCTTTCTCTCTGTCTCTCTCTGGTCAAATTTAAAAAATGAATGAATAAAGAAAATTAAAATAAATCATTCTTTTTTTTGGAGAAGATTTTGCTATAGGGCACATGCACTCAGCAGAAAGACAGAGAGAGACAGAGAGATAGAAAGTGAAAAAACACCCCCCAGGGGGTAATGGCCATGCTGCAATCCCTTCTCCTCCATTCTCCTCTCAGGATCTTGGGCACATACGCACATGCGCCCAGCGGGAAGTTAAGCTGCCAGTTCCGAGATTTGAACTGCGGTCAACTACATGGGATTCCAGTGACATAGCTATTATGCAAACTGCTGGTCCCAAAATAAATAATTATTTTTTTATAAAAACAGATTAAGGTCTGTAATATGGTGGGTATCACTCAATTAGTTGAAGTTCTGCAAAGAAAAAAATAAAATCCCTCAAGAAAGAAAAAAAAAATTATGTGTCCAGACTCTTGTTTTTGATTGATGTTGTAACATAAATGCTTCTTTGGAATCAGAATCTTGGGGAATAGTTTTCTGAATTTCTTCTGGGATTTGAGTAATTTCTTCTCTAATATGATTAAATTAGAAGACACTAATGACTCTATGACCATTCAAAAAGAGAGCAGCGATGATTTGGAGGGACGTGGCAATAGATATAAACAACAGTTTGTCTCGATATTCCTGATCACATACTTTTCCAGAAAATATTTCCTTAAACATTTTTATCAGATTATCAAGAATATACATTCTTTTACATTTACTTATTTATTTACTTACTTAATTTGTGATTTCAGGCTGCCAGGTCCGGGACTTGAACCAAGTCTGCCATGTGGGATTCCAGTGTCTTTATCACCACTCCACCTACTGGCCTAATGTATAATTCTTTTTATTACCAGAGGATACATGTACTCTCCAGACAGAGAGAGAGCAAGCACCTTTCCAACACGTGTGGTCACAGAGCAAACCCTTCATCACTTCTCTAGCCCTTTGTATTGTGGGAGAATGTACACGCACATGCCCAGTGTGATTTTCAAACCTCTGAGGCCATGACTCAAAATGAGAGTTTGCCAGGGAGTAACTGGCTGCCCCAATCACCAGGCTATGGGGCTGCCCTGCCAAGTATAATTTTATTGGCAGTCTATTCCTAATTGCGCTAGACAAATTAGACTAAAAAAGAGATTAGCTCAGAAATAATGAATTCCTGGTTCCAATGCCACATACAAAATCTGGAAATTTTTATGTCTTCTTTTAAAGAAAACCCTAACATAATTAGGAACCACAGAAAAATACGCTGACTTACAGAGCACACCCCACTTTAGCCACAGCACAACAGGTTAAGAAAAAAACAGCATGGCCCACTGTGACACACGGAACACCTCAGCGAGACCACTGAACACATCACTGAGACCCAAAGATCAAATCCGCGACCCACAGCACATCCCACGCACACCCTAACCTCACTAGAATCCACAGCAAAATTCATTGTGTTTTGCTGCACACCCCACTTTAAGCCACAGCAAGCTCCACTTTAAACAAGAGCACAGCTCACTGCGACCCTCAGAACACCTCAGTGAGACCACTGCACATATCACTGAGATCCGAAGATCAAATATGCAACCCTCAACACACCCCACTAACACGCTAAACTCACTAGAACCCACAGAAAAATTTACTGTTGCACAGAACACCCCACTTTAAGCAATTGCCCACTCCAATTTAAACAATAGCACAGCCCACTGCGACTCACAGCACACATCATGAGACCACTGCACACATCATTGAGATCCAAAGAACAAATCTGCAGCCCACAACACACCCCTATCACACCCTAACCTCACTTGGACTCACAGCAAAGATAATTGAATTACACTGCACACCTCACTTTAAGCCACAGCACACTACAATTTTAAACAATAGCACAGTCCATTGTGACCCACAGAACACATCAGCGAGACCACTAAACATATCACTGAGACATAAAGAACAAATCTGCGACCCACAACACCCCCCACACACACCCTACCCTCATTAGGACCCAAAGCAAAATTCATTACAGAGTACACCCGAATTTAAGCCATAACAAAACAGATTTTAAACAACAGCACAGTGCACTGTGATCCTTAGAACACTTCAGTGAGACCACTGAAAACAAAACAAAAAAAAACATATCTGCAACCCACAATACACCCCACTTATACTCTAGTCTCACTAGGACCCACAGTAATATTCATAGAGTTACATAGCACACCCCACATAAGCAATCACACACCCCATTTAAACAATAGCAGAACCTACTGCGACCCTCAGCACACCTCAGTGAGACCACTGCACACATCACTGAGATTCAAAGCACAAATCTGCAACCAACAACACACCCCACTCACAACCTAACCTCTCTAGGACCCACAGCAAAATTCGTTCAGTTACAGAGCACATACCATTTTAAGTCACAGCACACTCCACTTTAAAAAACAGTACAACCCTCTGTGACCCACAGAATTCTTCAGTGAGACCACTGCACACATCACTGAGACCCAAAGAACAAATCTGCGACCCACAACACACCCCACTCACAGTCTATCTTCACTAAGACCCACAGCAAAATCCATTGAGTTACTCTGCACACCCCACTTTAAACCTGAGCACACCTCACTGTAAACAATAGCACAGCACACTGCAACCAACAGCACTCCCCACTCACACCCGAATGTGACTAGGACCCACAGCAAAATTCATTCAGTTGCACTGCACACCCCATGTTAAACAACAGCACAGCCCTCTGTGACCCTCAGCAGACCTCAGTGAGACAAATGCACACATCACTGAGATACAAAGAAGAAATCTGCAACCGACAGCACTCCCCACTCACACCTGAACGTGACTAAGACCCACAGCAAAATTCATTCAGTTACACAGCACACCCCACTTTAAGCAATCACACACCCCCTTTAAACAACAGGACAGCCCACCGCCACCCACAGCACAACCCCGTGAGACCACTGAACACATCACTGAGACCCAAAGAACAAATCTATGAACCACAACACACCCCACACATTTGCCAGAAAAATAGATACATACCAGATCCTAGGGGATGTGTTAATCTGTTCAAATGATAAAAACCACACCTGGGATAGCAGATACAAATGATGTCATCACCCAGTTAAGTGTATAATGATCCACTTCCAGTTTCCAAGATTCATCTACCTTCTACACCGGACAAATGAGAGGTTTGGATGCAGATATAGTAAGAATCACTCTGGACCTTCTTTTTTTTTATTATGAATGGCTCAGCTTGCAATATTTTAACCTTATATTAGTACAAAAGTGGTAATACATGTCAGTAGGAACTGTACGTGCACAGCCTTCTGTCTGTCAGTTTCAGTTCGGTACTCAGTAAATTACGTGAGATATTCAACACGTCATTATCAGAAGCTTTAGGTTAAATGATTTTGCCAAACTGTAGGCCTGCATAAGTTTTCTGAGCACATTTAAGGTAACTAGGCTAAGCTAAGGTGTTCATTCAGTATGTTAGATATAATAAATGCATGTTTGACTTACAGATCCTTTCAATTTACAATGGAGTATCATGATGCAGCCCCACTGTAAATCTAGAATTATCCATATAGACAGATTTGTATTTAAATGCTCTTATTCTAGAGCAAACAAAAGGTGTCTAAAAAATATCATTTGATTTACTGGGAAACCAAAGCAAAATACTGGATAAAATAAATAAGATCTGATATCTAATGGGAAATCTAGTGACTGTGGTTAATAACACTCCTTTGTTTACTTGAAATTAAAAAAACAGTGCCACAGAAACACACGCGACACACAGAATGGTACCAGAGGGTGATAATGAACACGTTTACCAATTAAATTGCATTTTTCGTATCACATCAGCACATTCTACACTAAATACACGGACTTTTAAAATTGTCAAGTAAATATTTTAATTGTTTTTCAAGGAAATATTTTCATTTTCAAAACCATATTAACAAAAGTGTCACTTTTTCTTTTAATTCCATTTAATGCTAATTATTCCACAGCTTCACTGGGAAAAAAGGTTGGGAACATAGGTACATTGTTATTGAGCATTTGTGTAAAATCAATAAACCACAATTTACATTTTTAGATTAATTTTTTAAAAAGTATTTTAAATTTAAATTTCTTAATTTTGGGGAGGTTGCATAATATCCTGAAAATCTGAGAACTGGAAGTGGTGTGGTTATTCAGGTGGCTAGATCCCATATGTCTGAATGTGTGGTTTGAGTTTCAGGCCCGGTTGCTTGCAAAACATACTGGGCATACGTGCTATGTTCTCAAAATCTTGAAGGGAGAAGTGGAGGAGAAGGGATTGTGCCTTGGTCATCCCCCTAGGGAATGCTCTCTCACTTCCCCACTCCTGACTCTCTCTGGTGAGTGCACAAACCCTATGGAAAAAAATTTTTTTTTTTTTGGAGAGATTTTCACTGTAGGGCGCTTGCGCTCGCCAGACAGACAGAGAGAGACATAGAGACAGAAAGCGAGAAATCACCCCCCAGGGGGGATGGTCACGCCGCAATCCCTTCTCCTCCATTCTCCTCTTGGGATCTTGGGCACGCACGCACACGCGCCTGGCGTGAGTTTTAAGTCACCGGGTCCGGGACACGAACCGCGGTCGACTACGTGGGAGTCCAGCGACATAGCCATTACGCTAACTGCTGGTTCCCTGGAAAAATTTTTTTTTTAAATGTGGCCATTCACATAGGCCTGGCATGTATTGCAAGCTACCGGGACTATGATTTAAACCACAGTCATCTATGTGGGATCTGTCTCACAGGGCACAGCACTTAACCTCTGTGCTAAGGGGTCAGTCTTGATAGTAAGCTGTTTAGAATGGCATTTTCACAGATTAACAATCAATCTGCTGACTGTTTATCAGATATTAAGGAAATAAAGCATCAACATTAATTTTTAATATTTTGTTATAAAATATTCACTTGACAACTAAAAATGTCTCTATATTTAGTATACAATGTGATGACTTGATACGTCTGTAGTGCAATACTTACCACAGTCCAGTTGCTAAACACATTTATTACCACTCGTAGTTACTATGTGTGGGTGGGCATGTATGTGCTCATGTATTTGTTTCTGTGTGTGCATATGTTTTTGTGGTGCTCACATTAAATTTCAAGTAAGCAATATAGTAGAGAGGTAGAGCCCAGGCTGTGAAGAAGGCTCACCAGGGTCCACAGTCATTGCTATGACCTTGGGGAAGTGTTGCTGAACTTCTTCCCACAATTTCCTGGTGTGTGAAATAGTGCTGGAGGGAGTCATCATGAGCATTTAAAGAACTGACAGTTGTACAATTCTAAAGCAGTACACAGCATAGGTTAAAAATATTAGCTATTTGGATTATTTTATAATTTTATTCTAATGTATCTCCTAACATATTCATTTGGATGCATTTTATTAGTCATAAAAAGAAAGATTATCATCACAATTAATTCTGTTCTCTACTTTCAGCTGAATGTGCAATATCTGAAGGAAACATGAATAAAAACAACAGTGTTAAAATAGAAAAATGATTTTAAAAAACTGTAAAATCAGGGAACAACACTGAGTTCTTGTGTAAATGGGGCTACAGACCAAGTGCATTTAGGCAATCATTCCACCCAGTGTGTCAGGCAGAGGTAGTGGAATACTCTTGCTGTGATAAGGAATGTAGTCACCCTGAAAGTGTGACCAGCTTCCATGCTTCACCCATTGTCTTCCATCTTGCAAACTGAACTTCTTTTATTTTTCTAATTGTCATTGTGTTATTTCAAAGAAAATAAAAAATAAAATGATCATTTCCATTTTCAACCTAATATCTCCTTGCAAATATGTTAAAACAAACTAAATTATCTCTTCTACTTGTTCCAAGTTAGCAAATAACTATTTGCCAGTCTCTGATATCGGGTCACTTGTTAATAAATTAGTAAATATAGCAACAATGATAATTATATGGTTTTCTTCATATTGTATAGGATACCTAGATATCCAAACAAAACAAATGAGTTTAGAATGTATTTGGGGACGAGTCCTTCTCTGACTGTGTTGGAACTGTGGGTGCAGCTTCAGAGCTGTGAGTCCCCCACTTCCCCAGCCAGGGATCCCTTTTCCAGACTCCAGTGCTAGCCATGTAGGCAAGTTTCACTGTCCCTCTGGCTTTTCTCCATTTTTTTTTTAAACAAACAAACGAACAAACAGCTTTTTTGCTCCTTTTGTGCCTTTCTTTTGTTAACTTGTCTCCTCTCCCCTCAACTAGGACAGAAAACATCCAGGCCAGTCCACCTCTGATTGTGTTGGCCCTTTGCATGGTATGCCACATGGTTTTCTATTTTTAATCCAATTTTATTATCTACCACATGGCTTCTGCTTTTTTTCTCCTCTTTTTGTTCTAGTTCCTTCCTTCCCTTTGCTCTTTCTTTATATTTCCTACATTCTTTTTCTTTTTCTTTACTTCCCTGTTTTACTGCTCAGCCCTTACCCACTTCCTAGGGAAGACTAGGGGCATAGTATCTAAACATTTGAATGTTGTGAATTTTAGACAGTTCTTTTTCCTTCACTGTGGTTGTTGCAAGAAGAATGAAATACCCCTTCATAAATCCGTTTATGAAACTTATCCTGTAATTCCCATGCTGGAGGACACAGTAGATGGGAGAAAAGAAACTATTTCACAGTAAAGGAAAGATATGAGCTCACAGTCACAGAATCCCTCTCCAACAAATTAGCCAAGAGTGGACACCTTACCAAATGACTAAGAATTGGAGAAGAACCTCAAGGATGAGAGAATCAAGTGACATCTCCAGCAAGGGAACACTGTAACTTGTCTCCAAGTAGAAAAAATTTAGAGGATATTATTGAAATGTCAGAAAAAGAATTAGAATATTTATGGTAATAAAATACGATGAAATGCAAGAGAAAAGAGATGTTGACCTCCAAGAGATGAGGAAGTTCTTTCACATCGTGAAAAATTGGACATCATAAAAATGAAACAAATGGAACTGTTAGATATAAAGGTTGTAATACAGGAAGTCAAAACCTCCCATGAATGTATTAAAAGCAGGTTAGACCACACAGAAGATCAAATCTCAGGAGTAGAAGACAAAATTTCTGACCTAGAAAAAATAATCAAAAAATATTGAGAAAACAACCAAGAAAATTGAGGATACCATATGAGAAATACTAGCTACCATGAAATACCCAAACATTCAAATAATTGGTATCCCAGAAGGTGAAGAAACCAACAAGGACATTAATAATCTATTCTATGAAATTCTGGAAGAAAACATTTCAAGTCTAAAGAGGCACTCAAACATCCAGACCCGAGAAATACAAATAACTCCAGTTAGAATCAGTCCAAGAAGATCCTCTCCATGGCACATCATTGCTAGATGGGCCAAAACCACATACAAAGACAAGATACTAAGATTGGCAAGAGAGAAACGTCAAATCACTTACAAAGACTATCTCATCATGTTAACACCGAACCTCTCATTGGACACAATATAAGCAAGGAAAGAATAGGGAAATATATTCAAAGTGTTAAATGAAAACAATTTCAACCAAGAATAGTACACCTGGCAAGACTATCCTTCATATGGGAAAAGAAGATAAAAACATTCTCAGATAAGCAAAATCTGAAAGAATTTACCAACTCCAGACCAGCTCTCCAAGAAATTCTGCAAGGAGTACTATACCACAAAAACTAAATACAGATAGACAGCAATAAGAGAACAAAAAATAACCGAGTATATGGCCAACTTAAGGGTAGGGACAGGTCTGGAAATATCGATAATAATGTTGAATGTTAATGGATTAAATTCTCTGATCAAGAGACACAGACTGACTGAATGGATTAAAAATCAGAAACCCTCCTTCTGCTGCCTACAAGAAATCCATCTTATGGATAAAGACATACATAGATTAAAAGTAAAGTGCTGGAAAAAAGGTATTTCATGTAAATGGAAACCCAAAAAGAACAGGAGTTGCTATACTGATTTTGGACAAAATAGGCTTTAAGACAAAAACCATAAAAAGAGACAAAGAAGGGCATTATATAGTAGTAAAAGGGCTAATTCACCAAGAAGATATAATGCTTATAAATATTTATGCACCCAACTCAGGAACATCCAAATATGTAAAGGAAAGCCTGCTAGCTCTAAAAGGAGACATAGACGGTAACACAATAATTGTTGGAGATCTCAACACTCCATTGTCTTCTTTAGACAGATCAATTAGACAAAAAATAAGCAGAGATTTGGGACCTAAATGATACCATAAATCAGATGGACTTGATAGACATCTATAGAATTTTCCACCTAAAAAAACACAAAATATACATTTTTCTCAGCCTCTCATGGTACTTTCTTGAAGATTGACCACATGATAGGATACAAAACCAGTCTTTACAGATTCAAAGGCATAGAAACGATAACCAGCATCTTCTCTGACCATGATGGTATTAAACTTGATATTAATCTCATGAAAAAAACCTCAAAAATACACAAGTACATGGAATCTAGTTAACCTACTTCTGAATGACTTCATGACTACTGAAGAGATTAAGACTGAAGTCAAAAAATTCATGGAAACAAATGCAATGAATACACAAGTTTCCATAATTTATGGGACACTGCAAAAGCAGTCATAAGAGGGAAGTTCATAGTAATTAGTGAGCACAAGAAAAAGATGGAAAGGTGGCAAAAGAACAACCTAACATCATGCCTCAGGGAATTGGAAAAATAGCAACAGAAAAATCCCAAAAATGCCAGGAGAAAAGAAATGATAAAGATTCAAGCAGAAATAAATGAAATAATAAATAAGTGAACTATACAGAAAATAAACGAGAGCAAAAGCTGGTTCTTTGAAAAGATAAACAAAATTGACATACCATTAGCTAGACTAATAAGAGAGAAAGGAACCCAATACATCAAGTTTGCAGTGAATCAGGCAACATTACAACAGACATAATAGAAATACAAAACATCACTAGATGATATTATGAGTGACTACATGCCAACAAAGAAGAAAACCTGGATGAGATGGACAAATTCCTGGACACATATAATCTACCAAGATTGACTCAAGAGGACATAGAAAGCCTGAATAGACCTATAACAAGCAATGAAATTGAATCAGTAATAAATGACCTCCCAACGAAGAAAAGTCCAGGTCCTGAAGGCTTCACTGCTGAATTTTACAAAACTTTTAAAGAAGAGGTAACCCCCATTCTACTCACATTGTTTCTAAAGATCCAAAAGGAACCCTTTCAAACTCATTCTATGAAGCCTCCATTACCCTCATTCCTAAAATAGATAAAGATACAACAAAAAAAGAAAACTACATACCTATATCTCTGATGAATATAGATGCAAAAATTCTCAACAAGATACTTGTTAATCATATTCAACAGCATATACAAAAGTTACTCATCATGCCCAGGTAGGCTTTATTCAAAGGATGCAAGGGTGGTTCAACATACATAAAACCATAAGTGTAATTCACTATATCAACAGAAACAAAGATAAAAACCATATGATCATTTCAATTGACGCAGAAAAAGCATCTGTCAAAATATAACATTCTTTTATAATTAAGATGTTCAGGAAAATTGGCATAGAAGAATCATTTCTCAGCATAATAGAGGCCATCTATGAAAAACCTATAGCTAACATTATATTGAATGGGGAAAAGATGAAAGTATTTCCACTAAAAACTGGTACAAGAAAAGGCTGCCCACTTTCTCCTGTCCTATTCAATATAGTACTGGAAGTCCTAGTCAATGTGATCAGACCAGAGAAGAAAATAAAAGGCATTCCAATACTGAAAGAAGACCTGAAATTAACTCTGTTTGCAGATGGCATGATTGTTTACATAGAAGACCCAATAGTGTCCACAAAAATACTCCTAGAAATAATAAATGCATATAGTAAAGTGGCAGGAGAGGGCAGGACACAAAATTAACCTACGAAAATCTATAGTATTTCTATATACAAACAACAGACAGAGACAGAACTGAAGAAAGTGATCCCATTTACCATAGCCACAGAAGTATAAGATACCTAGGAATAAAACTAACTAAGGAAGTCAAAGACCTCTATAAGGAAAACTATGAAAACCTTAAAAAAGAAATAAAAAAGGACACAAAAAAGTGGAAGGACATTCCATGTTCCTGGGTTGGCAGAATTAATATATTCAAAATTGCAATCCTACCCAAATTAATCTACATATTTAATGCAATCCCTATAAAATTATAAGAGACATTCTTCACAAATCTGGAAAAGATAATCCTAGAATACACAGGGAACTCAAGCAGTTTACCTATAAGAAAATGATTAACCCAATTAAAAGATGGGAAAATAAACTGAATAAACATCTCTCTAAGGAAGATATACAAACAGCCAAAAAGCATATGAAAAAAATGCTCAATATCCCTCATCATAAGGGAAATGCAGATCAAAACCACAATGAAATACTACCCAATCCCAGTCAGAATGGCAAAGATTAAAAAAACGAAATACAGTAAGTGCTGGAGGGGATGTGGTGAAAGGGGAACATTCCTACATTGTTGGTGGGAATGTAAATTGCTCCAGCCACTTTGGAGAACAATATGGAAGTTCCTCAAAGACCTTCGAATAGAACTACCATATGATCCAGCAATTCCACTCCTGGGTATCTACCCAAAGGACAGGAGAATGCTCAGTTGGAAAAGCACTTGCACAACTGTATTTATTGCAGCATTATTCATGATTGCTAAGACATGGAACCCACCCAAATGTTCACAAACAGATGAATGGATGGAACAAATGTGGCACATATACTCCATGGAATACTATTCAACTATAAAAAACAATAAGCCTCTGGAATTTGATAGAAAGTGGACCAATAAGGGATCTGTTGCTGAATGAAGCAAGTCAGACTATGAAAGATAGACATTGTATGTCTCCACTTAACATAAACCGACTGTCTGCACTCTATGATAGAGATTGAAAGTCTGGAGAACATAAAAGCATTAAAAATTGTCATGGACACTAGAGACGAAGTGGAAGGAAAATGTGGGAAGAAAAGAGCGAAGGAAAGAAAAATTGGGGGAACCATAGAGAGACATTTGTGGGACACAGACATGGTTTATTATCTGTTAATGAGATCATGTATAATATTTTCAAATGGACTGAACTGAGGTGTATATCATAGTGGGTTAAGTCTCTTTAAAATCTAAATGATGTATATAATAATAATAATAAATAAAAGAAAAAAGGGAAAATAAAGAAGACACTTATAAAAGGTTGTATATGAATGGAAGATAAAGACATGGAAAAATGTTCAATATTTTAGTCATATAAAATGCAAATTATATGTGCACTAACGTGGCTAAAACTTAAAGATTGACAATACCAACTGTTGACAAAGATGGGAAGTAAGTGGAATTCTCATATATTTTGGGTTTTTTTTTTTTCAAGGCATATCAATGATTTTATTTATTTTTTTAATTTAAATTTATTTATTTACATTTATTCACTGTACATCATTACAACATAAAAAATGAGATTTTCTATCCAGATTACACTGTATATTGTCTCAATCAAGCACATCAACATACATGTTATTGTCAACAAATAATTTTCCATTTCTTGTTTCCTGTATGTTTTGCTTTTTTTCCTCATCTTTGATTCCCTATCTCTCACCCTCTGCATCTCCCACTCTCCTCCCACACTATCTCTGGTATCTATGTTTGCTTTCTATACTGTTTTTCCCCCACATTTTATTGAGTCATTAAAGATCTTAATTAATCTAAATATTTTCTTAGACATTTTGATGAGAATATAAAATGTCACAACCACTTTGGAGAACTTTTTAGCAGTTTCTCACAAAATGGAATGCATGACAGTAATTTCATTCCTGTGGCTATATTTATACAAAAGATATAAAATTGACTGATACATGGGGCCAACAGATTAATGTTCTGGACTCTCACATAACTGACCATGGTTAGAGTCCTGGACCTGGCAGCTTGAAAATCATGCCGGCATCATGTGTGTGTGTACTCAAAATCCCAGGAGGAGAATGGAGGAGAAGGGATTGTGGCATGGTCATGTATCCTGGGGAGGGATTTTTCACTTACCCTCTCACCATTTCTCTCTGTCTCTTTCTGGTGAGTGCATGTACACTATGGCAAAAATCTAAAGAAATAAAAAGGCTTCTATGCAAATATTCTTGGAAGCTTTCTTCGAAATAGTCGAACTCTGGAATAATCCCAAGTGGCCAGCGACTAGTACATGTTTAGCCAGTTTTGTTATAGACACATAATGGAATAGTAATCTATGAGAAAAGTAGAAAAAAGCATTCAATTCATGCGACAACATAGCAGAACTCTAAAAACACTTATGCTAAGGGAGAGAGCTATACTCAAAGAGCATGTACTAGTATGATTCCATTTAAATTAAATCCTAGTACAGGCAAAACTGAACTATAGAGATAGTGTTTGGAACCAAAAGGATCAGAGATAGGATAGGAGAATTAACTAAACGTTTACAGGGGAGCTTTGTCAGTGATGGAAACATTCTGTGTCTCTCTTGTGGCAATTACACAGTTTCATACATTTATCAAAACTCACTGACCACTTTCAAGCAGTGCATTTATTCTTTGTAAATTATACTTCCAGAAGTAGGTTTAGAAAAAAAAAATATATATATATATATACTGTATGGTTCAGTATGTGGCTTCTGGATTTAAATCATGCTCTGCCAGTCTGTGTGACTAGTCTTGTCACCTAACATTTTTGTACCTCTGTATGTTTAAACTAGAGTAACAATAGTACTTGTGTAATAGGACTGTTATAAGAATTAAATGATTAGGTATAATTAATATATTTTATTAAGGGGTGTCTGGCCCATGACAAGCTCTAAATAAAGATAGCTGCTTAAAAACAAACAAACAAACAAACAAAAAAAAAACAGAATTTATTTGGGAACATCATGCTATCATAAAATTAAATATTAAAGAACGAAGGGAAAGTAATCACACTTCTGTATCCCCTTAATGCAGTCATAGTCCTCCAGATAGGTAACCAAGTATGGTGATTTTTACCCAAAGTAATGTTTCCTGTTAAACATGGACATTGCATTTTTACCATGACTCAAAGACAGCAGAGCTGACAGAGGGTGAGCCCGATCATTTTCTTGTGAAGAAAGAAAGGGTTTTCTTTTTTATTAATTAATTTATTTTTATATACATTCAATGACATTGTTTAGCTTGTGAAGTGAACATTTCAATATGTGAACAATTCTCCCCAGTCCCGTTGATCAAAATATCTTCAACAGATTATACCACACCTCCCCGTCCCATCAACGCTCTGCCTCCGTATCCCTCCTCCAAATGACCTTCCCTAGGCCCCACTCCTCCACACAAAACATCTGGCATTCACACCCATCTCTTGTGTTTGTATATCTTTTAGTCAATCAGTTTTTGTTGTAGAGTGCAGAAAGGAGTTTTGCTCATCATTTCAGAGCACAGGTGGTAGAGGGACATTGAATGCATATATTAGCTTGGGTCATGTCGACACCTCAAAATGCAGAAATTTCCTATTTAAATACAATTATTTTTCCTATTTATTCAAAGCTACATTGATGTCTATCAATGCAAATGTTTTAAAGGTTCTTCATATGTGGTTTTTTACACTTCTATTCAGTTTTCCTTGGGGACTTTTGTTCTTTTTTGTTATAAATAAGTTTTTGTCTCTTATTATATTTTATATTTGATTATATTTATGCACATAAGATTAGGCTTTTCAAACCAGTATATTCCTGATAATACATTAAAATCGTTATTGATTTTAATAGCTTTTTTCCCCATGTGTTGAGAAGTAGCAGGGTAAAAAATAAACAAGGAAATTCTCTTTCCGACACATTCTTCCTGGTTTTAGGAAAAGAGCACTATTGTTTAATAATGTTCTAATTCTAGAATGAATGGGAAGTATTTATTATCAGAGTGACTGAGAGGGTTTCCGTAATTAGTGTTAATAATTTTTTTTTAAGTTTTTGCCACAGAGTGCCTGCACTTGCCACAGAGATACAGAAAGAGACACAAAGAGGGAAAGTGAGAAATCACCCCCAGGCAAGATGGCCATGCCACAAACCATTCTCCTTTCTTTCAGGATTTTGGGCATGTACACACATGTGCCTGGCGTGATTTTCAAGCCACCAGGTCTGAGACTTGGACTGTGGTAGGCCATGTGGAATCCAGCGCCCTAACCACCACTGGTCCCTGTAATAAGTTTGGAGACATAAGAATGAGATAAGCTATGGCGTCTAACTGGGTTTTCACACAGGATGCTTGCAGAGGTGGGGATAGAAAGTAAAAGTGGTTTTATTACTGCCCCTGACTTGCTTCCACTAGATCAGCATACATCACAAGTACAATTTAGAAAATGAACTGCCTTACGATCCTAAAATAGTACAAAAATATCATCACGGATCATGTAACAATGGATATACCTTCCAAAAGATGTGCATTAGGTTATTCCATTCCATGTACACTTGAAAAGAAAGCACATTATTCCTACGGTCATATGAATATATGTCAATATGTCAATTTTAGACTAATCTAACAGTCAGTAGATTGTTAGATTATTTGTTTGTTAGATTATTGTCTTTTACTAATATTTGTTCACTGAACTACTTTAAGCTAAAAAAATTATTAAATTTTCTTCTATTACCTGTCCTACATAGTTTCTGCTGTATAACATTTACAATTACAGGAATTTCTGTATAGATATGCATAATGATTTATTGATTTATGTCTCCTGCAATTGTGGCTCTCATTTATTGCTGGTGCCAGGGTTTCCACTTTGTCAAGAGTGGAACCTTTGTTCTTCTTTTTTTTTTTTTTTTTTTTGAGAGATTTTCGCTATAGGGCACGCGTGCTCGCCAGACAGACAGAGAGAGACATAGAGACAGAAAGCGAGAAATCACCCCCCAGGAGGGATGGTCACACCGCAATCCCTTCTCCTCCATTCTCCTCTCAGGATCTTGGGCACACATGCACACGCGCCCAGCGTGAGTTTTAAGCCACGGGGTCCGGGAAGCGAACCACGGTCAACTACGTGGGAGTCCAGCAACATAGCCATTATGCTAACTGCTGGTTCCCCCTTGTTCTTCTTTTCATTTGAACTGGTTGCACGTTTACCTATGTCCATTTCTTTAAAATCATTTTATTTAATTTCATTCATCATTATTATACTTTTCATTTGACCAGAGAGAGAGAGAGGAAGAGAGAGGGAGAGAGAAAGTAAAAAAGCAAGCTTCCAGGTCTGTGACTTAAACCATAGTCAGCAGATGGAAGTTTGGGGCCTTAACCACCATGCCACCTGCTGGTCCCTTAATGTACATTAAAAAAATTGTTCTGTAATACTCATAATTTAAAATTTACCACTTACATGTACAGTTCCGGGGGATTAAGAATATTCACATTGCTGTGCAAACACCCAAAGCATCTAGCTCTAGAAGAATAAATTTTTATTCAGACTCTTTGCTAATTTTTTTAATAATTATTTATTTTATTTTATTCATTCTTTTTTCTTTTTTAATTTGACCAGAGAGAGACAGAGGGAGTGAGTGAGAAAGGAAGTGCCAAAGCAAGTCACCAGATTCAGGACTAGAACCCTTGTCGGCCATGTGGGAGTATCCAGCGCCTTAACCACCATGTCACCTGCTGGCCCCCTGCTAATTTTTTTTTTAAATTTTTGTAGGGCATGTGTGTTCACAGAGAGAGACAGAGAGAAAGAGAGAGAAAGCGAGACAAAGAATGAAAGCACCCCCAGAGGGGATGGCCACACCACAAGCCCTTCTCCATTCTCCTCTTGGATTCTGGGTGTGCACTCACAGATTTTCAAGCCAGTGTGATTCTCAGGCCACCAGGTCTAAGACTTGAACCATGGTCAGCCATGTGGGAACCCAGGGCCTTAACCACTGCACCGCCTGCTGGCCTCAAGGCTTTCATTCTTTATCTTACTATATTAGTACTGTTAAAACTGTTTAAGTCAAAGAATTGCTTTTATATTTCATTTAAAAATTAATTTAAAAACAATTCTTAAAATATCTAGTCATAGAATAACTAACTTACTTGATGCTAAGTAAACATAACTGAATTCTCCTAAGTTCTTTAAATGTACATTGAAACAAATTAAGGAACCAGCAGATGGCATAATGGTTATGTCACTGGACCCTCATGTAGTCGACGGCGGTATGAGTTCCAGACCCAGGCTGTTAAAACTCATGCTGATCGCGTGTGTATGTGTCCAAAATCCCGAGAGGAGAAGGTAGAAGAAGGGATTTGGTGTGAGCATCCCTACTGGGGAGTGATTTCTAGCTTTCTGTCTCTCTGTCTGTCTGTCTCTCTCCCTCTCTGGCAAGTGCACACGCCCTATAGCAAAAATCTCTCTCTCAAAACAACAAAAAATAAATTAAAATGCCTGTCAAATTGAAATCTTGCATATTGCCTAATACCATTCTTTCAATTATATTTGAGAAGTAGATTAGATAAACTATTTCTTGGTTTGGGTTAGACTTTCCGGATTCTCCATTTTCTCCATTTTTTTTCTCAAAGGAATCATGCGGAGCTCCCTTGATTTCAGTTTCAACGTATAATATTTTCTCGTGTTCTGATCTTTCTGTTTCATGAAAAAAAAAGCCAGGCATCTATGAATTATTAACTTTCCTTTGAAAAATTAAAGTTTCTCGGAGCAGAGCCGGGCAGCGTTCTGTAAGTCTGGAATACCCTAGGGCGAGTCCCGCGTTAGTGAGTCTTTGATCTTGGACACCGTGTCCTGGTACTACAAGAATGGCGAATCATCTAAGCAAAGTTCGCTTTCATATCCATCATGATAAAAATTATCTTATGGCATTAAATTTTTTAAGAAGCAAAATGGTAATTGTCATAGCATAATCCTCAACACTTCACACATCTAACTGAAGTGATAATTCAATGAAACTATGAAAAGCTGCCAAATTGCTTACTGGATTGTGCTGCTGTTTTCAAGCAGTTCTTCACTTCCACTGTCAACTCATGCTCCACGTGGCTTTTTCATGTTTCTGCCAGTCTCCTCAGTCCTTCAGCTTCTCTCCCTGGATATTCTGCTGCAATTTCAAAGCAGCTGGCTTCTCCTCTTTCACAAAGGACATAGAACCCATGTGACATGAACGATCTCATTCCAGCACCAATCTGTCCCTCCTGCAGCCAAGTGCCAGTCTCTTCTCGCCTGTCCAGGAGTCCCTCACAATCTAGTAAGCAGTGTTTGTCCAGAGTCCTCCACCTTTCTTCACTGACCCATTCCCATTTTATTTGAACATGTTCAAGTTTCTCCCAGTTTATTCAGAAGACCTTCTTTAACCCTGTCTCTTTGTTCATCGTCACACTTATTGACCAACTCACCACATCCACATTTCTCTTTTAATTTAGTTGACTTATTTCTTCTAATGAGTAAGCGAGAGAGAGAGTGCCCCTCCACAGGTTCCCAATGCCGTGATCCACCCTCTGCCTTCAGCCAGCTCCAGCTCATGGGCAAATGTGTACCCGTGTACTCAGGGATGTCACCAGACATGAACTGAGAACGTTCTCATATTGGATTGTTTTGCAGAGTGTCATGTTTTACTACTGTGTCACAGTCTGAACTCGTTTGTCCTTCATACTTCATGTAATTCCTCAACATACTCCAGCCTCAATTTCATTCTTGATACTGTTCTTTTCAAGAGAGTCAATAATATCCAAATAGCATTTTTACTTCCCATCTCTTCTGGATTTCATTCAGACTGGCCATCGCTTATCAGTGCCCTTGCTATACCCACTGTGGGCACTGAACTCAGCTGACCACAATCCTCTGAGGTAGGACTATGGTGATACAGCCTGAAAAACTCATCTACACCTCAGTTTTCAGACGCATCTACTGACAGATGACATCGCACAGAGCCCTGTGATGATCCCCAGGTTTGTGTCAGTCACTCTTACAGATTGGGTTCCTGGGAAAGTGTGCTCTGAAGTGGAACTGAATGACTTTTCAGGAAATCCACAACTGGAGAAGGGAAGAAAGGGAGCAGGATAGGAGGAACTGAGCCGCAATGTGATTTCAGCCAGAGGCCCCAGCCTTTCTGTGGCAACTGGAGAGCAGGGATGACCCTTTACGAACTATCCTGAGTTGGAGTGAGGGGCCTTTTGCTGAAGCAGCCTTCCTAGAGAATGGATCATCGAGAGCTCTCCGTAGCTGCATATTAAGTGTTCATTTCTGACAGGATTCTGTGTCATTTATCATGACATCATCTGCAAGAATCTACTGCTACTTAATATTTTCTCTTGGCCATCTCACAGTTCCATACCAATGGACTTGGTATGTGCCTCAGTCACTGCTGTGTCGTTAGTGCTCGGAATACCTAGCGGATGGTTTGTGCTAACTTTTGGTACTGTATATGCTGTCCCTCTACTTGGAATGTCTTTTCTTACACTTGTAAACCTCAGACGTTTCCTCTTTTCCCATAAGCTTCCTGTATCCCACCTGTACGAATAAAGTTATTACCTCTTTTGTCCCACCACTGTACCTGGTACACACGTCCAGTATTGTGCTCTTCGTACTTTATTTCTTTGGCATTTGGAGTTAACCAAACAGTAGCTTTGAGCTACACTGCCCACAGAATTTTTTAATTGCCCTAACATGTCAAAATTAAATTCTACTATTTAAAAATCAGAAGATATGTCAACACTGGGCATATATTGCCACATGACAATTACCTATATTACCTATAGCAAAAACCTCTCCAAAAAAAGGAAAAAGAAAAAAATTTGATTTGGTCTGAGCCTCTCAGACTCAGTCTGGGCCAGTTTGAGCTTGTTGGAACTGTTTAGGTCAGTCTTGACCAATCTAATCTGGTTGGAACCCATTTGAGTTGGTATCAACCAGTCTAAAGATGTTAGAACCAGTGTTAACCAGTCAGCCTGTTTGAGTGAGTTAAAACTAGTCCGAGCTGGTTTGAACCATCTGAATCAGTTTGAGCTAGTTTCAATCAGTCTAAACAGGTTGGTATCAGTCTAAATTGGTTGTATCTGTTGGAACCAGTTTTAACTGGTTTCAACCTGTCTATACTAATATAAACTGGTTTGAATCCGTTTGGGCTGGTTTTGATCAGTCTAAATCGATTTGAACCAATTTGAGCGGATTTTGACCAGTCTAAACTGACTGGAGCCAGATCTAGGCAGTTTGAGCTGATTTCATTTGGTTGAAACCAGTCAGAACCTGTCCGACTCATCCTTAGCTGGTCTAGACTAGGTTGAGATAGTTCAATTTGGTCTGAGCCAGTTTGAGCTGGCTGTTCACAATCTAACCTTGTCTCAGCCAGTCCAAGTCTGTCAGAACCAGTTTGAATTGACTTGAACTGACTTTAACAGGTCAAAATAAGCCTAAACTGGTCTGAACTGGTTTGGTCTGATTGGAACTGGTGGCAATCATCTCAGTGGGTTTGAACTGGTCAGAGACGATGGTGCTGGTCATAACCAATATTATTTGGTTAGAGGCAGTCTGAACTTATCAAAACTACTATTAGCCTGTCTGGATGGGTATTAGCGATCTAAACTAGTCAAAACCTGTATGAAGCAGCTGGAGACGATATGAGCCAGTTGGATGCAGGATATGTCACTCTGAGCAAGCCAAAACCAGTTTAAGCCACACAAAACCAGTATGAGCCTGTCAAACAACTGTGATCCAGCCAGAAGGACTACTAGTAGGAGCCAATTGGAACCTTCATAAACCAGTCTGACCCAGCCATGATGGTATGGCCAATAGGAACTGGTCAGAGATGGATGGCCAGAACCGGTGTCAACCAGAACACGTTGGTTGGAAATGGAACTGGTCAAGCTTGGTATAAACCAGAACAAACCAATGAGAAAGACAGAACAGGCTGAAATCAATCAGAATAAGTGAGAACCAGCTAGAAATAGTCCAAACTGGTCAGAACTGGTTTGAATGATTCATTGATTTAAAAGGAGTAAGGCTTTCTCACTATTTAAGTTTAATCAAATTCCAGTTTTATGGGATCCACTATGAAAACCTACTGTAAAAGCTTACTTAAAATAATGAATGTGAATGCATGGACATTTCTAAAATATACGTGTTTAACATTAGATGACTTCATATTTAGTCCTCAGAGTTAGGTACAGCTATGGTTTCATTTCCAAGTGAAGCTTTTCCTAGCCCAGAAATAGAGAATTGTGACTTGGGATTTGAAGACAGTTATTACTGAGAGACATTCTGACCTTGAGCTGATGAACTAGATTACTTCCAGAGAGGAAAAAATGTGCTCTTCTACGACCAACAGCCAGTCAGTCCTAAGAGGAGTCCCAGTACCCAGATAATGCTATTACACACTCTCATAAATGAACTGAAATGACAATGAAAATGTCACTGTTACTTGGAAAGGAAAGCTGGCAGTGGTGCTGTTTCAGGTCTCCGCCAGACCTTGGTAATACTGACACTGTCATTTTTTGGTGCTTTCAGAAATCACTGAATTCAGACCTGGGAATCTGCATGATTTCAACAATTATCCATTCTTAAAAAAAAAAAAAAAAAAAGCTGATTTGGAAATTGTAAAATATAGAAGTGGCAAGTTCCAGAGCCAACCCTATAGCCTAGTGGTTAAGGGAGCCAGATCCCACATGATTGACTGTGGTTCAGATCCTGGCCCTAAGGATCTGAAAAACACACCAGGTGTGTGTGACAGGATGGAGAAGTGGAGGAGAAACCCCAACAGGATGGAGAAGGGGAGGAGAAAAGATTGCAGTGTGACCATGCCCCATTGGGAGATGCTTCCTCCTCCTCCCCCTCTCTCTGTCTCTCTAGTGAGCACACACACCATCTGGCAATTAAAAAAAAAAAAAAGCGGCAAGGACCATTTCTGTTTTTAACTGTGCTCCTTTAACACTATTTGAACGCCTGGATTGTTTACTACCCCCAAAACAATATTGCTAACCGTTTAGCAAATATTACAGTTAACTTTTTTTTTTTTGAGAGATATTTTTGTTATAGGTCATGTGTGCTTCACAGAGACTCAGAGAGAAAATGAAAAACCACCCCCCTCCCCAGGGGATGGCCATGCCTCAATCCCTGTTCCTCCATTGTCCACTAAGGATTTTGAACATGCACACACACACACCATGAGTTTCAAGCCACTAGGTCTGGGACTCAAACTGTTGTCAGATGTGAGTCCAGCGCCTTAACCATGACATCACCTGCTGGCCCCTATCATTAATTTTCAAAGTTCTTTCTATTTAGAAAGTCTGGACAATCTGTTCTGCATTTAATAAAGTAAACCCTCTAATATAACATATAATTTATCTCTAGTGTGTTTGTTTCTTTAAAGATTGAATTAAAAGTAACAGAAAATCCTAATATTAATGATCATGATAAAGAAAATGTGAATTATTTTGCACATATATTGGGGACAACAAGATAGTCCAGTCAATGGATGTAAGTAAACAGAAATATTTTATGTGTAGAACAATTTTCAACAGCTTGAAGACGTGCAGTTAAGGTCATGTTACATGTCAAATCATCCAAACTAGAAAGGAAACAACAGTTTTGGCTTTTACTTATAAATAATAAAAAGGTTCAGCTCAAACTATTTAAATTCATATTTCCAAAGAAATAAAACTTAGCAATTTTTAATCCAACATAATTATTCTAAAAATTTTTATAAGGGATTTTATGATACGTTGATAAATTATTCTTCTCTCCATCACTCATTTTTATGTTTTTTTTTTTTTCTTTTGCTGTCAGGTGAGAAAGCTCACTGGACAGAGATGGGGTGGGGAGGACGGCCACACTGCAATCCCTTCTCCATTCTCCTCTTGGGATTTTGGGTATTCATGCACACATGCCTGGCATGTTTGTTAAGCTGCCAGGTTTGGGACTTGAACCACCCAGTCAGTCATGTAGGATCCAACATGAACCACCACACCACCTGCTGGCTTTATTGTTATGTTCTTAAGGGTTCTTGATAAGACTGAATCCTTAATGAGAGGAGGAAAAAAAAGATTTTTAAAATATGCACCAATTCTAGCCAAATATTTATTACAACCTTAGCCCTTCAATATTTTATATAATGAGTTATTGTTTTAATTGGATATGAATAAGAGCAAGTAACCATGCTTGGTAAACAACATTACCACTGTCAGGCTAGACACTCCATTCATTTACTGCACTAATTTACCATAGTTTAGAATTATTTCTGTTACACCTTTTTCTCTAGGAAATGAGAAATCAAAGATATACTAAAATATATAGATCATGCATGAACATTTTTCACCCTTATTTTGCTACAACTAAAGATAAAATTAAAAAATGTTTTCCACCTATATGTTTTATGAATTTTTTCTAAAGTGTTCAATGTATCTCAGTTACATAGTCCATGCAGTTGATTGTAATTACTGGAATAGAACTAGATGCACTTTATCATCAGTTATTTTTTAATATTCTTAATTTAATGCAAAATATAACTGTTATTTTATATTGTATCTTCAAAAGTTTCAAGATTCTGATCTTATAAAGTGACTTACACCATTTTATTGCATTGTCTTAATATTTTTCTGAGAGCAGACAAAATTATTTTCCATTCATTAAGTAATAGAAAATATATGTGTTTACAATGTCATATATGGAAATACTTGAGTAAATCATTCCAAATTTGTAAATATAAATATAGTTTTGAAAATAAATATGCTAATTTTAATCATTATTATTAACATGATTTTGACAGTTTCCTAACATTTGCCAGTTACACATAAGTTAGTGAAAAATGTGACTTTTTATCTTATCTCAGAACATGTAGGTTTATTTTTTGCACATTTAAATATTGCATGTATAGGTTGAACTCTTTACTTAATTGTCAAAGTATCACAAATTTCATATGACGGACAGTGCTTTGACTTCCCAGAAAGCAGAAAGCTTGTTGGATTAATTAATACTTCTAGGAGATGGCTTAGTTTTTGAAAAGGGAAGAAAATATGATTTTATTTTCTTTCATATAGTCACGAGTGGGAGTAGTGCAGATCATGATATTTCTAAAATGACTTTTTTTTTTTTTGAGAGAGAGATATTTTTGCTATTGGGTACATGTGCTTGCCAGAGAGATATAAGGAGACTGAGAAAGCGAGTAATCAGCCCGCAGAGGGGATGGCCACACTGCAATCCCTTTTTCTCCATTCTCCTCTTGGGATCTTGGGCATTCACGTACATGTGCCTATGTGAGGTTTAAGTCACCGGGTCCAGGACTCAAACTGTGATTGACTATCTGGGGTCCAGCAACGTAACCATTATGCCATCTACTGGTCTGAAATGAATCTCTTGATAACAATCTGACAAAAAGATATAGCTGTAGCTTCTTCTTACCTTTCTCTTTGAACACAGGTTGGGTATTTCAACTGCCCTCTGTCACATTGGACTCTAAATTCAGATCTAATAGTGGATGACTCAGTGATATAAGTATTTCTCCTACAAAGAAACTCAATATATTCTCCATGGAAAATATGTGGTCTATTATCAAAATTCCATTTTAGGAGCAAATTATTCTTTTCCATTTCAGCAAAAGATAGCACGCAGGGCTCTGGGGGGGGGGGAAAGAAGAAGAAAACAACCTTGATACACTTGGTACTCACAGGTCTTCATCAAGACCTTAACATGTAAGTTATAATTAATATTTGAGTTAAAAGATAGGTTCAGGCCCAGAGATGGTGCCAAAGGTGGTAGGATGCTGCTATGTGATACTGGAGCCATGTGGGAAGGTCTTGGGTTCAGTTCCCAGGTCAACCTGAACACACAGGGCTCATGTGCAGGTGAGCCTGTGATCATGGCCGACTGGAATGCTAGGCAGGCAGAGTGGATCATGTAAGGAAAAGACCCTAGCCAGGCTCTCTCTCTCTCTCTCTTTCTCTTTCTCTCTCTCTCTCTCTCTCCCCCCTCTCTCTTCTCTGTCTCTCAATAAATAACAATAATAAAATTTAAAAACTTGGTGAAAAGCAAGTATCAACAAATTTCAAAGGGCAGATGTAATTCAAACTATGTCTTAATATAGCTAAACTAGAAATCAGTAACCAAAGGAAAGCTAGAAAATGTCTCACATTGAGATCTACTTGTCCTGAAATGAATCTCTAAATTTTTTTCAGAGCACATAGAAGATAACAAAATGGAAATCATAAGTTTTGTTGAACTGAATGATAATAAAAATCTAAACTATAAAAATGTATTGAATGACATCAAAGTTGCACACGGAAAGAAACATACCTTCAAATTCATATTAGAAAAAACATAAAAGATGGAAATTAGAATTTAGATAGCTATTAAAAAAAGCTATAAAAAGAGTAGTAAAATAAATCCAGGCAGAAAAGACAAAATAATAAAGACAAAGAATACAAGTTTTATTTTATTTTACTACTTAATTTTATTTATTTATTTATTTACTATTATTATTGTTTTAATTTCACCAGAGAGAAAGAGAGAGAGAGAGAAGGAAAATGAGAAATCAAACCACCAGGTCTAGGACTTGAACTGTGATAGACCACGTGATGAATTGAAGGTGCCATTAAAATTTTCCTACAAAGAAAACTGAAGTCCCAGATAGCTTTTCTGGTGAATTCTTAAAATTACTAAGGAAGAAATAGCAGCAATCTTATACAAATTCCAGAGAAATAAAAAAGAGGAAACAATTCTCAATTCATTGTATGAAGTCAGCATAAACTTGATACCAAATCTGAAAAGAAAATAGCAGACCAAACTTTCTCTCTCACACACACACACACACACACACACACACACACACACACACAGAAAATAGACGCCTGGGAAGGATGAGAGGGGATCACAGTGTGGGAACTTGTTAAATATATTGTCTTTGTGTTTGAGGCTCATGAAATAAACTTTTAAAAAATATGTAAATTAAGGTCCAGCTGATGGTATAGTCATTAAAGCACCTGACTCCTGCATGGCCATTTACGGTCTGAGTCAGGGACCTGGTGGCTTGAAAATCATGCCAGATGCAAGTGCATGCCCAAAATCCCAGGAGGAAAATGGAGAAGTCATTGCAGTATGGCCACCCCCTCTAGGGGGTGATCACTCACTCACCTTCTCTCTCATTGTGTCTCTATTTTTCTCGGGTGGGTGAAAGTGCCCTATGACAAAAACCTTAAAATAAGCAAATAATAAAAATTAATTAATTAAAATAAGTCATTCAGCAAATTAAGCATTACACTAGCATCTACTCAATTCAAAATGGATAGAAAATTAAAAATAACACTTTCACTTTATTAAATAGAGGTGTATTTAGTAGCACATACCTAAACACGATGGGGGTGTAGTCCACACTCCGTCTAAACAGAAGGTCTCCTTAGAGCCTTGCAGGAAATGGTGATCAAGACATCTGTATTCTATGGAGGAACCGTTTTCATAGGTGCCAGCTGTTGCACTAAGGATGACTCCATTTTTAATAAGTGGAGGAAATGAACACATTCCTTTAGATTCTGCAGAAATAATTGGTAAAGTACATAATGAACTGCTATTACAAGCATTGATGCTTTTATAATTGCTACAGAAATGAAATGAGATATTTCATATAAAGGTACTTTTTAGTAGTTCTCAAAACAACTTTTTTTCTTCTTGGAGAGATTTTTGTTATAGGGCATGTATGCTCACCAGAAAGACAGAGAGAGACGACAGAGACAGAGAGCGAGAAATCACTGCCCAGGGGGGATGGCCATGCTGCAGTCCTATCTCCTATAATCTCCTCTGGGATTTTTGGGTACACAAGCACACACACCCAGCATGAGTTTCAAGCCACCAGGTCTGGGACTTGAACTGTGGTTGGCTATGTGGGAGTCCAGCACTTTAACCATTATGCCACCTACTGGTCCTTCAAAAAACATTCAAAATTGAAAACATATCTGGGGAAAAAAAAAAAAGGGAACCAGCAGTTAGCGTAATAGCTATGTCGCTGGACTCCCACGTAGTCGACCGTGGTTTGCGTCCCGGACCTGGTGGCTTAAAACTCACGCTGGGTGCGTGTGCATGTGTGCCCAAGATCCCGAGAGGAGAATGGAGGAGAAGGGATTGCGGTGTGACCATCCCCCCTGGGGGGTGATTTCTCGCTTTCTGTCTCTATGTCTCTCTCTCTCTGTCTGGCGAGTGCACGCGCCCTATAGCAAAAATCTCTCCCCCCCCAAAAAAAAGAAGAAAGAAAACATATCTGGAAGGGCCGGCAGGTGGCAAGGTGGTTAAAGGTGCTGAATTCCCACATGACTGACAGTGGTTTGTGTCCTGGACCTGGCAGATTGCCCTCTTGTTTTCCCATTCCCTCTTTCTGTCTGGTCAAATTTAAAAAATAATAATAATAACAAAAGGAATTAAATAAATGAATAATTCTTTTTTAAAAAAAAAAGATATCTGGAATAATGAACTATTATAAAACATACTGTTATAATTAGGGTTCCATGTTGTAATGTCTAAATATGGCATATTAAACTACCAAAGTGTTCATACTTGTGATTTTAGTCTTCTTACCTAGCTAAAAGTGAGTGTGTGAGATAATACGTGCTTTCTGTATGTATTGTCTTATGTTTTTGTTTTTGTTTTTTTAATGAAAAGTAATAATCTGCATATTCAGGGAGTACACAAAATTTCTCCCAGTCAACAGCAAGCATTTTTTTCAGACTGTGGTCCCTTGGAAATCTAAGTAGAGTGATATTTTATAGTGTTGGGTACTTACATGAGGGTGATCAATTTTCTGAAATGTATAAAACCCCTGGACTTACCCCTTCATAAAATTGACTTATCGGAATTAAAAGATGCCAGCATAGTCCGTCTAAATGTATGTGCTGACTGGAAATTGGAAGTTGATCACTCTGTTTCACAGATTACAAGATGGTGGTAGTGAATCGCTAAGAGTCTTAAGGATAGCCTTTCAATCCAGGTGGCAGATATTAGTCAAGTAAGACATTTTCAAAAGTATTATTGTTTTACCTTTTTGAATACACAAAGGATATTTCACTTCTCCTCTATCACACTTCACAGATAATGCCGACGGTGGGGTTGATGGGGACAAGTCATATCCCTGCTTACATACAAAATCGATTAAGTCTCCATGTAAGACCTTCCCTTCATACTTCCACTTCATCTCTATGTTGTTTCTGCTCATGTCATCCACATTAACTGTGCATGGCTCTGAAAAACAGAATGCTGTTTGGAATTCTTCACTCATCTGGCCAATCTAAAAGTGATATATTTTTTAAGTCTTTAAAAATATAAATTATGACAGACAACAGTATCAGTATTTTATATTTGACATTTATTATTATTACTCTTCACACATATACAATGTATAACTTTATTACTCTTGAATTAATTTATATATTTATTATCTTTATTATGTCATAAATTAATTCAGAATATTAAAAATATTTTTGAAGGGTTAGGGAAGAAAAAAATTATTGTTTAAGGCCATCAGCCAGTTAGGTTAATTATAATTTTCTTTCTTTAATATAAAAGTCTTGGAAGAAAAAAATACTTATTGTATAAATAAGTATATAAAACCTACTATTGAATATACATCAATGGACAAAGACCACTCCCTCATGGAGCTTACTTTCAGACAGAGGGAAACACCCACAGTAAATAATAAATATAACAAATGCATACATTTCATAATCTGTGGCTATCGTTAAACTAAGGCATATGATAACATGGGAGAGAACAGCAGAGGGTAGAGGCTAGCAAAGACTTGGGTGAAAAGAGGTTGTACTTGTAAGTAAGATGATGGAGGGGTGACTAATTAAGAAGTGACTTTTACACAAAAATGTGAAGAAGCTTCAGAAGTGAACGGAGTCACTTTCTGACAGAAGAACGTTCCAAGCAGGAGGAAAAACCAATGCTTGGCTGGAGTGAGGAAGAGTAAGAGACAAGAGTGACTGGAATAGAGGAGAACAAAGATGAGTAGGGGCAAGTTAGATAGGTTCGTAACGTCGGCAGTGATAATTCACAGATAAAAATCCTAGTCCACATCACACACTCGACTGAATTTGTAGTGGCAGAACTTTCGATTCCAACGGGTTGTGTAAAGCTTTCTCTTGCTCTCATGACAGTGGTTTATCACCGCTGAGTATTTGCTTTCCACTAGCACCACGCCTGTCTTGATGCAGTTATTTCAGCTAGAGAATGGCAGATTTCTTTAGACCTTAATTCATTGTGAGTTTGTTTTATTGATAGCTTTTCATTACTATTTGAATCCTGTCTCTATCCTAAAGATTACTATACTTGCGTTCAATGTGATACCAATCACATCATCAAAACTTAATATCATAAACATTTATTAAAATATGAGAACTGTAGAAAAATTATAGGTGAAGATTTGAATTTGAATGGGAACAGTGCACCAAGATTTACTTGAAAGGCAAGAAACACAAAGAGTGAAAGAGTTCAAGACTAAAACTTAGGCTTATGTAGATTTAAAAACACTGTAGATAGAGAAAATAAAAATAGTTGTGATATGTACGATTCTTAAAGGAATAACATAATTTATATGCATGAAGCTCTTACAAGTATGAAAAAGTGGCTAAACTATAAATAATCAATTCATGAAAAAAAATTGAGATCTCTGTGCTCTGTAACTTTTACTCCAAAAATCTGAAAAATAATCAAAAAATAAAACATGGAAAAAATAAAATAACTAATTTTTCAAATAAAAATAGAGATTATTTTAAATGTACAAATATTTAGCTGTAAGGTGTACTTTTAGAAAGACAAATGTTGAACACTAGACCTCTATCAATAAAATGATTTAATTAACTATAGAGTACTTGTATTATGAAATGCTATGCAGCCATTAACACATATAGTAAAAGCACATCAAATCACATTTATAACATATTTTTAGTAAAACAAAAAGATACATAACCTCTGCATAGTGTGATAGGGGTGATTTTTGTGGGATGTGTGTGTGTAAAAGGCTATAAAATGACTTATTCTCTAAATAATTAACAGCAATCATTTATGTCAAGTTAATGATATTTTCTTGCTTTCGATTTTGCATTCTACTTACTAAATTTTTGGTAAATAAAAGTTGACCTTTATAGTTTAAAAGTACTAATATATTCATTTAGAGGACCATTATATTTTAACTTACAGAATTTTATCTTGTCATCAACTATTTGTAAAAGTCACAGTGTAATGTGTTTAATGCCACTGTAGTGACCAATTACATTGCTTTGGAATATACTTCTGGCCAGCAAATTTTTAAAATGAGCTTGAGATAAGGATGATTGTTATTTCTTCAAAGTTATCTGAATGTAGGTAAGTATTTGAATAAAGCTCCAATTCTCCACTTGAAACCTGAACACTCATAATATCACACCTTCATCCAAAATATATTTAGAGTAGCTAACAGTTTTTGTGTGATTAACAGGATGTAATGAAGTTGGTCATTTGGGTGAGAAAGTAGTGGCAAAGCAGCTATTAGCAATGTGTTCTACCAAGGGAAGAATGGGATTGATGATCCTCTCCAAATGACAGTCTGTGGACAAATACAAGAAGAGACATCGAAGGTCACAGTAGAGAGGAAAGTGCATTTAGGAGAGAGACAATACAAACATTAGTCACAAAAATGTGTGTACACTGTGCCAGCAGGTGGTGTGGTGCTTAAAACATTGGATCCTGCATGATCGATGCCAGGGTTCAAGCCCTGGACCCAGCTGCTTGAAAAATCATGCTGGGCACATATATGTGTGTGCCCAAAATACCAAGAGGAGACTGGAGGGGAAGGGATTGCAGCACGGTCATACTCTTGGGGAAGTGATTTCTCACTTTCCTTCTCTTTCTGTCTCTCTCTGTCAAGTGCATATACCCTATGGCAGGAAAAAAAAAGAAGTGTATATACTTAAAGTCACTGAATCATACAAGTGGCTAAAGTGGGAAATTTTATGTTACATATATTTTGCCACAGTAAAAGGAACTAATGAGGTAAGAACTAATGTAATCCTGGATATAAGTTATTAGAGATTTTTCTACTTAAAGAAATGAGAGGAGAAACACTTTGGGATCATATTTATACAAAATCATCACTTTTGTGCTACAAAACACTATAAAAAATTATAAAAAAGATACAAACAATAATAAGAGAACTTGGGTGTGTCCTCTTTCTTACCCAAGCACACGGGTGGGGATGACCATTTTCCTTGCTCACAATAAGATATGTGAGGTCCCTTCAGTAAGTAATACTCATTGCATCTGTACTCCACCGAGGATCCGGTCACATAGCTTTCCAATACTCCATTCAGAACAGCCCCATTTATTACATCAGGTGGAGGCTTACAATTCTCATTATTTTCTAAGAAAAGAGGTTATTTAAAAGTTTATATAAACCCATAACAACCTAACTATATAATATATTTACTCATGCTATGATATCTTAATATTGGTACTATATAATTTAGGAGAATTAATTTAATTTACCAAAGATGGGAGAGATGTTACTCAGCTCAAGCACTTTAAAAATTGCTAAGCAAGAATAAATAGTCAAATGTTTTGCCTAACAACAAGTATGCATATTTTCCTCTTTTCTTGACTAAAGAAGAATTATGAGATGGATATTTATCAAATGATCAGGAAGAGAAACAGTGCTCTTCAACCTAAAGTCATGGCCACTATCCCAGGTCTTAATCAATCCATTGATGAAATGCCCTTTTTTGGGGGTCTTTGTTTAACTTTTTCGTACTCTACTTGTTTTTTTCATGTCTTTCATTACTTATTATGCCTTGTTCAACAAATTCCTAGTAAAAATGAGTGTGGAGCACTCTCCAGGGCTGATCAAGAAATAAGACGGCAAGCAGGAGGGGTAGTGCCCAGGAGTGACAGATGACACCTGCTGGTGCTCCGCAGTAAAATCCAAGGCCAAGGACATGGCTCAGGAGGGCGGAAGGTCCAGCAGGATCAGCAGGAGTTAGCCCGAGTCGGTAGAACAGTGCTCTCTCCTGACCTTGCAGGACATGCAGGGAGAGAAAGGAGGGCCTACTCATGGCAGGCCGTTCAGTCTGTTCCTGTCCCTCGTCTAACGAAGCCCATGATCACCTCTGCCCTTTCACTGAAAGCTCTTAGGTCAAGGCATCACACAGGCCAGATACCCGCACTAATGTATTTACTTTTTTTCTTTTAGCTTCTGAATTCTTTATGTTAGCCGGGATTCGACGTGTGACTCCACACACACGCGGAGCAGAGCAGGCGCAATGGATTGTCTGTAAGCTCCACAGCAGGGGTCCCTTGCCCTGAGCATGCGGAGTAAATAAACAGAATGGAGCGTTGTCCCCTAGAGGTTTAGCCAGTGAGGTCAATGGCACATACACACCGACGCACTCGGGGGGGCGGGGCCACTTTCCGCGGTTACAGGTGATCTCGTCTGACCCTCGGAGCTGGTAGCCGCTCTCACATCTGTACGTCACTTTATCCCCACTGTAATAGACCCGGGAGGCGGGGTTTGCGGCACCATTCTGGATGGAAGGCGGGTCCTCACAGGCTACCTTCTCCTTTTCTTCTGAAAAGATACCATTTAAGACACCATTTAGCTGCACACACGCATTGCTTTTTCTGACAATTTGTTCAGGAGTTACTAACCAATGCATTTGGGAGGTTCTGTCCATTTCCCATTTTCACAGCGTACTTCTTCTGACCCCTGGATCTCAAAATTGAGCTCACATTCTATACGAACTATTTCTCCATGACGATAAGTTGTCAAATATGTTTGAACTTTGGAATTCAGAGGCAAAGGTGGAGGAGGACATCGATTTCTTTTTCCTTTAAAAAAAAAAATCAGCATATGTAGTCATATATTTACCAAATAAATGAATAAAGATTTAACAGGAATGTGTGTTGGGCTGAGCACTGTAGAACGCATGGCAGAAAGATTCTAGGAGCACCTTCTGATCCCCACTTCCTGATGGGCACCTCCTTGTGTGATGGAAGACACACACAAGGGGATCTTGAATGGGATCTGTGACTTGTTTCTAGCCAATACAATACAGCAAAGATGATGGATTAGGCGTGACTAGGTGTACGTGATTATGCCACATAAAATCAAATGCCATTCCTGC
>NW_006159960.1:102452-105237 GCF_000334495.1 Tupaia belangeri chinensis
CCGCGCCCCCTGCAGATGGTGAAGAAGCAACCTGCCACACTGTGACCTTCCAAATGGGAGGGCCACAGGCCAAAGACAGAGGTCACAGGCAGTAAGACGCAGAGGCCCTAATTTCAGCAGCCTGTAAGCACTAAGTGCTGCCAACAACCATAGCAAAATTGGAACAAGACTGATGTCCAGTCAAGCCTCAGATGGGACGGTAGCCTCAGCTCACACCTTGATTACACCTGCATTAGACATCCCCACAGAGGAGCCAGGACAACTATATTAAGCCAGACTCCTGATGACAAAAACTGTAAAATGATACAGTCCTGTTGTGCTCTGTTGCTGAGAGTATGGTGACGTTAAAATGCACCAGCAGAATACTAGACAGCAAGCATCTTGCATTCATCATCTCCATTGGACCTAAAATAACTTAAGTAGAAATAATTATTTCTTCCATATTATGAAGAAGCTAAAATTTATGAAGTAGAGTAGTAGTAAGTAGCAATCCATTCATGAGCCCATACTACCTGAATTAAAATGTCCTGCTCTTAACTATTCTAAAATATTCACTATATTAGCTTCTGACTGATGCTCTGATAAAGACAATTTAGTAGTTTAAAACCAAACAAAGTTATTCTTTTACAGTTCAGGAGCCCCAAAGTCCAGAATCAGTTTCATCGGGCTAACATCGGGGTGGCAGAAGGCCAGCTTTCCTTCTGAAGGGTTTAGAGGAGAATTGGCTTCTTTACTTTTCCTAGTTTCTGGGGCCCTGCAGCCCTTGGCTCATGACCCCTTCTTGATACCACTTCACCCCACTGCTTCCATCGTCACACCCCTGCTTCCTTCTCTGTAGGCTATCAGCCCCTGGCTTCCTTTTGTAAGGACACTTGTGATAACATCTAGGACCCAAATGCATAATCACAGATAATACTCCCACTTCAAGATCCCTAACATAATCACAGATAATACTCCCACTTCAAGACCCCTAAACTGGACCAGCTGGTGGAGTAGTGGTGGGGGCGGCTGGATCCCACATGGCCGCCTGCACGGTTAGAGTCCCAGACCCAGCAGCTTGAAAAACATGTCGGGCACATGAACAAGTGCTCAAATCCTAAGAAGAGAATTGAGAAGAAGGGATTGTGCCATGGTTATCCCCCCCAGAGAATGATTTCTCACTTTCCCTTTCTCTGTCACTTTCTCTCCAGTGAGTGCACGTGTTCTATAGCAATTTTTTTTTTTTAAATATCCTTAGCTATAAATTTCATTTGCCATAGAAACTAACCTTCACTGATTCTGGGGACTAGGACATGGATATCTTTCATACAGAGTGGGACAGACATTAACATTACTGCCTAGCCTACCTCTAATGACTGTACTAGAGAAAATAGCAGGCATTTAGCCAGCTCACTAATTTGGAGGAGGGATGAATGTGAATGAGCATTAAGTAAGTCTGCTCTTTAGTTCTGAAATAACATGCTGCAGAAAATTTGCTAACAATACTTCTCTTGGCTGTTATATCAAGGCTGTCGAGCACAATCGGAAAAATCACAAACCCATTAAAGAAGTTGTTCGACACAATTAGAGAATGAAGAGAGGTCCAGGCCATTCCTCCCACTGTCATTCCTTTTACCAAATCTTCACCACTGTCTTCCAAGTTCTATTATTAAATCTTTCATCTGCTCATAAATAATGGTATTATTTCCCCATGTTAGAGAGAAAGTAGTGACTGTGAAACCTTTGGTCTCTCCCCATTCCCCCCAATTCTCAAACTCAATTATTTATCTTCTAATACTAATTAAATATTACTGATGCACAGTATGGATGAACGTCATTCCACACCATACCAGTCAGAATCCCTACTGTTTAGTCAAACACTTGGTACTTGATCCTACTCTATTATTCATCACACAATAGCAAGTTTTCTTATATCTGTTTCTTTGGGTAGACAAGCACCTTTCTAGTACATTGTGGGTGTGTTTAAATGACTGTACAATTGGGGTCTTCTAACAGGCAATCATACCACCTGCTTGAACAATCCATTGATAGACACATAACCATCACCATTCACCATTGGGTAGCTCTTACTAGATGATCTCATTTTTCGCGTTCACTTTTGGATAGTATTTGTCTGCTTTTTTTGCTCTCTACTCTACTATTTTGAAGATTGGATCTTCACATCAGGTACTATCAGATCAATTAAGAAAATATTCTCATAAAGCTGCCAAGCTGGGGTGACGGAGTCTAGTGATTACCAAAAATGTAAGCCATTACATAAAAGATTTAAATTTTATAATATTTTTAAATAATACATTTAAAAGACACTTCTACTCTATAAACCAATAACAAAACTTAAGATTTCTTCAGATGAAATATATTAAAGATTGTTAAAAATAGTGCTGGTTTAAAAGATAATATTTATTTTAAAAATAGTACTCAAGATAAGAATTAGACCTCTCTACAGATGTTTTTCTGAAGAGCTCATAGAAATTAAAAGTGATAAAGACATGACATTTTACTTATGAGTGCAAAATTTAAATATTTACCTTCACAAACAGGAGATTCTGGGTACCAACCAAAACTGTAGCACTGAATTAAGTCAGATCCACTTAAATAATAATTATCATGACAGAAAAATTGAACTACATCTCCTTCTTCATAGGTTTGCTTTACAGGGTGAAAATAACCATTCTCTATTAATCTTAAAGAAGAACACTTTAACTCTAAAAATGAAGAGAAAAACAAATACAAATACAAAGAAGGGTCAGATTCCTGGTAGGATGAAATTTGCTTATATATCATA
>NW_006159960.1:106556-161719 GCF_000334495.1 Tupaia belangeri chinensis
TGCTAGAATGAAATTTGCTTATATATCATATTAGAATGGAGATGAATAAATGTGTCACATTTGCTTTTAAATGGTAAAAGCTTATTAATTTATTTTATATATTTATTCAATATCATTAGGCTTATTCTGATTTGATTCTGTGAGCTAAAATGAATTTTGTTTTGATTTGAGAACATTAAATGATCAAAGCCTACTGTCAACAGAATTAAGTAAAAGCAAAAAAAAAAGTATGAAAAATGGACCATAATTAGCATGACAACTTATATACACTTCTGCATGAGAAGTGTTCTGAGCAAGAGCAGATTTATTCAGATGAGAACCTACTGGTACACGTTGGTGTGAGGGCCCATCCATGTGTGAGACATTCCACCTCCTCCGCCTTCCTCCCTCCGGCTGTGTAGTAGCCAGTTGCACATTCATAGTGTACCTTGTCTTTCACTTTGAATGATCTCTGTGTTGTGGAATAATTTCCATTGTATAATTCAGGGGCCAAACATGTTTCTAAGAAAATTAAAGTTATTTATTTTATAAACAATCTGGAGTCTTAAAAAGAAATTTCAAAATGTATCATCACTTAATCTTTAAGAACATATGGCAAGGAGCCAGCAGTGGCATGGTGGTTGGAGAACTGGACTCCCACATGGCAGATCGTGGTTTGAGTCCTGGACCTGGTGACTTGCTTTCTCACTCTCTCTTCCTTCCTCTGGTCAAACTAAGAAGTAACAATAATAATTAATAAAATTAATAAATAATCCTTTTTTAAGAAAGAACATGTGGCAAAATCAACCCTTGGTGATACTGAAAAATAACTAGTTTGCCTTTGTTTTTCTACTCTCTTTTTTCATACACCTTGTCACTTAACTTTACCAGTATTGTTCTTAAAATTCTAGTTTACTATTCTAAGACAAAGGGCACAAACCAACTGAAGGCTTGTACAGTAACACTTTTTTTAAAAAAAATATTTTATTTAACTTATTTTATTTATTTTAATTTGACCAGAAAGGGACAGAGCAATAGAGAGGAAAGAGAGAGAGAAAGTGAGAAAGCAAGCCACAAGTCTGGTATTCAATCCACAGGTGGCCATGTAGGAGTCCAACACCCTTAATGACCATGCCACCTGCTGGCCCCGAGCAGTAGCAATTTTTAAATTATTTGTCATCTACAGATTTGCACAATTTAAATAACAAGCAACATGTTAACAAAGTGTGTACATTCAAATTATTGGATTATTTTTAAGTATACGTGACATTGGTTTGCAATATAAAATAATGTACATGATCTTGAATTTTTTAATTAAAAAATAGTGATTTATATATATTGCAAGAAGAAAATATTTATTAAGGTACTTTTATTTTATTCCATTCTAGTTTTTTTATTAGTACAAAGTAGTAGTTTCAGGAGTAGATGTGTTGTAGGGGTTGAGAGCCCTTAGATTAAGAAAACACTTAGCATTTGATAAAAACAATATAATATCAATTTCCCACATTAGCAGACACAATGAAAACTATAATAAATAAAAATGCCTATCAATATAAGAAAGCACTGGCTTCCAAGCTCTTACATTCAGCCTTAGGAAATGATTCGTATACACGTACCCTGTTCCTTCCTACAGGCTGGTTGAGAAGACCATCCATCGGCGAGACACTGAACCTCTTCCTCAGCCTTCCCTCCAGTGGTTTTATAACCTGGCGCACAGCCATAACGCAGCTTCTCTTGAAATTTGTATAATAATTTTACATCAGAAACATAAGCATTTGTCAGGTCAGGCTTAGTGCATTTTTCTGTGGAACAAAAAATTTACTTGCTTTTTAATTAAATTTTTTTTACTAAGTTGCAAAATTAAGATAAAATATAATATTAGCTGAAATAATTTTTGCTTCACAATTACTTGATTTTATTTCATTTTGGAAATATCTGCATAAAAATTTCATTGACAATGAATTCCACAGGATATTGGCTGTCTTTGTTTTTACTCATTTCAGTTCTTATACTCACTCCCACCCCTATCATATCTACTTTTGGAAAAATATATCCAGAGCTTTCCCACTAATTGCCACTAATAGCAAATGGAAGAAATTTCTTTTGGATTTACTTCCTAATACTTTTAATTCTAATGTGTTTGATAATTCTCCACATCATGTAACAAAAGCATATCCCTATTTTATGGATCCTTAAATATTTCTGCAAACTTCCTACCTTAATGCAAAAACTTCTAAAATACATTCTTTCAGCAAATATTTTGGGATCACTTAGCTGCTCAGTAACATTCAGTAGTCAGCCCATGGAAACTGTGAGTAAATCACAGATATGTTCCTCCAAACCTTTGCATCTCCATAGCTCTTTTTTGATCAATACTTCCAATAGTGATATATTAGATAAAATTCTCATAGTGTTGTACGGCACCCTAAATTTTTCATAAACCCTGTTACTAGATCCTCATGACAACCAATTCAGAAGAGTTACGAGATTTGCCCTCAGTTGGTTCGTTTAAACAACTTTAGAACTTCATAAGGATTATCTCACTGAAGAACCGTTACACTCATTTAATAGATGAGAAGCTTGGGCTCAGAATGTTTGAGTCACTCCTAGTGGTGGAGCTGGATTCACATACAGTCAGTCTGACTGTAGAGATGGTATCCAAACCATTACAAGACCATCCTAGTATCTCTGGCTCCTGTTTCAATGTTCTTTCCTATAAGCAAAAAGAGCTAATAAATTTAAGACATTTAATTTACATATATATATATTATATATATATATACACACACACACACATACATATATAGAAGTTGTGAATGAATTTATTTTTTTAATCTATGATTTATGTTAATATGAGAAGCCCAATGCCTAAACGTACAGTCTGTCCTTAAGTCATGGATTGATAACTATCTCAAAGGCCTGTGTTTGTTAGCTCTATCAATTGCAATAACCATCAAACCCAACTTCTAAATAAAATGGACTTGAATAAAGCCCCTTACTCTGCAAAACAAACAGAGCATAGAGAATTCTTAGTCCAAGAGTGCTCACTTGACCCAGTGAAAGTTGACTGATGATAGTTTGAGTAGCGCTTAGCCTGACACGCAATAAGAAAATCCAATCAGATCACCTCACAGATTCGAATTCGAAATTCAGGCAATCATATGTGTTGGTGGAAGTTGGCACACAAAGGAGAGATGCACCTTGCAAATAGCAAAGCACTAGAGTAGCAATCTTGCCTTTCTGGAGCCAATGTCTTCAGCATTTTCCTGATTTTTTGTACATAATGCCTATATATACTAAGTTCCTCATTACTTAAAGTAACTTACTTGAGTCTCTATCCCTTGTAATGTGATAAATAATAACTTTGGTTATTATCCTTATTTATTTGGTAATAACTTTGGTTATTATCCTTATTATTCTCTTTACAGAGTACTACTAAAAATTATTTAAAAATTTTTAATCTAAAAGCATTTTTGATAGAATTTCAGAATATGTCCTCATTTTACCAGCGGTTCTGTTCCTATCTTCTGATAGACTTAACCATTTGAAATATTTTATTGAACACTAGCTTTCATAAATGAGGCCACTCGAATATTGCAGCCACAATGCTGATGCCTTCTGCTGACTTACTGTAGCACTTTGGTTGAGGGGACCAGCCTTCTGCTGTGCATCTGGTTTGCTCGTCTTGTTTCCCAGTTTCAGTTGTGTAGCCAGCCAAGCAGAAAAAGGACAATTTTTGATCTGTTCTCATTGGAAAGTAGAAATTTTTAAAAGTATAGTAGTACTGGGCAATCCTTCCATTTTCCACACTAGGAAGACCACAGGGTTTCTCTGAAATGCACGTAAAGCAGAAAATGGAAGAACATATCTAAAACCATGTAATTTGTGAGTAAAGGACAACACATTTTTAAAAGTTTTTGCAGAGACTTCAACAGATACTTTCTTATCGCCTAAATTTTTAAGGTGACTTTATGACAATCAAAACCTGTCTTTTCTTTCTAATCCTAATCAATATGCTAGCAACTCTATATTCCCAACTGTCAAGAAAAAACTGGGCAGGCCACATCCCCAGGGTCAGCTTTCTCTACCTTTGTAAATTAGCACTTTAATAGATATATAGTTCAAGGCACAGATGCAATTTAAAAATTTTAGTAGTTGTGTTAATAAATGCACAAAGAGTTTAAGTTAATTTTAATCAGATAGGTTTTATTGGACCCAATTTTTAAAATATTTTACATTCTTTTCTTACTAACTCTTTAAAATCAGTGTGTCTTATACTTGCATATATGCACTCTTGCTCTTGCTGAATGACTTGCCTGGATTCTTAGCCCAGAAGCCTAATAACACAGATAGCTGCTCCTAAATAACCTGCACTTGCACGACACCCAGTGCTTACTCTCACTAACCTTACACACTAGGCAGTCTAGCTAGAAAGATGTCTAATAGCTAGGGAGTCCACGGGTTATTGATTCATTTGAAACATCCTGAGCTAGACCTATAGTGTCCAAGTGCAATTAGTAATAAAGCCCTCTCACTATCAAAAGTGTCCCTGTTGGTGCAATGTTATAATCTTCCTGCTAATCATTACTTAATGACTCCAAACAATGAACAAATCATTGGGATAAAACAACTCAAAGTTTCAAGAGCAGAACATCTTGTCAAGATTTATGTTTCTTTCTTTTTCAGATTTTTCACATGAAGGTCCCCGCTTATTAACAGAGAATTTAAATGATTCACATTTTATTAGTGTTAAAAATAGATTCCAGCATGAAATTAGAATTAAGGTTCACATGTATCTTATAAATGACTATATCCTTTCAAGTATTTAGATACTGGTCTTCTAAATCCTAAAACCTGGAGATAACAGAAGTTTTCTTTTCTGTTTTCTAACTTATACTATAAGAATAGCTTACTCAAGTGAAAAAGTCTAGGTATTATAACAATATTTTAAAATGTATGTTATAAACTTGATAAGAAATTCAAGTTGTATGAATGTTAGATATGTTTTAGAAAATAAAGAATATAGGGACCAGCAGTTAGCATAATGGCTATGTCACTGGACTCCCACGTAGTCAACTGTGGTGGCTTAAAACTCACACCGGGTGCGTGTGCGTGCGTGCCCCAAATCCCGAGAGGAGAATGGAGAAGGGATTGCGGTGTAGCCATCACCCCTGGGGGATGATTTCTCGCTTTCTGTCTCTCTGTTTCTCTCTCTGTCTGTCTGGCGAGTGCATGTGCCCAATAATGAAAACCTCTCAAAAAAAAAAAAAAAAAAAAAAAAAAAAAAGAAAAGAAAGAATATTAAGATTTAATTTTACCTTCTGCATAGAGTTCTCCTGAGATGATTAATATGATAAAAGCCAAGTCCTTGAACCTCATCTTCAGTGGAACACTTCATAAAATTTTTAACAACCCTAAAGCACTAGAGACACCTCATTAAGTACACAGTACTTCTCTTGAAGAAAAAGTTAATAATTCACAACATCTGAGAGTCCCTTTGTAACAAGTCATGTATTTCACTTAATATATTTTCAACTAATGTTAAAATAGCACAACTACATTAATTGACATGACTTTTCACACCAGAATCTGATAAGGACATGATAACTAGAAGGGCAATAGGACCAGCAAAAGTAACACAAACTGCATTTAAAAACAAACAAAAAAACACAGTAAAATCTTAACTTTAATTCCCAATTGTAAGTTCAGAGGGTAAAGTTCATTTGTGGCCATTGATCTTCACAAATATTGACCACAGGGAAGAGGTGAACTTTGGAACATAAAATAATGGATACCCGAGTTAAATTATGTTGCTGTCTAGACTACACTCTTCAAAGAGATAAATGACTTTAATGGTCTCAAGCAATAGCAGAAGTGTTAACATAGCAATAGCCAACATTTAGAGTTTGTGCTCCATGGCAGGTGGGAAGAGAACTACATGTCATTACTCATTAGGAAAAATGTTTTGAATGTCAACTATGTGCCATAGTCTTGTGATATATAGCAATGAAAATGGATTAAAATGATTGCCTTTGTGGAATTTACATTCTACTGGGTTTTTACATTCTAATAAATTTTAATTTAAATTTAATTAATTTAATTGTAAAGTGGGAGCTGTTATTATTTCAATTTATAACTTTTTATTAAAATAGAACATTAACAGGGCCAGCCCCATGGCTGGTGATTAAGGAAGCTGGATCCCACATGACTTACCACTAAGTTTGAGTCCTGTCCCAGTGGCTTGAAAAACATATTAGGTACACATGCCCCAAATCTCAATGGAGCAGAGGTGAATGGATTGTGGCATGACTATGCCCTGTTGAGGGGTACTTTCTCCCTCTAGCTCTCTCTAGTGAGTGCATGTGCCCTCTGGAAAACTGAAAACATTATATATATTTATATACACATTTTATATATATATATATATACACACACACACACACACATACATACACATACAAAGAGTGTACATTAATGAATTCTCACCAACTGAATACATTCATCCATGAATCCAGAACCCAGAACAAGAAACAATAACACCAGCATCCCAGAATCTACTGCTCTTCAAAGCCATTGTTAAAAGAACAGAAATAGGGAAATGCAGATTAAAACTACAATGTAATAACACTACTCATCCATATAGAATGTTTAAAAGCATGCTTAACTGTTGCCAGGGTTCCTGAGGATATCAATGTGTAAATATGCAAAGAAACATTACATTATTTACCCCCAGAGCAGGGGTCTTATGAAAATTGGAATGGACAAATAAAACAGGTGGGAAAAATGAGAATGCCAAGTGAAGGTGATCATACATTGAAGAGGAGATGGAGAGTGAAGAGACTTTACTGCAAAGTCATCTGGGATTGGCAGGCAAAGATGAGAATAGGGATGACGCATGGACTTCTGCATATTAGTGAGGGTGGTATCAATGCACAAGAAACAAGAACCGTATCTTCAAATGTGACAGGGTCTATCCCCAACAGAATTTCAAAGTGGGTCAAAACTCTACTCCATACAACCAAATGAGGACTGTGTATTGTAGTCCTATTACAGATGATGGGGACAGTCTTATAATTCTTAACCTATCAATCTAACACATGTGCCCAGGAATAGGCAGAGAGGAAGCTTTAGTACAACTGAAGTCACCGCCTGCTGTAAGGGTAACTAGTACAGCTGAGTCAGGGGAGGAAGGGTATAGGTTAAGATAAAAACGTTTAGACTGAGATTCAATGATAGAAGAAAATGTTTTAACATCTGGAGATCATCTTCTTCTTGCATGTATAACTTCATTAAAATATTTCTTGTGAAACAACTAGCTGGTTATATAAATCTTAGAAGAAATTAGTACCAATAACATTTTTAGGCTGGACAAATTATATCCTAGTAGTATAATTTACCAAAGTAAATTGATTATTAATACTACAATTCTGTTGGGCTTGTCCCATATTCTAGTGGGCAAGAGGGCTCAATTCTTCATGGCTGACCGTGGTTTTGGCCAGTGGTTTGAAAAACATGCCAGTGCATGTGGTTTCATGTCCAGAATCTCGACAGGGTGAAAAAAGTACAGGAGAGGGAATTGCAGCATGATCACACCCCATTGGAAGGTGCTTTCTCCTCACTTCTCTTGCTGGTAAGTGCACACACTCAAAAAAAAAGTCAACAAAAATAGTGTTTGGAAAATACTGAGTACCTAGAACTCCAAAAGTACTTTATTAGGGGAAAAAAAGAAAAGAAAGAAAAAAAAAAATCCCTGGGTTTATTTCAGTATACTGCCTTCAACACACTAGTATATTTAGATCTATCCCAATTACATAGCAAGCAAAAAAACTTCAGAGTAGATTTAATCCTCAAGCTATTCTAACAAATGTACATATTAATTAAATAGTTTGTCTGCTTTCTAGCTACTACTAATTTATTACAAAATGTTAAAATAAATTCTGTTCAAACACAGACTTTGGGACCTTGTGAGATTATAAATGGCTACCGGAATTAGGTTTCTGTGACCCTGAAACCACGTACAGACTGGGAACAGTGACCACAGCTCTAGAGAACAAGTTACTGTGAACACAGTCATTTTTGGGTGTGTGTTATGTAACCAGATAGCACATTTCTACTCTAAGTAATGCCATGCCCTTCCCATCTCAAATTACAACCCAATTACTTCAAAGTTAAGGGATTTTAATATATACGGTGGCAGTTTGCATTTTTAAAATTTCCATAATGGGCTCCCTTGCCTACCTGGATGCTTCAGCCAGTCGAGATTACAAAATAAGGATGTTATCAACATGCATTTGTGGGATTATTTTATCCTCTTCGCACTTCTGAGTGAATAACAGAATCTTTGATTTCCAACATGTTTTAGAAAAATGCCTCAACTTCACTATAAAACATGGGTAATAAGCTATTCTTTTCTTTTTAGAAATATGATTATATTCAAATTCAATACTTTAAGATAACAGAAACAACAGTATTATGATCATAGTATGTTTGTTACATGCAAAAAATTTTTAAATAATAAAAGAAACAATAAAGAATATAATAAAGTTTAATTATTTGTTACATTTTTCGAAACTTTGAATACAAAGCCAAATTTTAAATGTTATACACAGAAAGCAAAAACAGTTTACATTTTCATGATTAGCTTTTACATTTTTTTATGCTGTACACACTAAAGATATCTACATTTACTAATAGGGAATGCCAAGGGTATCCATCACCATCTGAATAGCTTGAAGGGGATTCGTTATTTCTTCTAGCTTATCTCTTTTCAAAATCCAATCAGGTTTAAGTCTGTAAAGAAAAAAAAAATGGCATTAATAATTTGCTTCTTAAATGAGTGACTTTCACCTTTTTGTCTGAACTAAAATAAGGCCACTCATGAACACCTCATTTCCCTTGTAATCTTCTCAAAGAGGAAGGACAACTTTATATTATTGCTCACTACTAGCTGCAGTATTTCTCTACAAAAGTAATGCTGGTTTCTTTGAAACTTATGGTATTTAGCTCCACCATGCCTTAGGTCTTTGACCAAACTCCCAGTGTCCTCTTTGTAAGCCTGGTTCTTGGTCTTTTCTCGACTCCTGCCACCGTTCTCAGTGACATTAACATCCATGTGGCCAAAAATCAACGTGGGCAGTTCTTGACCCGTTTCCTTCTATTTCACCTCATTTATCTATTAGACTTTGTCATAATCAGAAAGCACACCATCACTAAAACCTTCACTGACACTTATGTTCTCCAGCCTCCACTCTATTCATCCAAATCACGGCTTTAACAAAGTCATTGAAGCATTTCTTCTACTCCACTGAGATCTTCAGCTCAACTGACCATCTGACCTCACAAATACCCACCATCCATCAGAACTCTGTTCTCATTCCCCTCCTTCTCTAGCTTAGGTGCATCAGTATTACGCTTTTCAATTGTTTGCTATAGGATGCTCACTGGACACAGACAGAGAGAGAGAGAGAAAAGTGAGAAATCACCCTCCCCTCCCTGGGGATGGCCACACTGCAATCCCTTCTTCTCTATTCTTTTCTTGGGATTTTGCACACACAAACACACACACGTGCTCAGCATGTTTTTCTAGCAGCCAGGTCTGGGACTCTAACCATGAAGTCAGTCATGTGGGATACAGAGCCTTAACCCTGACACAACCTCTTAGGCTGCAAATGCTATTTTTAAAAACATTGTTGGAGGGTACATGTGCTCACTAGAGAGAGAGAAAGAGAAAGATGGGGGAAGCATCCTCCCAATGGGATATGGCTATATGACAATCCCTTCTCCTCTATTTCTCCATCCTGCTTGGATCTTGGTTACAATACACATGCACGTGGCATGTTTTTCAAGCCACAGGGCCTAGGATTCAAACCATGGTCCTCCAAGTATGATCCAGCTCCCTTAACCACAAGTGCCATGAACTTGGAGGGCTTTTTCTCCTGTCAAACACATCTGGAAAATTCTACTTGGGTTAAAAATGGAATCAAAGTATCTGCCTTTGCCATACAGTACAGCTAAATATTGCTAAAAAAAAATTTATATAACCAGGCTGACCAATTTAACTTTCAGCCAATAATTGCAAATCATAAATGAGCACTTAAAACTGCCTAGCGTATGCTTTTTCTCCAAGATGAGTGGTTTATTCTTTCCTTTATTCAGATGTCCCCTCCACACACTCTGAGCTGCTTCTGAGTTGTTCATAATCTCATTTTCCATTGAGAAAAATAGTATTAATCAGAAGGTAACTAATGTATCTTCTCACACAAATCCCTATGATATGCATTTCCATCTTCTCATTCTTTTCCCTTAAGAAATTAAATAATTGAAGGCTTAGTCATAATGGTGCATGCAGTTTAATTGCTGTTTTCTGTGGACTGGGAACACACTGAGGACCCAGGTTTGCTTCTCAATCCAACCTAAAGTAGGGTGATGTACACCTGTAATCCCAGCAACTATGGACACTCAAGGAGGATCAAGCTAGAAGCTGGCCTGGGCAACACACCAAGATCCGGTCTAAAAAAGCAGCTTAGTGTGGAAGCCTACAGTCACATCTAGGAAACTAAGGCAACAGGATCGCAACACCGTAAAGCCCTGTCTTAAAAAAAATAATAATCCAAATATCTATCAATTAGTGGGAAAACTGGTATATCCATACAATTGGAATAGTACACAACGATATAAAGAGTGAAGTTCTAATCCATGCTTTGACAAGGATAAATTTCAAAAGCATTACATAAGTGAAAGAATCTATCACAAAAAGCTACACATGACTCCTTTTGTACAATAGCAGTTAAATGGCAAAACTTAAGGTGCTTGTTTCTCATCATTCTCCTGGACTCTTTCTTAAGCTCCACTACACCATAACCACATGTCAGCACCTGGCAGTGCGGGAATTTCCACATTCTTTCTACTTACTGGCAAGAACAGAAGGGTCTGTTTTGTTAAAATGGGTGTTAGCTTACCTGGTTTTTAAAACTTCTAAAGTAACATATCTTAAATAGATAAATAAACTTATAGTTAAAAAAAAAAAAAGTGGGACCAGCAGGTGGTGTGGTGGTTAAGGTGCTGGACGCTCCCAAATGGCCGACTATGGTTCAAGTCTTGGACCTGGTGGCTTCCTTTCTTACTTTACCGCTCTCTCTGTGTCTTTCTCTGATCAAATTAAAATAAAAATGAAGTAATAAATAAAATAAAAATAAATAATTCTTTAACAGAAAAAAAGATTAAAAAAAATAAAAAGGAGTGTGGCTTTGCCAACCAACACCTTGATTTTGAGCTTCTGGCCAAGAGAACTGTGAGGGAATAAGTTTCTATTGTCTAAAGCCATAAAGTTTGTAGTAATTTGTTAAAACAAACCTTAGAAACTACTATGAATCTTACAAAGAACTTCTCTAGAAGGAGAAATTTCAAGAATCAGTGATTATGAGAGGACTAGAGGTTGACATTTTGGCCAAGAGGGACTTCTTACCATTCTCAGACAGTTCTCCTTCATGTAGGGAAGAAAAAAAAAATTGACATAAAATTTATAACAAGCTTCTTAGTCTTAGTGCTTAATTATCAATATAATAAAAATATGTAATAAAAAGGATTTGTTGAATAACTACTTGATATCCAAAGCTAAAGGATATTACTTCATTATTTTCTGACAGTACCTCTTCTAATTTACCAAATGTTCTATTCTTGTTCATAAGTTTTTTTTCTCCATTGTCAAGCTCGTGGAAGTGCTTGATAAATGTTTGTTAAACCTGTGAATGAACAGTGGCACAAAACTAGAGAGTCCACTTAACTGCTTACCTTGAAACTATTCTGGTCCTTACAGGTGTTTCTGGAATAAAGGGAATACTTAGAGAAGGATTCTTCTTTTGTTTATAAGTTATTCTTTCAGTATTAATTTTATGTTTACGTGCTGTAAGCTTATAGAGACTATAAATACGGTCAATAACTTTGGACCTGCTTCGTACATCCTGAAAAAGAAAATGTACATGTATTAAAAATATGTAAGAATTTAATTTTTACTTCTTCTAAGCGAGCAAGATCAATCCCCCAAAAATAAACACTATGCAGTGAACTTTTGAATTTCTGACAATCAGGACCAAATCAAAGTTCAACAGGTAGACTGATTTAAATGATGAACCAATTTGCAAAGCAATTACAGAAACAAATATTCAAAAACTGTACACCTAACTCTACACTGAAAATAAAAAGGAAAGATAATCAACACAGTCTAGCGTTGCTTAATAGTGGGGATACTTTCTGAAACAACTAGGCCATTTTGACATTGTGTGAACATCATATCAAGTATTTACAACCAAATCCACACGGTATAACCTACAATGTTCATAGGCTATACGGCAAAATCTCATGGGACCGCTATCTGTCTTTCTATCCATCTGTTGCCTATCTGTCCATCTATCTATTTATTGTCCATCTGTCTGTTTATCTATTGTCTGTCACTGACCAAAATATCATCATGTGGTGCATGACTGTATATCTGTCATAGCCAGTATCCAGAAGTTGTGAAATTTTACCTCTTCAAAGTTTCCAGTGTCATCTATTTACTTGTCACCTACAAACCCTAGGCCCAGTCTTGTCTGGACTGCTGCATCTCTACACGTGCCTCCTTGCTTAATGGTCACACACACTCTCCCAAAGTCAGTCTTCAGTCAGCAGTGTGATGTAAAAGCTTAAATTAGAACATCAGTCCCTTGCGTAGAGTCTTTCAGAGGTTTCCCAGTGTTACCAGGATCAAGACATCAATCCAGTCATGGCCTGTGGTTACTGGCTTGTTGATGGTGAGGCCCAGAGAAAATAACTCAGAAAAATTACTATAGCAAAACTTAAAATATATTTATGGTTACTATAGGAGGCTGAGAACTTATACACATCTAATTTTCCTACCTTGCTAGGCTAATTTGTTATTCCCTCTAGTAAATGGAAAATGATTACTTAGCTATAATAAATGCTATTTTCAGAATTCAATTTTTTTGCTATCAGAAAGGTAATTATACATATGAATATGAATATATAATTTCTTTAAATCAGTGCAAAAAAGCATGTTTAGACACATAAAAACACGTTTTAGAGTAATAATCACTCTAAAGAAAATGTGTAAAAGTCACAGACTTAAGAACATAGAAAAATAACCTCAAAGTGAGGTAACTACTCACAGAGGCTCGATTCGTTGTTGTCAATAAAACAGCAAACAAACAACAAGTTTTTGTAAAAATGCTTCCACCCTTGTCTGCGACTTTGTCACCAGGCTTTTCTCGATATATCTGCAGAAGCTCCAATAGTGTATCTATGCAATTTTCTGCATCATAAACTGCTGAAGTGGTTTTCTCGTACTTAAAGAGAACAAAATGAAATTCAAAATTGTAAACATATACCTTTAGAAACAGTCCAACTAATAAAAAGAAAAAAAAAGCTTAGAGCCACAATTTTGAACCATTAGAAGCAAATGCAAAGGACTTAATGAAATTGTTTGTTTCTCATTACTGTCATTTCTAGATTTATCTTACATGTCTTTATTTTTTATATTCCACCTACTTCTGAAGTTCCACATAAAATAAATCAAATCTAAACTCTCTGCCAATAAATATCATGAAGTAAATAAAAGCAAGCATTTAAAGATAAGACTATTTTAGTAAGAACCTGTCAGGAAAAAGATAATTTATCTGTGATAGTTAATCATACGGTCAGGTAATGATAAATGCAAAATATGATTAGTTACCCTATCACATGCTTCTTGAGAGGAAGATGAGCTTGCTTTAAAATAAAATAAATTTCATCTTAATAAGTCTAGGATATATGTTTTAATGAACTAATTATGTCATTAGATTTCCTTTGAAATTTGCATGGTGATATTTAATAACAATGATACTAAGATAAACTGTATTATATTAATAGCTAACACTTGTATGGCACATACACTTCATGTACATTAACTCATATAATCCTCTCAATAATATTTTGCGGTGAGTATTATTATTATACCTATTTTACAGTTGTAAGACAAAGTACAGCGGCTAAGCGAATATAATAAGCTGCAGAGCTGGGATTCAAATCCAGGTAGCCTAGCATCAGTCGATATTGTTAATCTCTACTTCTCAATATGACAATATTAGGTAAAGTGCTCTAAGTTGCAATTACAGGGTAAGGAGAGGAAAATAAATCTTCCCTTAATACCTCTGACTGCATACAGTATAGTTTGGTACAGATTTCAGTTAGCACCCCAGAGTCAAAAGATTCACATTCTGAAACATAGCATTATAGGTTAATTAAGTTACAGCATTAACAGATATTGTTCTTTTTTATAGTATTTTGCTAGACATCATTATAATAAGGCTCTACTGTCTTGATATAATGCAATGGGCAACACTGCCAGCTCTAGAGACAAAAATGGATTCAAGGTTGGTAGATGGCATGGTGGTTAAGGGCGCAGGACTCCCACATGGCTGACCACAGTTCAAGTCCCTAAACTGATGGCTTGCTCTCTCACTTTCTCTCTCTCTCTCTCTCTCTCTCTCTCTCTCTCTCACTCTGTCCCTCTCAGGCCAAATTAAAATTCTGATCTACCAATTAACACCCATGGCTTTCCTAGAAGAGGAACCCAATTCACTCTAAAATGAAAAGAACAATATGAGCTACTTTAGATTATTATTGTAAGGATTAAGTTAAAGCCTGAAAAATACTAGCATGTAGGGTAGTGAGTATTTAATAAATGTTAGTCATCATGGTTAATATCATGAAGGCAGAAGAAAGAAAATATTAAAAACTTAGTGCTTTTATCTACAATTATATTAGTAGATAATACATTTTTCCTCCCAAGACTCTTTTATACAAATGCATTTTAACTTAGTGATCTAAGTTCTAGTGATGAACAAGCATAAACTTAATATGCAGGGTCATATTTCTTCATCAATGAGCATTTCATTAATAAAATGGAAAACTACCTTAGCTACATTAAGCAAGACTTGAACAGCATATCTGATGACTTCCATACAAGGAACACTACGATTACAACTTCGGATCAAAACAAATATTTTAGAAATCGCTCCACTCTGGGCCATGTTCTCACAACAAAGAGGAGACAATCTAGTTACCACCTCTGAAAGGGAAAAAGAAATACAGGTAAATTCACAGCAACAAAAAGAAGTTTCAACTAATACTGTATCATCACAACATTTTTTAAACAGTCAAAGGTAAAAATGTATTCCTAATTATATACCAGATACTGTTAATACAAACGAACCTAGGTGTTTTAAAGCTTCCAGAATGGCAGAAAGGTGCTTGTACGTCAACAGGGAATGAAGTGCGAGTGCGGTTCTTTTGTAGAGCTTGTCTTCTTCTTGAATCTCCCTATTAACAAGTTGAAGACTTAGTCGTATAGCTTTAATTTTTGTACAGTCATGTTTCTTCCTCCAAGAGTAGCCTCTCCACAATGCCTTAAATGATAAAACAGAGTAATTTTAAGATTGCAGCCAATAACGTTTTGAGCTTATACCTACATTTAGTTCTGCAATGTAAATATTTCCAGTGAACTTGTACATGATCAGACATGATTTAATTAAAAACTCAATTCAGGTCCTAAAAACCAGGAAAATCGATATGCTTTTGTAAAAAATCCCATAATGTCCCTGTATTTAAACTGAGGCATCATTCACTGACCAAAGATGTCTAAATCTAAAATGTTAGAATACATTGTCATTTCTTAATCATAAGCCTTCTCGAGGGAATTTAAAAAATAAAGAGCTTATCAATAAAAACAAGGTAGCACTGTGTTTGAGATATTCTACTAGCTACTCCCTCAGTTTTTAAAATGGTTATGATTATGCTTTTAAAATGTTAAACATCACATAGATGAACTGTAAATCAAACTTTTGAAAACAACAAGCATGCAATTTTCAGTTACCTGAATTTTAGTTATTCCACTATTAAATTTTTCCTGTTTTTTGTGAAGAAGAAATTGGCGCACTGCTTTCTGTATTACTGATGCTGCTCTGTGTTGCTGGTTCAGATGTTCTTGAACTTCATGCTCCACTTCTATGACGTTATGAGACTTCTGAATCATCTTCTTGTGTTGTATTCTTGCTCGAAACCATCTCTGTTTAAAACATATGAAGTTTTTTAAATTTTACTTTATTTATTTATTATTATTTTTCTATTTGACCAGACAGAATAAGAGAGAAGAAGAGAGAAGAAGAGAGAGAGAGAGAGAGAGAAAGCAAGCTGCCAGGGATCTGGGACTTGAACTGTGGTCAGCCATGTGGGAGTCCAGCACCTTAACCATCATACCATCTGCTGGCTCAAAACAAGAAGTTTTTAAATTTTGGTGGGGGTGGGGGACTTTAAAAATACTACTAAATTGTAGGGACCAGCAGTTGGAGTAATGGCTATGTTGCTGGACTCCCATGTAGTAGACCACAGTTTGAGTCCCAGACCTGGTGGCTTAAACTCACTCCGGGCACGAGTGCATGTATGCCCATGATTCCGAGAGGAGAATGGAGAAAAAGGGATTTTGGCGTGGCAATCCTCCCTGGGGGGTGACTTCTCACTTTCTGTCTCTCTGTCTCTGTCTTTCTGGCAAGCGTATGCACCCAATAACAAAATACCTCTCCAAAACAAAAAAAAATTCTACTAAATTGTATGCCTCATTCTTTATTTTTTTCACTCAATATTTTATATGTAAATGTATCTTAATGTATATGGATAGGATTTTTCTCCAGAATATATTAAGCAGTATTCCTATAAGTTATAATTTAAAAAAAAAAATCCAACCAACAAATGAGCACAGTACATGAAAAAAGCATATTAAAAAAAGCATAGATAAGAACTTAAATAAACAGCACATAGGAAACAATTCTAGAATTGCTAGTGATCAAGAAACTCCAGAACAAAAATGAGATTCCATCTTCTATTCCTTAGAATGACAAAAATCAGAACATCTTCCAATGCCGTGTATTGGCAAGGAGGTAGAAAATACACTCAGACTTTGCTAGTAGGAGTGTAAATTGAGTCCAGTTACATCCCCTGATGTAACTGTAATAATTCCCACTTTATTTCTGCAGCATAGACCATCAATCTACTTCTCTCAAGTCATCCTAACAGCTATATGGCAAAAAGCTAAATACTATATGACCTTAGTATAAGATATTTGAAATTGTTTATTATATATCAAAAATTTCTAACATAAAAACCATACAGTTTTACTGCCAAGGATAAGCTAACCTGGATACAGATGACTGAATTAAGCTGCTTTTTAGCATTCTTCACTGCCATGTAAAGTTTATATGCTCTTTGAATTCTAATAGCAGACAGGTGATAATAGGCAGCTGCTGTGAAGTGAAGACGCCGAATTTTGGCTCTCTGTTCCAAAATCTAAAGGAGAAAAAAATAAGCATTAATAATCACATATTTGACTTCTAAGATAACTATTCAGTGGTTATTGTTGTATAACCTCAGTATGATTATATAAACCAGCAAAAGTAAATTAACACCTGCTCAGTACAATTATATACATTGTAATTCAAACTGATTATAATCCTTTATTGTATAATCTTCCTAACAGCATAACTCATAGTGACTAAAATGATATTTTCAGTACTTTACTAAAGAATAATAGCATTTAATTTAACTAGACTATTCAAAAAGTTAGTGAGGGCTTTGCAAGATATTTACACTGAGAGAAGAGTATGCATATTAAATTCAAAAAGGTTACAGTATCAGACCCAAGAGATGCTGCTATTAAATTAAAGACATGGTGTGAATCCATTTCTTCCGTTAGACAGTTTTAGGCAGTGCCGTGCAGTCCAGCGTTAAGACACATGTAGCATAAGCCCTCTATAGTTGCCTTTGGGTTTCAGACACCCAATTTTCCCTTAATGAACAAATATGAAAAAATTTCTCCTTTTAACTCCAAATGTCATACTTGTGTCTATACCACTACTTCACATATATGAAGTCCAAATGTCGTGAGTTCCCTGCAAGGATTCCCTTTTGCTGAAGACATGGAAGCTACCACAGGAATGTAACTACAATACCTCAAAGAATAGCTTGGTGGTAGCCAGAGGCTGCCTGAATAACAACTGGATCCTTCACCTGTGGAATCTTCTACTTCTTTTGTTAAGATTTATTACACAAGAGAAATTTTGCAGCTTTGGCAATAAGCATCTGTGGGAAATAGTAGGACCAGAGAACAAAAATCTCTGACGACCAATGCTCTGCTCCTCTGGCTCTGCAGCTGCTGAATTCATTTAAGCTAATAGCTGTATTAGTTATATAATTATTCTCTACAATCCATAATTTTTTTTTTTCTGAAACTAACATCAAATACTGCCATTTCTTCCTCCTTTCTTTTTTTTTTTTTTTTTTGAGAAGTTTATGCTATAGGGTGCATGCACTCACCAGAAAGACAAAGAGAGACAGACAGAGAGAGATAGAAAGCGAGAAATCATCCACCGGGGGGATGGTCATGCTGCAATCCCTTCTCCTCTATTCTCCTCTCAGGATCTTGGGCACACACGCACACATGCCTGGTGTGAGTTTAAGCCATCGGGTACGGGACTCGAACCGCAGTCAACTACATGGGAGTTGAGCGACATAGCCATTACGCTAACGACTGGTCCCCCAAATACTGTCATTTCTTGTGACTGAGCTGGTCAAATTAAAATATTTACTCTTGGGATCAGCAGATGGTGTAGTGGCTATGTTGCTGGACTCCCATGTAGTCGACTATGGTTGGAGTCCCGGATCTGGTGGCTAAACCCCCGCCAGGTGCATGTGTGTGCATGCCCAAGATCTTGAGAGGAGAATGGATGAGAAGGGATTGTGGCATGGCCATCCCTCCCCGGGGTGGTGATTTCTCACTTTCTTTGGAGAGATTTTCACTGTAGGGCGCGTGCGCTCGCCAGACAGACAGAGAGAGACATAGAGACAGAAAGCGAGAAATCACCCCCCAGGTGGGATGGTCACGCCGCAATCCCTTCTCCTCCATTCTCCTCTCGGGATCTTGGGCACGCACGCACACGCGCCCAGCGTGAGTTTTAAGCCACCGGGTCCGGGACGTGAACCGCGGTCGACTACGTGGGAGTCCAGCGACATAGCCATTATGCTAACTGCTGGTTCCCTCTCTGTGTCTTTCTAACAAGCACAAGCACCCTATAGCAAAAATCTTTCTAAAAAAAAAAACAAAGAAAAACAAAAACGAAACTTACTCTTTTTCTTACTAACCAACCCAGTGCTTGTAGAACAACTGTGGATATTTAAAATTCAACATATTTTATCCTTTCATATTTCCCAGCCTCCCTGGCTCGTATATATCTGTGTATGATCAAAGCAGCAGATTTCTGCTGAAGGAAGACCTGCCTTCCTTTATAGCCTCTAAAATGTGCTTGGATCAAACAAGCAGCTCGATGGCTCTATAAGGAAAGATTTGTAAGTAACATTAATAGAAAGAACCACGATTTCAACCTAATAGAGGTTCTTGAATTTCTCTGTAAAGTGAGATGGTGTAATTACGTTTTCCCTTACTTTTATCATGTAAAATGTCACATTTCTTAGGTATGAAAAGGTGATGAGGCATTATTTATAAACCCAATTGGTCTGTAGCCAAAACAAAATGTGCAAGCCAGGGTCAGAAGACACCTGGTGCTCTTACCCTCTTATCCTCCGGATTCTTTGCATGGTGAGGGGTAAACGGCACCAACATCATATGGGACAAATTCATTTAATAAAAATGCTGGCTGTCACCTAAGGAGCAGAGTGGCTACTGTAAAGCTAGGAGGGAGTGTCTGTAGCTTTAAGAACCATACTGTACCACCAGGGCCACCTTGGATTCCACAACTGCCTAACAACCTGACAACCAAGCCCATACACAAAAAAGGACATGAAGAAAATGCTCTTAATTTAATTACAAGCTAGGTTTGTTTTTCAACATAACTCTCTTAGGAAAGTCACTTTCTCTCTCTACACGTGTTTTCTCATCTGTGAAATGAGTACGCTCACAGTAACCACCTCATACGCTGTTATGAGGATGAAATTAATAGACATTACAAGAGCTCATCAAATGGCTGGTTTACATTAAATGTCAATAGGCAAGTGATAATAATAGTGGTAATATAATTAAAAGTGAGTATTACCTGAACATTGACATTTTTACATAAAAATTTAAAGTTTGATTTATTTAATAAAAGGTCACAGATATTGCAACTGTTCTGTAACTCAGATGTTAAATATTTTTAATTAGATCACCAATTGATGCTTAATGAGTATGCTACTAAGTGTTGGACTTCTACTAGAGAAAAGATGCTGTATCTATGATTATTTTCTGTAAATAAATTACTTATATACATGTAAGTCACTTCAATCAGGCCTGAGAATATTTTAAAATACAGGTATATATCATAAAAATAGTAGCAAACATAGTATATGCTTACGAGTGAATACAGTTTTAGTTGACTGCAATAGGTATGTGTAAAATAAAGACAGTTAAGTCTTGAAAATAACCCTTTTGTTGCCTAAAGTAGTTCTTTGCAAATGAGCTGGTTTTTTACACCTACTTTTGTCATTATGAAGTGCTCACGAGCTTGTCTTGCAGCAAGTGTAGCTCTCCACTTTCTCTGAATGACAATTGCTGATGCTCTCATATTCAAAAACCTAAAAAGCAGTTATTGAAAAGCAACTTCAAATTACTTAATTTATTCAATAAATATGTACTGCCCCATCCCACCCCCCCTTTCAGGAGAAAGAAAAACAAAGGCAATGACCCAATAAAAGAAAGTGGAAAAGTAAATTCATACCTAAGTTCTAGCACTCAGAATTTTACACATAAACACACACACATATTGACATAATGAAAAAAGAAGTTTTATAATTGGGAATAGTCTAGTGAATAAGAAATATGAAGTTCTACAATTCTAGTATGAGCAAGCATTTTGATATGATTGAAAAAATGAAACCCAGGGACCAGCAGTTGGCACTATGGCTATGTCGCTGGACTCCCATGTAGTCGACTGCGGTTTGAGTCCTGGACCCGGTGGTTTCAACTCACGCCGGACGCGTGTGTGTGTGTGTGTGCACAAAATCCCGAGAAGAGAATGGAGGAGAAGGGATTGTGGATCAACATAGCGATAACAGATAAAACTTGAAAATGTTTCTATATTACTAAACTTTGATCTGTGTATTAATTTAGAAAAATCAGCATGTATTGTTGCCATGTGTCTTAGAAAATAAGGCTGTCAAAGAGAAAAATTCAGCATTTCAATATGGGAAAGTTAAACAGTGATCCTCAATAGCTGATAGTAGTAGCCGTACTTTTTTGTCTTAAGCCTTGTTTCCCCCCATGGAATAGATTTAAGGACTCTTCTAACCCTCTGTGGACTCCTAAAATAGTCTTTTAAACCATCACAGAGAGCTGGCCCCATAGCCTATTGGTTAAAGGAGTCAGATCCCACATGGCTGATTGTAGATTAAATCCAAGCCCTACTGGCTTGAAGAACACACTGGGCACATGTACATGCATAGCCCAAATTCCATCAGGATGGAGAAATGGAAGAGAAGGCATTGTGGATGACCATGCCCCATTGGGTCTTGGCAAGTGCATGGACCCTCTGGCAATTAATAAAAAAAGTGGGGGGGATACCAGCAGGTGGTGTAATGGTTAAGGCACTGAACTCCCACATTAGTGACTGTGCTTCAAGTCCCAGACCTAGTGGCTTGAAAATCATGCTGGGCTTGAGTGTGTACATACCCAAAATCCCAGGAGGAAAATGAAGAAGGGACTGCATTGTGGCCATCTGCCCTAGAGGTGGTGATTTCTCATTCTCCTTCTCACTCTCTCTCTCTCTCTGCCTTTCCCTCACAAGTGCACACATCTTATGGCAAGAAAAGAAAACACACACACAGAAAAAAAAAAAAAAAAAAACTAAAAAGTCAACAAAGAACAAAGCACATCACTGATGCAGTAAGTCGTTGACTCTGGGAATTGGGAAAAATTCTTACATTGTGAAACTTAAAGAAAAAGTAGACAAACCGGTAACAGTTTCTGAAAACATGTTGTAAAAGCCAGAAATGATTCTGAGAGGAGAATGGAGAAGGGACTATGGCGTGGCCATCCCCTGTGGGGTGATTTCTTGCTTTATGTTGCTCTGTCTCTCTCTGGTGAGTACACATACCCTATAGCAAAAATCTCTCCTTTGAAAAAAAACAAAACGACCAAGAGATAAACACCAATAATACCACCATATAAATTAAGCACAGCAAATATTTAAAAATAAATACACAATGTAACATCATATTAGGACTTGGCTACCATACACACATATACTCTTCCAGGAAGCTATGCCACGTTACCGTGCTCTCTCCAATTTGGTACGGATGCAACCCTGAATAAATCTCACAGCTTGTAATACAGCTAGATATTCTTTGCGTGCTCTCCAACATCTATACCAGGCTTGAATTTTGCAGGCAGCTTTCACTTTAGATAAATACGTTTTGGCTTTATATCTCCTCCATACAGCCTATTAAACACATAAATATAACAAGTTTACAGTGAGTTGCCATTTTTTTTTGTAAATTTAGAGAGTATTAAAGACAATTAATATAAAGGAAATGCAGACAAAAATCAGTTGCAGAAATATAATCATAGCATATCTTGGACATGGGGAACCATCTAAGAACAGTGCCACAGACTATAGTGAACACCAAAAACACGTTTATCACACATATCCCTCACTGGCTGCCAACCCCACGTAACACAACCTTACCCAATGTTAAAAACTGTAAAATATGCATAATATGTAGAAAGCCAAATATGTACATTGTTCTTGCCACCTCAACCCACCTGGTAGAAGAGAAAGAAAACAAACATGCTGACATACTCCACTTCCTGTGGAGAAAGGGGAACTCTTCCCACACTATATCTTCTGGGTTGCATTAGCCAGGAGCAAAATCCTGAGCTCCTATTTATCACAGGCTACCAAATTTTCTTATCTGGACTACCTTGTGCCTGAATAAAGTTTTAAATAGCAGCTCCAATTTACTAATCACTGAGCACTATATGCCCTTACGGTACCATAGGCAGGTAACACTATCATCTGTAGTCTAGCGATGAAGGAATCAAGGCCCACAGTGCTCGTGTAACTTACTGACATCATACAGATTCATAAGTGCCAGAGCTACCCTGTTTAATATCTGTAAAAATCTTATGAAGTAAGATATTAAGACCTGTTTTACAAAAATAAAAACTGAGGATGAGAAAGCTTTGTTACCACATAGCTAGAAAGACTAAAGATATAAACCCAAGTCTATTTGGTTCCAAAAACTTCTACAACAAATACTGCAGTCACATTTTATATGAAGATTATGGTATTTTTTTTTTAAGTTTCATCTATTTTTATTTTACTTACTTCTTTCATGAGAGAAAAAGATTGAGATACACATACCCAAAAAGGTCTTCTCACCACGATCCACCCGTTATTCAGTTCCAGCCAGTACCTGTGCCCAGCAGGTACAGAAAGAGCACCAAACACACATCTGGGACCTCCCACTGAGTCCAGCATCACTGTATTACTGCCCACTACTGCTACTGGTCCTGGATTAGGTTCTAAATTCAGTTGATAAGGCAAGAACAATGTATGGCAGAAATCGCTCCTAGGATATCCTTAACTCCCCTAGAATATATTATATATGGTTTTTATGTAAACAAACTTAAATATTGACATATACACATACATAGTAAATCTTTTCATTTATTATAAATAAGAGTGTATTATATACATTTATGCTCTTTTATATATATAATAACGAACACAAATGTATTCAGCTATGTGAAGTATAAGCTAAAGATTCTCGAGCTCTGATGCTCATCAGAATCACGTGGGGAACTTTGAGAACTCCTAATACCTGCATTGCTTCCCACACCAACTAAATCAGACTGTCCAAAGGTGGGAGCCAGGCATTAGTACTTTTAAAAATTCCAGGTGATTCAAATGTGAAGTCAAGTTTGGGACCACTGGCATATGCCAAAAACTACATGTGCAAAATATGATTTTATATTTTAATTCTGTAAGAGGAAAAAGTTGAATTTTCACAGGATTATTATTTTAGCTTTTCTAATCATTTCAGCTGAAAGGAACCATAATTCAAATACATCCAATTAATTTCCTTCAATTCTGAACTTCTCGGTAGCTTTTGGAATTTGAACACTCCTTTCTTCCTTCCTTCCTTGATTCCTCATTTCTTAATACCATAATGTCTTAGGTTTTTGTTGTTGTTCCCTCTTAATACCCTGTGCTGGTTTCTCCTTTCTTTGTCCCGGAATCTCGATGTCCTTCAGGGCTCAAGTCCCAGGCCTCTACTTTCACCCATTCTGTAGGATCTTTCTAAGTGATTCCGTTACTCCCACAATTTCAAGTTATCCACCTATGCCAGTACTATACAATGTGCTCCTAAATGCCATACCATTCTCCTAAATCCAGACAGTCACCTGGCTTACTAGACATCTCAGCTGGGACTCTGCTAGGTACTTCAGACTTCATGCTCTCCTGGCTTCATCAGTTTCAAAATTTGCTCCCGTCTTTCTTCCCTACCTCAGGGAATGGTATATCTGTTGTTACTCAAGTCACAAATGCAGCCTGGTTCCTTGTTCATGCTCTACCTAATGCCAATTCCACCCTTCCAGTCAAACTAATTATTTTTTAAGAATTACTTACTTAATTTTATTTACCATTATTATTATTTTTTAAATTTGCTACAAGGCATGTATGCTCATGAGTGAAAAAGAAAGAGAGAGAGAGAGAAAGTGAGAGGGCAAGTCACCAGGTTCAAGATCAGAACCATGGTTGGCCATGTGGGAATCCATTGCTTCAACCACCATGCCACCTGCTGGCCCCTAAACTAATTCCCACAGGCACTAGCCTGCCATTATGCACTGTAACTATCTCTCACCTGACCTGCAGTCCTGACCCACAGCTTTCGGATGGGCTTCTGTGCTTCTGGTCTTGCTCCTTTTCATCTGCCACGAAATATGATTCTGATCTTCTCTTGCTTATTTCCTCTAGACCTTCTGTTGGTCTAGGGAATAAAAACTGAACGTCTATGTCTACAGCTCTCTACATTCTTACTGCATTGCCATATCACTTCTCATTGCTCTCTAGTTTTGGCTTTTTCCATGGTTATCTCCTGAAACAGGAATATTCCTCCCATACATTTTACCTGGCTGTTTCTAATTCATCCTTCAGTTTAACAGTTCAACTAAAATGTCACTTGCTTTGGGAAGCTATCTCTGGCCACTGATATTAGCATAGGGTCCCCTCTCTATGGTCTCAGCAACATCACTTCTTATTTTATATAATACAATTATATGAAATAAAATCATTTTACTTAATTAAGCTCTTTGAAGAGAGCATTCTAAGCTCCACACCAACCCATCAGGATACCAGTATATCATACCTAAGTTCAAATCCCAGGTTTGTGCAGGTAGAACAGAAATACTGGACGGGCCCAGATTCAGTTCATAGACTGGCCTCTTTCTGGGCAACACTGACAAGTTACTTAACCTTTTTCAGTGCCTCACATCTTAAGAGATAATATTCTATATTCCTTACATATTTGGAGAACAGATTAAAACAAAATAATATGAAAATGCTTTGGAAACCAAAATAACTTATCTCTCTAAAAAAAGTTGTCTCACTATTGAATGTCTTGCTATTGAGTTGTACAGAAAGTTATATAATGCATTTTTGCATAGAAAAATATGTCAAGACTTTTCTGATGACCTAATAATATAAGTAGCAGACTTATGGTTAACAGACTACTAGAGGGATAAAATGATCTTACTGGACCTAAATTACATCGAGTAACACTTCACCTTAGTTTATATTTTTCATTAAAAAAAATAGCTTTGCCAAACAGAGTTAACTCTCTTCTCAAAATTCCTCCAAGAGAGCTACAATGCACATCTATAGAATGCATCAACCATAAGGTAACCATGAGCAGAACAATCATAGTTTGGTGCTGTCTTGGCTGAATTATGGCTGGTCCCCTTTTTCTACTTTCAAAAACGCTCCACTTTGAAAGATAAATAATCCAAATATTATTATATAGTTGATCCAAGTAGTACTCTTTCATGAACTGCTTAAGTCCATTTTAAAAATTTTAAAACACGGTCCGAGAAAGACTAAAAAGTTTTATATTAAAAGGATATATTACATATACAAATACCTGAATTTTTATGGTGCTACTTTTAATTTTCTGAAATTTCCGTTTCTGTATAAATCCTCTCGTTCTAGCTTGAATCATGATAACGTTGCGTCTGATTTGTAAATACACCTGTCTTTGCTGTCGGGCAGACAGAAAGGCTCGGTGGTGATGTTGTAAAACCACCACTGCTTTTCTATACAGTAAAAATTGTTTTCTGGTTTGCCATGTCCTGAAGTAACGCTGTAAAGTGACAGCAGCTCTTCTCTGCTGGATGAACCTTCGTCGACACATGGCCATCTGAAGAAAGGACTGAATTTGTACGGCAGCACATTTCTGAGTTTCCAGTTTTCTTGTGACCATTTTCTGAAAAGCTTTTTGCCTTGTGACTGCAGCTGTACTTTGAGAATGATACTCTGCTTCCTGTGAACTGGCAAGTGAAGTTCTATTTCGAATCATAACACCCCCACTTTGAACAGTTTCATATTGGGTTTCAGTTCCGAGACAGGAGAATGCAGATTGGTTAGCAATGGCTGTTGTCTTTCCCTCAGATATGGTTTTCAATTTCTGTCGAACTTTCATGCCTCTAAAAGCAGCCTGAATGGTTCGTACAGATTTCTGAACCACTAAAAATTGTTTTCGTTCCCTTTTCACACTGGCATATGACCTATAATAATTCTGTATAATAGCAATTGCAGTTTTCTTTGCTCGATAGTCACCTTGGGCCCTGTGCATTCGGTAGAGTGACTGAATTAGTGTGGCAGCCAGGTGCATCTGCTGTATATGCCTTCGTGCCTTAAAGCCTCTGTAAGAAGCCTGTATACAAGTAGCTGCTTGGTTACGCATTGCTGCGCGTGCTCTGTATCTTCTTTGAATAGAAACTACTGTTGCTCTAAGGTGGAGATAATGCCTCCTCATTTGAAAGGTTTTGAAGTGCTTCTGAACAATAATGGCAGCCTGATGTTGTTTCTGAATGTGTTTGCTGATGTTCATGTCCTGAAAACCTGCCTGAGTAAAAGTTGCTGCTTTCTTAAGTTCACCGGGTTGAAGAGCTGTCTGTTTCTTTTTATTTTCTCTATATTTTTCTTGTATTACTTTTGCAGCCCACTGAAGCCTTTGGTAGAAATAGTAGTGCCTATACATTCTATAAGTGCTTTGTATTATGACAGCAGCTCTGTGTCTTTCCCTCAAAAGCTGTCTTGCTTTCATTCCTTTGTATGCAGACTGAATGACAATGGCAGAACGCCATCGTCTAATATAATTTTCTCTTTGCAATTTTGCAGCTCTATATGTCCGATAATGTCGCTGAATTAGAACTGAGGCCTGTTTCCAAGTCTGAAATGCCACGTATGTTCTGTGCATTCGGAAAGTAGCCTGAATGAGAACCGCGGCCCTTTGCATTTCTTGTAACTTCCTCTTTACTATCAGTCTTCGGTACGATGACTGAATCACAATGGCTGCCTTTCGTAACTGCAGGAACTGGTGCAACTGATGCTTGGCACAAATGGTGGCTCGGTATTTCCTCTGAACAGAAATAGCAGCTTCCTTGAGTGAGAGGAATCTTCTCCTCACCACTAATGATCTAAACCTACTCTGAATAAGGGTCGCAGAGGAATGCATCCTTTTCTGATGTCTTCTAGCTTTCATGCCCCTAAATGCAGCCTGCAGGATCACGGCTGAATGTCTTTGTTGGAGGTAATGCTGCCTCTGCAGTTTCGCGGCTCTGGTTGCTCGGTATCTCTGTTGGATCACGACTGAGGCCTGTTTCAAAGCCTGGTGTCTCACACGTGCTCTGTGCATTTTGAAAGTAGCCTGGATACAAGCAGCAGCCATGTGCATCTCTCGCATCTTCTTCCTTACTGTCCATCCTCTGTATAATGACTGGATTTTAATAATTGCCTTTCGTAACCAAAGGAACTGTCGTAAGTGATGTCTGGCATGAAGATTTGCACGATATTTTCTCTGAATCCAAACAACAGTTTTCCTGAGCGATAGGAATCTTCTTCTCATCATTAGCATTCTAAATCTTCTCTGAATAAGGGTTGCAGCTAGATGCATAATCTTCAAATGTCGTCTAACTTTCCAGCCCCTGAAACCAGCCTGAATGCGTATCACAGAATGCCTCAATTTGTTATACCTTTGAAACTGCATGTTTCTTTCCTTCAGTGCCCGATATCTTTGTTGTACTGTTTCTGTTACCCTTTTTAACTTATTAAAATATGCTTGTTGTTTGTGTCTTCTATAGTATGACTGAATGAGTGTGGCTGCAATCTGCATCTTTCTTAGACTCTGTCTAACTCTCGCTCCTCTAAAACTTGCCTGAAGAACATGGATGGCTTTCAAAATTGTCAGATACTTTTCACGCTGAACTCTACCTTGATAATATGCTCTATATCTTACTTGAATGACAATAGCCGCTGTTCTCATTTTATGGTATTTCACTCTTGACTGATGCATTTTAAATGTGGCTTTAATAAAAGTGGCTGCCATGTGCATGTGTTTAATATGTCTTCTTACTCTAATCCCTCTATAAACGGCTTGGATTTTAACTGCAGTCTTCTTTAAAGTAAGATATTCCTCATGTAGATGGCTTGCAATTGTAATACCTCTATACCATCTCTGAATTGTAATAGCTGAAGCTCTATACATTGCATATTTCTTTCTGGCTTTATAAGCTCTATATGTACACTGAATAGTGACTGCTGCTTTGTTGCAATCCTTTATTCTTTTTCTCACTTTCTTACCCCGATATGTGGACTGTAAAACTACTGCAGCTGCTTTTGTTTTCAGATATAATCGATGCTGTTTTCTTCCAGTACTGTAAGCCCTATAATACATTTGAATCAGAAGAGCAGCTTTTTTCATGGATTTCCACTTCTGTTGTTGCACGTACATCCTATAGTATGACTGAATGATGACAGCACACTTGTGTTGCCTTTGAATCTGTCTTCTCAGTGTCCTTCCCTTCCAGGCAGACTGAAGTATCAGGACTGCACGACGGAGTTCAAGATACTCCATACGTTGTTTCTTTCCTGCGGTCCATGCTCTCAGATGTTGTTGGATGACTATTACTGCTGTTTTTAACAATCTGAACTGTTTCTGGGCCCTGACCATCCTAAAACAAGACTGAATCTTCATTGCAGCTTGCTGTTCCCTTCTGATCTGTTTCCGAACTTTCCAGCCACGGTAGGCTGACTGGAGAGAAATCACAGCTGCTCTCATCTTCAAAAAATGTGTTCTTACATTATAAACAGTCTTGTATGCCCTGTACCATCTCTGAATCTTCACAGCAGACTGCAGCACAGACTGATATTTCACCCTTTTACTATGCCCCCTAAAGACAGCTTGAATTTTAAGTGCGGCTACAGATTGTCGTTTTATGAGTTGGCGCACTTTATAGCCTCTGTAAGCTGCTTGCAGACAAGTCGCTGCTCTTTTGACTTGCAAGAAGTTCTTCCTCTCGTAGACTCGTGCTTTGTATGCATGATAGTGTTTCTGGATGACAGCAGTTGCCTTATAAATTTTCAAGTAGTGCTGCCGCATCTTTCTCATTCTGAAATAAGACTGGAGTGAAACAGCAGCTTTTCTTTGCAAACTCATCTGCTTTCGGACCAGGAAGCCTCTAACCAAAGCTTGCAGCTTGATACAAGATTCCCGCATCTGTGTATATTCTTCTCTCTTTTGTGTAGCTATTTTTTGGGAACGGTACCATTGCTGGATAAACACTGCAGCTGTTCTTAAATGTAAATATTGTTTACGTGTTTGCTTCATCTTGACAATTGATTGCAATTTTATTGTAGCATTTTTCAGGCTCAGAAATTTCTTTCTGGAAATATAAGCACGATAATATGATTGAATCTTTACAACAGATGTGAGAATCCGAATAAATGTTTTCCTGGCTTTCATTCTTCTATATGCAGACTGTAAAACAATGACAGCAGAACGAGTTTTCTGATAAGATGCCAGAACTCTCCTGGCTGAAAGGTAAGCTCGGAAATGGGTCTGAATTACAAGTGCTGCTTCCTTCATCTTCTTATATTTCTGTAATTGTTGATGTTTTCTTATATGTGCCTGCATTTTGATAACAACCTTCTTGAGGTTTAAAAATTGCAGTCTGACTTGTCTCATCCTCCAATATGACTGAAGAACATGAGCAGCTCTAGCTCGTCTGTGTAAGTTACGAGCTTGCATTCTCCTATAAGCAGCCTGAAGCTGAAGGGCTGCAGCTCGTTTCTGCAAATACTTGGTGCGCTCCGTCTTCCCATTCAGATATGCTCTGAAGTACTTCTGAATAGTCAGTATACACTCTTTTTTTCTTTTATATAATTTTTGGGCTTGAAAACACCGAAATCTTCTCTGAATGGTAACAATACAAGATCTAATATACATATATTTCCTCAGTTCTTTGTGCATTCTATACCATGACTGTATGATAACAGCAGACTTTTCTTCTTTAGCGCGTTTCCTGAAATGCCATTCTCTGAAAGCTCTTTGTAATATTCTTGTAGCTTTTATTTGTAATAGCATCTTACATCGCTTCCATCTTCTGAACCTAGCCTGGATTACAAGGGTAGCTGATCTTAGCATTTCATATCTTTGTTGATCTTGTTTTCTTCTTAAATAAGCCCGCCAATATCTCTGAATTGTAACTGTTGCCCACAGATATCGTTTATAAGATGTGACAGCAATTATCATTCTTATTCTAGATTGCAGGATGATTGAGTAATGTTTCAACTTGAGAAATCTTTTTCTAGTGGAGTATCTTCTCCAATATCTCTGAAAAAGGTAAGAAAAGTCACGAGGTAAAATAGACATAACTTTCTATTCTTAGCACTTTTGAAAATACTTATTTTTCTAACATTTTGCATAAAAATTAACACATTAAATTAGAAAAACAATGAACTTTTGCTAGATATTATCTGTTTTGTTCGTAGATTAGTCTTTACATTGATACATCTGCAGCCAATTCAGAACTCTGTCTTAACCTAATTTTATTTTTATTGCTTTTGTATTTCAGACTTATAAGAAACACAAGAAGGTTTATGTTATATTAGAAGCAACTGTCAAAATAAAGCAATAGCATTCTTTGCTATTTACTGATTCTACGTAAATGTAGTACAAAGGAGACTCAGATTCAATTATGGTAGGGTAGGAATGCAAAATGGTACAGTCACTTTAGAAGATAGCTGGGCAGTTTCTTAGAAAGCTAGACATACCATTACCTCACAATCCAGAAATTCACACTCCCAGGTACCCACCCAAGAATTGAACACTATTTCCATACAAAAGCCTACACACAAATGTTTATAGCAGTTTTATTCATAATTGCCAAATAGTAAGAGAAATTAAGATATCCTTCAATAGATGAGTGAATAAAAAAACTATAGCATATCTGTACAATGGAATATTTTTCACCAGTAAAAATAGTGAGTTATCAAGCAAGAAAAAGATATAGAAGAACACTAAATGCATGCTAAGTAAAAGCCAGTCTGGAGCCAACAAGTGGCATAGAGGTTAAGGCGGGTAGATCCCACATAGTCAACTCTGCGGTTTGAGTCCTGGAATAAGTGGCTTGAAAATCATGATGGGCTTATATACATGTGTGGCCAAAATCTCAAGAGAAGAATAGAGAGGCGATTGCAACATGGCAATCTACCCTGGGGGGTGATTTCTCATTTTCCCTTTATCTGCTGAGCATGTGCCCTATAGCAAAAAAAAACTTAAAAAAAAAAAAAGACACTACATAAAGTTGGCATCATTAATGAGTTTTACTAAACTGTTAAAGAAACAATGTCAATTCTATACAATCTTGTCCAGAAAATATAAGAGAGAAGGAAAATTCCCGACTTATTTAATAAAGCCACAATTACCCTGAGCAAAACCAACAACATAGTACAAGAAAATAGACCAATATACCTCACAAACAAACGCAAAGCTCTTCAATGAAATATTAGAAAATAGAATTGAGTAATACTTAAGGAGAAAAACACATCATATAAGTAATACATAAGATGAAAAATACTGATTCTATTAGGCCATCAGGAAAGTCATGATGCATTTTTGCATAGAAAAACATGAAAAAATAAGTCATGACTTTTCCAACAACCCAATGTTTTTCTATGAAAAAAAATGCATCATACCTTTCCTAACAGGCCAATAGTAATGTACGTTTACTCCAAGATTTGAAATCAATAAATGCTTACAGTCCAGGGAAGAAAAAGCACATGGTACATTCACTGATGCAAAAAAGATGTTTGGTGAAATTCAAATCTATACATGATCAATTCTCAGTAAACCATAAAGCAGAAATATCTTCAGACCAATAATAGGTATCTACAAAATACCTACAGACTATACCACGCTAAATGTGAATATTAGACTGAGAACCAGGCACGGATGCTGCACCTGATCGCCTCGTATTCAATATTATACTGGAATGATTAGCCCGTGAAATAAAGGGAAGAGAAAAATAAATAAATAAATATATAAATATAAATACAAATATATATATATATGGATTGGAAAGGAAGAAAAGCATACAATATGACTATCTACGCAGAAAATCCCAAGGAATCTAAAACAGAAAACAAAAAATGAACATATAATCTAAGTGAGTTTATTACCAGTGTTTCAAGATTCAACATTAACATATAAAAATGAGCATGTCTTTAGAAAGCAAAGAAGGCTCAACTGTTGTGAGGCTACTGTGCAGTAACTGAGGCCACATAAGGAGGTTCCCAGCCTAATCTGAACAGGCCAGGCACAGTGGCATGTGTCTGTGGACATTGCTAACTGGAAGGCTGAGACAGAAGGATTGTGATGTGGCAAAACCCTGTCAAAAATACTTTTCTCTATCCTGCTCTGTCTCATAAAAAAGATCAAAGCAAAATTAAAATAAATTTTAAAAGCAATGAACAAACAGAAACTTAAATTAAAAAGCCACATCAGGCCAAATGGTGAGGCGGTGGTCAAAGTGGCTGGATCCCATATGGTTGATTGTATTATTCCAGTTCTAGACCTGGTGGCCCGAAAAAACACACTGGGTATTATATAGGTGTACCCAAAATCCTAAAAGAAACGAAGAAGAGATTGTGGCTTAACCAATCCCCATGGGGATGCCTTCTCATATTCCTTCTCTGCCTTTCCCCAGAAAAAAAATAAAAAAGTTCCTAAATAAATTAAATACTTAGGCATAAGTCTAACAAAAAGTTGATGAAAAAAAATCAAAGATCTGGGACCAGCAGGTGGCATGTTGATTAAAGTGCTGGACACTCCCACATGGCTGAAGGTAGTTCAAGTCCCAGACCTGGTGGCTTGCTTTCTCACTTTCCCTCTCTCTCTCTGTTGTTCAAATTAAAATAAATGAATGAATAATAGAAATAAATAAAATAATTCTTAAAAAAAATTAAAGTTCTAAATAAATAAAGAGATATACCATTTCCATGTACTGGAGCACTTAGCATAGTAAAGATGTCAGTTAAACTCCAAATATCTGTAGATGTAATGCAATTCTGATCAAAGTTTGACAGGAATTTTTAAATATATAGAAAAACTGAATGTAAGACTTATCTCCAGAAAGTCAAAAGAACAAGAATAGCCCACCCATTTGGAAAAAGTATAAAGTACGAAGAATCACTACACCCAGTTTTAGTATATGTGCTGCTAAAGTAACCATGATACAGCTTCCTATTTTAAGGCCTATGATAAAGTTACATTAATCAAAGCACTGTGGTTTTGGAGATGGTAACGACACATGTATCAGTGGAAAACAAACTCTACAAGTACACTAAATATGGCCAACTGATTTACGACAAAGATGACAAGGCATTTCAACAGAGGAAAAGAATATTCTTTTCAACAAATGGTATTAGAATAATTGGACATCTACATAAAAAAGTGAACCTTGACCTTGTGCCTTAGACAAAAATTAACACATAATACATCATAGGTCTAAATTAAAAATGGAAAACTGTAAGACTTAGAGAATACTTGGATATGACACTAAAAGCACAATCCACAAAAGAAGAAAAAAATGATAATCGGATTTCATCAAAATGAAACACTTTTGCTATGCTTAGATGGTATTTAAAATAAAAAGACAAGCTACAGTCTGGAAGAAGTCCTCTGCAAAACACTGAGAAAGAAGGCAGCCTTATCTTCTAGATACCCAGATTTCATGTAGAAACTATACTGCAAAGTCTCAAAGATAGACAAAAGAACCAATGAGATAGGAAAAAAGTTAGAAATAGAACCACATGAGGGGACCAGCAGTTAGTGTAATGGCTATGTCGCTAGACTACCATGTAGTCGACTGCGGTTCGAGTCCCGAACCCGATGGCTTAAACTCACGCCGGGCACGTGTGCGTGCGTGCCCAAGATCGCAAGAGGAGAATGGAGGAGAAGGGATTGTGGCGTGGTCATTCCCCCTGGGGGGTGATTTCTCGCTTTCTATCTCTCTGTCTCTGTTTGTCTGGCGAGCACACGTGCCCTATAGCAAAAACCTCTCCAAAAAAAAAAAAAAAAATAGAACCACATGAATAGGAATACTGACGTACGCTGAGGGTAGCACAATAAGGGGCAAAGGTGGTTGTTTCAGTTCATTATACTGAGACAACTGATTAGCACTACATAAAGAGAAAAATGATCCCAGAAGAAGTCATATGAAAAATGAATCTCAGGCAAGATCTATATGTGAAAGAATAACATCGAAGACTTAGAATATAATACAGGAGACTATCTTCAAGGCCTTGGGATAAGAAAACACTCCTTAAATGGTATGTAAAAGAGTACAAACCATAAAAAAAAATTAAGAACTTCTACTAATAAGACATAAAATGTTAAGTCACTTCCTGGCAAAAAATATTACAATACTCTTATTCAGCAAAGGTCTGAAAACCAGAATCTATAAAGATCTCTTATAAGTCTACATTAAGACAATAAAACTGAAAAAAAATTTAAAATATCTGAAGTAATACTTCACAATACAATTTAACATCAAAAATTAATTTATATGTAGGCTCACTGGGAAAGTTGTGATGCATTTTTACACAGAAAAATGTCATAACTTTCCCAACGACCTAATACATATAAGGAATATGTCTATTCTATGAAGTAGGTATGTCGCTTTTTTTTTTTACTAAAAATTATTTTGGTATTCCATAGCTAAATGTAAGCTCTATTTCACTTACATGCCAACTATTGATAAGTAGGCAAATATAAATATTGAAAACATTACGAAATTTTTTCCTTTTTCCTTAAAAAAATTATTAAGTTTTTTTAAATTCAAAAATTAGTACAGGATACTATACCTGAATAACAGATGCTGATTTATTTTGCACTTTTTCCAGTTTTTCCTTTAATTTTCTCTGTGCTAAGATTCTTCGCCAGTGTTTCTGAATGACCAGCACTGCATGAACCTCTTTTTTCAGTCGTCGTTTGGTTAGAAAATTGATTACAGCTGATTGAATAATTCTTGCAGCTTTGTCTCTTTCCTAAAAAAAAAAGTAGCAAATGTGAATTAAATATATAGCCACTTAAATTATTCTTTGTAAAATAGTCATCTATTAAACATTAATCAAATTGGTCTTAGAAATACTCCCTCTTCAGGCTTCTTGAACTCATCTTTGGAATATAAATACTTCTAGACAAGTGGAAATGGCTGATGGATAGGCATGCAGATATAATTGCATGACAAAACAAAAATGACTAAAGAAATACACTAGGATAAAAAATATAGGTATGTCAGACCCTCAGTAATGAATATAAAGGCAATTTGAAGGGTAAGGTGATGCTCTTTATTTCTAATAAAGGATAAAATGTACCTAGTTTCAGGGCAAGCTAAATAAACTTGCTCATTGAAATGTTAAATTAGACACTTGATGCCCAGGTCCAGGTAGTACTAGTTGAAGTCAAACTTATCACAGCATGAAAAAATTATAGGAAAACTCCTGCTTCCAATAGGAAGAAGGAAAGAGCTGAATCAAGCATCTCCAGTTTATCTCAAGTTTACAAAACAGATAAATTATTCCACTTCTCCTGAAGCTGACTAAATGGAAAGGTGGACAGAGGATGGAAGACAACTAGTGAAGAAAATATCAGCAAACAGGAAAGAATATCCATACCCCCCAAACCCAAAACACAAGCACAGAATCATTAAATTTATCCCTGCAACTTCATTATCTCTGTAAAATATAAAAAAAAATATTATCAAGAACCAATCAACTGCGACTTATTAAATACAATTCACACTATAGCATTTTAGTTTCTAAAAGTACCTGGTGGTATTTTAGGTACGTTTTTAGTTTATATTTTCTCCACATGGTTTGTATAAGTCGAGCAGCTCTTATTTCTTTGCGAAGATCCAAAAGCCTTGCACAAAGAAACGACAAATAGGTAATAACAACCTAAGAGAAAAGATGAAAACAAAAGGTTAACAGAGAAATAAAACTATCACCCTCTGAAATGCATTAGTTATTAAGAAACTCATCTTCTGCTTACCTTTTCATCTGGAATTGTATTTGACATGTCTGAATGATGAATCATAGCAGGTACTCCACCAAGGTCTCTTACTGCAGAGCTAATCAAATGAAAATTTTTCTTTTCATTTTCTAAGAGTTCTTTGTATAATCCTGAATTATTTTCTATAATGTAAGTGAAAGAGATAAAATTAGAATTATGTAGATGAAAATCAGATATGGCAAGGAAGTGAGAAAGATTATCAGTGAAAAGGGACGAACCATTTTCAGATGCTTTAAGAGACATATCCAGAGAACTATCATCGGATTCAGACGATGAATTTAACACCACGGAACCGGTCTGGGTGCACTCCACAGTCTGAGTAGTGCGCTGGCATATAGCGTCAAAAGGCACATAGCAAGGATGGTAGTGGTGGATCAGGTAACACAACACCCGGCCGTCAGAGAATGACACTGTGAAGTTCTCCACCTGATTGGAAATACCAGGAAAATACTTACTGTATTTAGATAGTAATACATAGTAATAGAGATATAATGGTATTGTAGTCTATTATTTTCTTTAATAGGTAAGCATATCTAGTAATTACTACTAGCACCTAGTAAAATACCATAAACATAGCCAAATTCTCAATTATAAAATACTAACCATGCCAAAAGTAGGATTCCATTATAACATTACTGTCCTGGGTTGGACAGTGTCCTTAAAAAATCGATGTTCTCTCTAGAACCTCAGAATATGACCATATTTGGTAACAGGGTCATTACAGATGTAACTAAGATGAAGTCATACTGGAATAGAGTGGGTTCTTAATTCAGCATGACTCTCTGTGTCTCTCTTCTCTTGTAAGAGACAGACACACAAACAGACATGTGTAGACCGCCATGTGATGACAGAGGCAGAGGCTGGAGTGACACATCTACGAGCCAAGGACCTCCAGGAGCAATTAGAACTTGAGATAAAGGTATCAAACAGTCTCCTGAAGCAATTAACGAGAGCATCGCCTGGCCAAGACCTCAGATGTCTAGCCTCTATTGTGTGAGAATGAATCTCTATTTTAGTCACTTAGTTTGAAGTACTTTCTTATGGCCATCTTAGGGCACCACAACAATTACAGTCAAGTCTCATTATTCATGAACACTGACTTAGCAAATGCTGAGTCACTGCTTCTAGGGGAAATATGGGGCTAGGTTCTTGGGAGCCCTGGTCACACTGTGATCATCCAATCAAAACACAACCTTATTTTATGTGTCTGATTCAGCAACATTAATCCAATGGCCAGCAGCATTCTAATTCATGCATGATTAAACCTTATTTAACACACATATTTTCTGCAGATTCTCGACATCACTGTCTTCTCTTAGGAACACTAAACTTGAGCCTCACTTTAAACGGGGAGATCACACAAAAAAGCACCAAACGTGCAAAAATCACAGCCTTACATAGACCATGAAAAGGGTACTTGCTATAGTAGAACAGCTAAAACAGAAAGGAGACTGTTTCCATTTGTTCGCCCTCAGGTGAGAATGACTACCTCAGCGTTTGCACATGTCAGCAAATGAACACAAAATATCATCAGTATTGGTGTTGTTAGAAATAAATCCACTAGCATGCAAATTCCAAATATGGAATCCACAACATAATGATCAACTATATTTCCTTTGGCTCTTTAGTTCTTATTTAAACATAAAGGATTATCTATAAATTTGAGTTTTTCTACTAGTAACATTTCCAAAGTATAATAGTTTACCTTATTTAGTCACATGTACTAAACTATTTAGTTACATGTACTAACTATTATAGTTCTAACCAGATAGTTTATTCATGCATGCCAGGTAATTTTTTTCCACATTATTAGATTTACAAGTATATGTCAGGGACCAGCAGATGGCATAATGATTACATCACTCAACTCTCATGTAGTCAACTGCAGTTTAAGTCCTGGACCTGGTGGCTTGAAATTCACACCAGTAACATGTGCATAGGTGCCCAAAATCTTGAGAGAAGAATGGAGGCGAAGGGATTGTGCGGTATGGCCATTCCCTCTGGGGAGTGATTTCTTGCTTCCTGTCTCTCTGTTTCTCTGGCTAGCACATGCACCCTATAACAAAAACCTCTCTAAATAAAAGAAAAAAAAAATGATTCTCATCTAGGGTATTATTTTTCTTTCTTCCTTAGTGAAAAATTAAGTTATCATGCATTGTACAATTGATGACAGGTTAGACGAAAAAGTTTATGACAACATGTTCACTCATTTGAAGAAAAGTTCCTTATTAAAAAAAGTTCCATATATATATATATATATATAATATATATATATATATATTCAAGAAATGCAAGAAAAAAATTATTTTATTGACTTGCACCAAAATTTTAAAATATTAGGTTAAAACTTACTTGTTTATTGTAGAAGGCACAAACAGCATTTACCCAATCCATCAATAAGTTTATTTTTTCACTATATTGCTCAAAAGGACCACTATTCATTTTTTCTTTTTTCTTATTAATAACAGCATCAGATCGGCAAGATAGTGCAGACATTGTTTTCTTTATACTCCGTGCACATTTTAAAAAGTCAATTTCTTCCTTTAATTGGTCTAAATTAAGGGAAATATCCACCTAAAACATACAAGAAAAGATAAATACCTTTGTATTTCCAAATATTATTTTTAACCCACAGATGTTCAAGTAACTGCCTTCTATATAGACAACTGCAGATGGAAAAATAATCTAATCACAAATTTTAAAATGCTAAGAGAACAGTGTCCAAAGTGTACATGTTAACACACACGCACATAAAAAAAACTACATTTTTTTAAAAACACTAACATAACACAAAAGTGACAGAATTTTTAGAATATAGGGTTTGGGGCCACACAAGCCTGGGTTCTGAGTACAACTCTGCTTATCAGCAATGTCAGCTTTAACTTTAGTTTCCATCTCTCTGAGTCAGACTTAACATGTACCTTGCAGGTGAGTGGTGAAGGTTCAATTGGAATATGTAAAACAATTCTCACAGTTTTAGAGACAGAATAAACCCCTATAAATGATAATTATTATTATCATTAGTCTTTATTTGACTCAAACTGCTTTTATAAGTCAGTATCCAAAGTTGATACAAAAAGTGCAAATGTACCAAATGTACGATACCTGAAAAGCAAATGCTATTTTCCAAAGCAGCCCAAGAGTTTTTTCTCTGTGTCTGTCTACTATGTCCTTAGATAGAATTGTATTTCCTACAAAGGAAAAGGCAATTCGTTAGTATAATCTGTGTACACGTCAACATGCGGGCAGGATGTTTTCCCTCTAATCACTCTTTACCATGCTCATCATTTAATTGAATTCCTCGTGACTTAAGAACTTGAAGAACAATGTCCACGTTGTGCATCTTTTGAAGACGACTTATTGCAGGAAGCCTGAGTTTCTTTGAGAGATCCCAATTCTGTGTGAGAAGTTCCATGGTTCTCCTGGCAGTAAAGAAATTGTTTGATGAAACTGCTATGTAAAATTACATATGAAAAATAACTCTCATTTAAAAGTGGTTATTACCCAAACACAAACACACACATAAACAAAATAATAGGGTTCTTCAGAGAAAGGAAGAAAAGTGAGAAAGAAGAATTGTGGGAGGAGAGAGGAGGTACATTTATTGAGACGTACTATATCCCACGTCAAGAGAGTGCTTTCTTTTCTTATTCTAATCATCATATAATACAATTAGGTATTGTTAGTCCATTTTATCAGATTCAGAAACCAAGGTTCAGAAAAACAAAGTAAATTGCTCATGGTCATATAGCCGGTAATGACAGACAGAACTAAGACAGGCACTAAAATCCAGTTTTATTAGTTTCCACAATCATTCTTGTGTGTGTGTGTGTGTGTGTGTGTGGTACATATATATAGGGTTGTCAGAAAGTCTTTGACACATTTTTTGCATAGAAAACTATGTCATGACTTTTCCAACAATTCAATACATACAGGTTACTATAAAAATATTTGAGTGTCTATTAGAAAAAGCTATGTTCACCAGAGTTCAAAATTCTAAAACCATCTCAGTCATAGAGAAGGTAAGCTCCAGTTGAGGACCATGTGTGACTAAAACTGGCAGAATTATTTATAGAACCACAGTTACTGAAGGTTAGAAAGTGACTTTCATATCAACCACCTAGTCAATGCAGGAAACATTTCTGCACCAGGTGACCATGACCCTTGGCATAAGTGGCAGAACCATTCCCAAGTACTCAAAAGTGACTTCAAAGATCTGTGAAATGGTCGTTTTGATGACACTGAACAAAACAGAAACCTGGTATACAAGATGGAGTCTCTTAACTACTGAGAGTCACTAACCAACTACTGGGTCACCGAAAAAGTCATGGTATATTTTTCTGTTTTTCAATGCAAAAATGTGTCATGACTTTTCTGACGACCCAATGCATGTCATCAACACCCAACATTGCTAAGTACTCAGTCACTCTTGCAAAAAGCATAAAAAATGTTTCTTTGTGGAAAAACAACACTAAACATTAAATCAATTCCTGTGCCTGCCGGAAGTAGAAAAAGTCTAAAAGCATGAATTACTATTGGCCAGAAAATAGACGTAGAGGCTTCAATTTATGAAATGAGAAACTTCACCAAATATAAAAATAATGTAAGAAATATTTCCAGTAAATGACCTAGGAAAACTGCTCAAGGGACAGAAAGCTATGTAATGTTTAAAAAAAAAAACAAAAACCTTTAAACTTGAAGGAATATTGATCAAGAACAAAAAGAAAGTTCATGGAAATTTATCATAGAGGAAGCAATGGACATGTATATTGATTTTGAAAAACTAGAAATTAATAAAAATCCAGAGATCTTGGGGCCAGCAGGTAGCACAGAGGTTAAGAAACTGGACACCCACGTGGGCAACTGCAGTTAGAGTCCCGGACTCAGTGACGTGAAAATTATGCCTGGTACGTGCGAGTGCATGCCCCAAACCTAAAAAGAATAGAGAAGGGATTGTGCCATGGCTTTTTCCTTGGGGAGGGGGGTGTGATCTCTCACTTTCCCTTCCACTACTTCTCTTTCTCCAGCAAGTACATGTGCCCTATGGCAGAAAACTAAAGCAAAAAGATTCAGGATCTGAATCCCAGGCCTTCTCACATGTATCATATGGTGGCACCCTACTGCCTGCAACACCTATTGGGCAAGGTTTTTTTTTTGAACCAAACTAGCACTCATCTTCCCAAAACTTTAATTGTTCATGAATAGTGTTACTATGCTTGGTAGTAAACAATTTAACAACTTACATATCTTCTATTTCTCTAGTCATAATTCCTTCAACTGTTTTTCATGAGACACAGATGTAACACTTTCATTTACATCCTAAAGATTCTTTTAGATAGAAACAACGTAATAAATGTTCCAAATAACTTATTTTCAGTTTGGTTTCATTTTTAGCACATTGGACTTTTAGCATGAACTCATGAAGCCACTGTCAACATAAAGTGTGTTATTCAACCATTTGGTATTTCGTTTTGTGCTCTTCTCAACTCCTACTCTGAGGCTTCAGTAGTTCCTATCCACACACACTACTCACATGCTGGCAGGAAAAAAACTGTGGATAGGAGACAAGGTTTCTGGATATAGAATAGACACACCATTTTTCTCAAAGAAAAATCTTAATTATTTCAGCACTAAATTTATTCTACTACATAAAAGAGAAGAAAGATCATATAACAACAGAATGTTTTCTAGAAAACCTCAATCCATTCCATCAGACAAAATAATTCTATTTCTATACTTACACAAGACGCACGCCGCACTGCAAGTCTACAGCAAGATTTGTAACAGAAAAATCAAATTCATCAAATGGTGTCTGAACATGGTTAACAGGTAATCCCAGGAAGCTAAGGTGACGAGAAAGGTCACCTTCACCACTTAGGAAATCACGTGAAAAAGCCAGAAGAATTTCCTTACTTGCCTATAAAGAAACAAGTTGTTATATTCCAATATCATAATTTTACTTACAGTTAAACCCCTCAGATCATTCTGTACATTCAGAAGTAAAATTAATGGCAGTATAAAAAGATGGTCAGCTTCATATCATATGGTAATTTAAATGTGTATACTTCGATTGATTTCAAATCTTTTTAAATGTTGCTCATAATTAATACCATAAAAATACATTAATTCGATAATATGAGGAATCTTCAAAAAACTTCATGAACAATGTATATTATGAAAACACTATAAATGGATTTCAAAATTTTCTTGCACCAAAATAAATATGTACTTTATTTCTATGCAAAGTTATTAGAGTCATCTCACATAGTACATCAATATTAGGAAAGTAACTTCTCCCAAAATTAATTCCTCAGAAGCCCAATTTAGTTCTTTCTCATGTCAAATTTAAGAGTAAGGATTGTGCAGGTGAAGGGTCAACCAACAACCAAAGTCAAGCACCGTAAGAATTACCAATGAAACTTACTAGACTGACATTCTATTCTACTCTATAATACTGTTCTTGGACAACTTGTTTTCTTGTTGTCTAAAGAGAAAACAGATCATAAAAGCAAGCAAAAGTTTTAACTGGAATATAAAATGTAAAATGAAAAGCTGTACCTTGAATTTGGCATCTTTACAGAAGAGACAAGGATCATGATCAATAAGTCTGGAAATTTTAGCATAGTCAAGGAAACAGACCAACAACAATAACTTTTTCAGTGTAAACTTGGACAAAGCTTCTTCATGGCCTTAAAGTACAAAAAAGCACAGCAAGTTAAGCTATGAAAGGCATGTTTCACCTTAAGGTGTAACAATATGAACATGCTTTAAGGGGTCAGACGGTGCTGCAGCAGTAAAACGAGATGACACGTGAGGCGGACCCATGTGGAAGGGCTCCGGGCTCACATCAGCAGACTGCCCTGATAATGCCACACTCGCGTGCCCAGCTTCGGGGCTGCCTGAAGCTGAGGGAGGATCATAGCATGAAGACCCTGTTGGGAGTGCTATTTTTCTCTCTCCATCTAGCTCTAATTCTGTAGTTCATAAAAGAAATAAATACTAAATCAATGAAACAAAAAATGTGCAAGTGAAAAAAAATATAGAAGCAAACATAAACAAAATACTATGGGGTTGGAGCTGGCAGGTGGCATGGTGGTTAAGGGCATTGGACTCCCACACGGCTGATCGTAGTTTGAGTCCTGGACCTGGCAACTTGTTCTCTCTCTCTCTCTCTCTCTCGTCAAATTAAAATATAAATTAATAAAGTTAAACAAAATAATTCTTTAAAAAAGTTATAAAAAATACTATGAGCTTTTCTTAGTGCTTTACATGTGTGAATCCATTTAATCCTCACAATAACTCTATGGGACAGGTACCATTTAATATTCCCAATTCATGGATGAGGAAACAGGCACAGAGACATTGAGAGATTTAGTTGGTCTCAGTCAACAAATATTTAATGAACACTTCCTATATAAAGGCATCTTCCTAGGTGCTGGATACAGAGTAGCAAAGTACAACAAGTATGGTCCCCAGAGGGCTCATACATATAGGACTCATAGCCTATTGGGGGACAGGGTAGGTAAAGATAGCAAACGGGTAAAGCTAATTACAAACAGCAATAGAGGAAATGATAGGGAATAATGGGTGGAGGAAAGGAACGTAGGGTCGATTGATTTCATTGAGAAAGTAACACATGAAGAGAAACAGGAAGAATGACCATCCCTTTATGCATGGTGTAGACACTCACACACGGCTGATCGTTGTGTGAGTCCTGGACCTGGCAATTTTCTCTCTCTCTCTCTCTCTCTCGTCAAATTAAAATATAAATTAATAAAGTTAAACAAAATAATTCTTTAAAAAAGTTATAAAAAATACTATGAGCTTTTCTTAGTGCTTTACATGTGTGAATCCATTTAATCCTCACAATAACTCTATGGGACAGGTACCATTTAATATTCCCAATTCATGGATGAGGAAACAGGCACAGAGACATTGAGAGATTTAGTTGGTCTCAGTCAACAAATATTTAATGAACACTTCCTATATAAAGGCATCTTCCTAGGTGCTGGATACAGAGTAGCAAAGTACAACAAGTATGGTCCCCAGAGGGCTCATACATATAGGACTCATAGCCTATTGGGGGACAGGGTAGGTAAAGATAGCAAACGGGTAAAGCTAATTACAAACAGCAATAGAGGAAATGATAGGGAATAATGGGTGGAGGAAAGGAACGTAGGGTCGATTGATTTCATTGAGAAAGTAACACATGAAGAGAAACAGGAAGAATGACCATCCCTTTATGCATGGTGTAGAGAGAATGCAGTGGAGGCAGAAATATTTACCATCTCTGTAAAGATGAGGAACAGAAGGGTGTCTATACTCAGCTGCTATATCAGGATTCCAAAGCAAGCGATTCAGAATAAACATAGCCAGCCCTGTGACATCGCTGTTGCCTTCCAAAGCTATGAGTTCTCCATAAACTGTCTGAAAAGAAGATGTTAAAGACAAAGTCAGGATTATGTTCTAAGCAGCAAAGAGATGCAGCTGGGGAAAAGAGACAAGGATCTCCTACGTTACTGGCAACATTCTATTTCCTCAACAGTATGGAAGGGACGTGATAATTTGCTAGATGACCTCTTTAACTGTACATATATGCTTTATGCATTTTAAAAATGTGTATGATATACTTCACAACAACAACAACAACAAAAACAAAGCTCAGGACTGAGATAACTTCTTAATCATCAGACAAGTAATATTTACACTTAAATTTTTACCTTTCATAGAATTACCAAATAGAGGCATGTTGTTTTTAAATCTGATTATAACTGTCCTAGTAAACACAGAAACCCAAATATTCAAAATTTTCAAATAGTGAAAAACCATTTGCAAGTCATCGAAGGTAATAATTTTTGGATATACAATCTTTTTTGTAATCAATAATTTAAATATGAAATCAGTTTAGCGTCAATATGTTAATGAATGGCTTTTAAAAGCAATTAGAAAAAACAAAACTTAGGGACTAGCAGATGGCATAACAGTTACATTGCTAGACTCCCACATAGTCGACCATGATTTGAGTCCAGAACCTGGAGGCTTAAAACTCACACCAGGCATGTGTGCGTGTGTGCCCAAAATCCCAAGAGGAAAAAGGAGAAGGGGCTGCATCATGGCCATCTCCTGGGGGCGGGGAGGGCAGTGATTTCTCACTTTCTGTCTCTCTGGCAAGCGTACACGCCCTATAGCAAAAATCTCTTAAAAAAAGAAAAGAAAAAAACAAAACTTATTAAATTAAGTATTAAAAAATAGTTCAATGTCTTACCCTGGTAGTAGCTTTCTAATTCAGTTATTTAACATTCTAGGTATTACTGAACCAAATACGATGTAAGTAATTTAAATGTCATCATTTTTTAGTAGTACTCCACCAAAACGGTTATAAGGTTGGCTTCAGCATAGGCTGATGTAGATTCAAATCCTGACCAATGATTGGAATTTGCCAAGTCCCTTAACATCTAATGTAATAGACTTCATATTTTATACTAAAAGATAAATTAAGCTAACAAAATTACTTTATAACTTTTATAAGTAAAACTCTATTTTATTAGAGCATATTCTATTAAGAGTATATACTATGGTCTTGCCGCTGTGGAATAGCAAGCTGCATTACCAGTCTGCATTTTGAGTATTCAGCCAGGTCGGCTTGAAAACATGCTGGGAATGTGCCCAGAACCCTGACTGAGTCTTGCAGAGAGTGTCTCTCTCATGCATACACATCCTATTACTAATTTTTAAATTACATAATAAAAAAAGTACATTGTTCTCAAAAACGGAAATAAATGCTTACCTCTAGGCCAATTCGAAGCCACAGAGGATTATATGACAACAACCAATTCAAGACTTTCTGGCGTTCTCCTGAAATGCATGTCAAAAACAAGTAAGCTCAGACTGTTAATCAAATAGAAACAATAAATAAAAAACTTCACGGAGAGAGACTGATGAGCAAAAAATGATAATAGATTATTAAAAAACAAGTCAACACAAATGAAATACTTCTATTCTTAAATATGATCATATTTAAGCATAGAACATTCTAGGCAGCAAAGCTAAAGCGTGTATATTTAACTTTGAAATATAAAATCTCTTGGGTACACAAAGGGTCTTGAAAAAGTTTGTGAAAATTCATATCATGAAAAAACTATGCATGAACTTAACTCCATTTCCCACAAACTATGCCTTCTCATACGTTCAAAGGAAATAAAATCGGTATCTAGAAGAGGTATCAGCATTCATCTCATGTTTATTACAACATTATTTGTATAACATAAGATATGGCATCAACATCAATGGATAATAAAAATGTGGTATATGTAATTTATATACACATACAAAATGTGTGTATTATACACACACACACACACACACACACACACACACAAAGGAATACTATTTAGCCTTAAAAAAAAAAGTATGCTATTTGTGACAATATGGATGAACCTAAAGAACATATGCTTGCTGGAGCTAGCAGATGGTGTGGTGGTTAGGATGCTGGACCTCCACATGGTGGACCACAGTTCAAGTCCTAGAACCGGTGACTTGAAAATCACACTGAATATGTGTGTGTGTGCATGCCCAAAATCCCAGGAAGAGAATGGATAGCAGCGTGGCCATCCCCCAAGGGAGTAATTTCTCACTCTCTCTCCTTCACTGTCTATCTTTCTCTCCAGCGAGTATACGCACCCTCTGGCAAAAATCTTTAAAAAAAAAAAAAGCTCAGTGAAATAAGCTAGGCACAGAAAGACAAACACTTTACGATCTCACACATACATGGAACAAAAAAAGTCAAACTCAGAAGCAGATAGAATGGTTAGAATAGTGATTTCCAGAGCTAAGATATGAGTTCATAGGGGAGAAATTGGAAAAAAAGGTACAAAGCTACTGTTATGAAGCATAAATAAGTTCTAGATAACTAATACATAGTGTGATGGCTATAGTAAATAATATTGCATTGTATACTTGAAATTTGACAGAAAATACAACTATATTCTCACCACACACACACACACACACACACACACACACACACAGAAGTAACTATGGGAGGTGATGAACACGTTTATTAGCTTAACAGCGATGATCATTTTATAATGTATACGTACATCAACACCATGACGAACACCTTAAATAGACAGTTTTCTCTGTCAAGTATACTTCAATAAAGCTTCAAAATTTCTAGTGTTTTTAATCTCAAGATTTCTGTCATCTTCTTACCTATATCTTTCCAGAGGTGTCTATCTTTTCGAACGATTAACCGCCTAGCTTCAATTTCAATTTCAAGCTTTTTAATAGCCTTGACCATTTTTTCAGAAGTAAATAAACGGCAAGCTGCACGGCGTAACCTGTTCATCCTGCACCGCGCAGTATAAGCTCGGAGAGACACTTCATCTTTCGTAGGTGCCCTAGGAACACTGGTTTTATGTTGATTCTCTACTCCCAAAAAGAGAGTAGCAGCATTTACTAGATGAAAACACAAGGAATAAAGCTGTCATTAAACAATCAGAAATGAAATACAACTTAAAATGCTCAGAGTTCCCATTCCTCCAAGCTTATTCTAGTTTCATTATCTCAAAATAAAGGTGTCACCATTCACTAAGTTCCATAGGCCAACTTATCACTGCAGCCTATTAGATCTACCTACAAAATATATCCCATGTCTAGCCAATTCTCACTACTTCCACCCATCACACACACAGTGCAAACATTATCTTCTCTAACCCAGGTTAACGAAATAGCCCCCTAACTAATATATGTTCTTTTAATAATTTAATAAAAGTTGAACTTCTAAGGAATATGATTTCATAAAATCAATTAAGTTTCAAAATGTAATCTGAATTTAAGTTTATTTCTTAGATAAGAAAGAATTAGAGAGAGAAAGAGAGAGAGCAACCTCAACAGAGTTCCAACACCATGATCCACCTCCCAGTATTTAGCCAGACCTGGATCATGGTCAACCATAGGCCCAGCGTACTCAAGGCCTTCAGACTCAAATCAGAACCTTCCATAATTTTCATTTTTATAAAACGCTTTTTCTCTCTACAAAAGAACCGAAAACTGGGCTTTGTTTCTTTTTGGGGAAAACTGAAAAATGATCTTAGACATCATCTAATCCAAAGACCTTTTTAATACAGAAACCTATACATGAAACTAACAAGTATCTGGGGAAGTCATCCTTTTAAAAGACAGCACATATGATGATTTGATAATTTATAGGGATTTTTTATTAACTGGAACAGAAATTGATCCCCACAGCTTCTACGCAAGAACTGCATAAAAGTCTCTTTTTCATTCTAAAACAAATCCTTCAAATGTTTGGAGAGCACCATACCTCCAACTTGTCCCACACCCAGCCCTCTCTTTTCCAGAATAAACACTAAAATATTTTTTTAAATTCCTCACATACATTAGTTGTCAAGTTCCTTATAATCCTGCCTTCCTACGTACTTCTTACATAAAGGTACTTAACATGGAGACAATATACCCAAAATGGTCAGGCCACACAGGATTGATTGCATTGGCTACTGAGAGAGAATGGAAAGCAACAAGATATGGAAATCTATGCACCTAAATTTACGTAGGTAAAAATTCTTATCTATACAACCTTTTAGTATTTAAGCCAAGGAACTGGTGAGCCATGCCATTAACTAAAATATAATTAAGTATAATGATCTGCTAAGAGTTTTGTTAAACTTAAATATTAACTTAATGATTACCTTCAGAAATATTTGTTTTTACAGTGAAGTCATCAGGAGTTAATATAAAATTTAGCCACCAAGTGAAGCCCTGTTCCTGTTTTTCCTTCCAACGTTCATCGTAAAACATGTTTTTTGCAGCAAAAGGCATTGGATGTCTAGGAATATCTAAGAATACAGTTAGGTTATTGCATTTAAAACTTTCCTTTGAATTATTACACAATATATAGTAAAAGGTCATTCTGACTAGCAAAACCGTCTTTAAGACACTAACAATATTTGTTATTCCACTATTTGCTGGAAGAAGTTGAAAAGTATTTTGGGTATGAAATACAATCAAAGTCAAAGGTGGAAAAGTAAAGCAATACTTCTTGGTTATTTATAAATCTTAAGCTACCATGAGTTAATCTCATTAAAGTCTGATAGAATAGTTTAATCATAATTTGAATATACAATTCTTCAAGAATTTTATTCAACAACAAAAAAGATTTGCGATGCGATTCATTTTTGAATTTTTATTTGAGATGCAATTACTGTTCCATTTTAGGTCACATTCTTAAGAATTTAAATGTAATAAACACTTGCCTGTTTTTAATGGTTTTATGAAGGTCAGACTGGACTGTGCCACAGCAATAACGGGCTTTGTCCTTTTGTTTGGTTTAGAAGTAGGAGTTTTGAATATGAATGAATCTAAAATAAATGAAAAAGAACAGAATTAATGCATTTTTTTTAATTCCCTAAATAACTAATTCAAAAGTAAAGTTTTAATTCTTTGTAATCATATTAATTTAGCTAATACAGACATGTGCATCTCTGGGCATTACAATCAGGGTCTGGACTAAGGTAAGGTAAGTGAAGTATTTTCTTTGGGTGAAAAACTTAAGTTGCCAAAAAAACAAAACAGAACAAAAAAAAAAAAAGAAAAAAAAAAAAACAGTAAAATAATATTTTGGGGCCAGAAGGTGGCTTGTTTTTTAAGACACTGTTTTTAAGACACTGGATTCCCATATGTCAAGCCGCAGATTCACGTTCTGGACCTGGTGGCTTGAAAAACACACTGCGTGAGTGTACCCAAAATCGTAAGAGGAAATGAGGGAGAAGACATTGTGCTGTGGCCATTCCCCTGAGGGGTGATTTCTCACTGTCCCTCTCTCTGTCTCTATCTGTCTCTCTCCAGTGAGTGTACACACCCTATGGCAAAAACTGAATTAATAATAATTGAATGCTGTATTATTATTATTATCAATTTGCTAAACGGTGTATGCACTTGCTAGGGAGAGACAGGGAGGAGAGTGAGAAAGCACCCCCTCTGGAGGACAGCCATGCTACAATCCCTTCGCCTTCATCTCTCCCCTCAGGACTTTGGGCATGTACACATGCACCCTGTTACTTCTCAGGCTGTCAGGTCTGGGACTCCAACCAGGCATTTGGCCATGTGGGATCCAGCCACCCTAACTACCACACCACTGGCCACAAGGCTGTATTTGTTTAAAAATCAAAATTAATGCTAAAAATTCATGATGAATAAAAAATATCAAAAGTGTAAATAAGGACAGGATCACTACTATTTCAGCTTAGCCCCACACTGCATTTACTCCACATTTTACTAAGCAAATCAGTAGATGAAAAGGGCAAGTTATATAAGCTTATCGACTGCAGGATAAAGATAGGATAAAAGAATATGGCCTTCACAGATAGACTTTCATTAGATTTTATAAACAAGACTCACCAGTTTTCTTCTTCAGGCTTAATTTCTCTCTGTTGCTTTTTGAGATGGGTGTTATCACCTTTTTTGTTTTTTTTACAGTTGATGTTTTGGGTTCAGAGGGAGAAAAATGAATTCTTTTGATTTCTTGCACCCCTATGTGTTCTGTAACCACAACCCTCACATTTGCAGCTTCCAGGTTTTCATCACTCTTTCTTTTACGAGTAACCATTGAAGGAGTCACTGCTTCTTTATAACTCTTAGATTTACTTAATATTGGCTCTATAATTGGAAGATAAGAAAGAAAAGCTTCTTTCTCTTTTGGAGTATCTGTTACTTTTTCACATTCACCTACTGCGTTGTTGAGACATTTTTTTGCTTTCGGTTTATTCATCTCAGTTTTGTTTTCTCTGGCATGGATAAGCTTCCTTTTAGTAACAGTGGCAGAAAGTATTGGGCGTCTCTTAGGTTGTTTTTTGTGGCTGTGACTAGAAATATCCTGAACTGCAGAAAATTTAGAATGATTTTGTGCTGTGAAACTGTTGCTATTCGACTTTGTTTCTACAGCTTTGAGTTCTTTGAAAATAGCTTGGGGAGACTTTGAACCCTGACATTTAGAAATGCATGGCAAAACTTCACTTTTTCTCCAGTTCTGAAGCTCTGGGATCTGAGAATTTTCATTTGGTGATGATAGCAATTTACATGTTGGCTGAGATGTACATATATATGTCATATTGTCTTTGACAAATTGATGTGGGGATAAAATGGGATTTACTGACTCTGATTCTAGAGGTTGATTTATTCCATAACTATCATTTATAAAAGAATTTGGACTTAAAATTGTCCGATAAGTTTCACGTACAGTGTTAGATTCCAAATATACAGGCTTTGAATTATCTCTCATAAATGTCTCTGATGTAAGACATGTCACTAATTCTAGCCCATTATTAGCTGTACGGCTATTATTTACAAAAGAATCTGGACTTAGGAAATGTGTGTGGCTTTGTGTAATATTCAAAGTTGAGTAGTTTGGGGTAAGAGTCAGTTTATTCTCTCCACTTTGGTCATTAGTATTTATGGAATTAAAGGAACGTTCAGTTATGACTTCCTCATTACAATTAAAATCTTTTGCGACGTTGCCATTTTCTGTTTTCAACGTCTCTCCATTTTCGGAGGCATGAAGAGATGAGTAGGTGGTAGATCGACGTACAGAGAGCGGTAAGCAAATTTCACTGTGGCATTCTTTCAAAGCAGGGCTAATGGGTGATATAAGAATTTTATTTTCTTCAAGTGTTAAAAAATTGTTTTCTGTTGGGGAACAGCCTTCATTCATTGCCAGATTTTCACAAGCTTGCAGTGGGCTCCTAACTCTATCAACATTTTGAGCAACACTGAATGTCTTATTAATATTTTGAGAATTTGAAATCCTTTTGTTATGACTTGAAGAAGCTGAACTTTTTTTCTTATTAGTGGTATCCCAAAGACTCCTCTGCAAAAAAAAAAAGTAAAATATAACAGTTATGTTGATAGCTATTAAATATTACCTTTAAATAAGTAGTATTATGTATGTTATTTCGAGCCAACTCTCAAAATAATTTTTACGTATTATATATTTCCTTAAAGTGAATGGTTGAAACATTACCTTTTTCTGTTTCTTTTTCTGCTCTTCTGCATTTCCTAGTAATATGGCTTGGTGTTTCAGAACATCATTTACAAGAAATGTCACAGTGGCTCTTACTCGGCCTTCTTTGAGTGGTGTCCAGTTAACAGAAATAACAATTTTTTCTTCAGGCTATCATCAAAAGAATACATTTTAAATTATTAAAACAACAGTAATTATAGTAACCAACACACATTATATACAGCTTAGCACACAATAGAGGACTGATAATTGTTGAGTCACCAGTATCCTACAGGCTAATAGCATTTAATGAGTGAAATATATTTTTCCTCCCCCAGCTGCTCATTTCATTATAAGGAAAAAGGCCACTAGTAATAACAGAGTTCACAAAATAAAATTATAATAAAATATTAAGTTCATGAAACCATGGGACAGATAGTCTCCAAATTATTTTATTCGGTGTAGTTTTAAATTGTTTAATTGTATTTTTCTTCTTTTTTAGATATATACTTCTATTTTAACTATAGAAGTACATTACCGCATTATGAAGACTTTAATCAAAAAGAAATATGAAGTGGGAACCAGCAGTTAGCGTAATGGCTATGTAGCTGGACTCCCACGTAGTCGACCGCGGTTCGTGTCCTGGACCCGGTGGCTTAAAACTCACGCCGGGCGCGTGTGCATGCGTGCCCAAGATCCCGAGAGGAGAATGGAGGAGAAGGGATTGTGGCGTGACCATCCCCCCTGGGGGGTGATTTCTGGCTTTCTGTCTCTATGTCTCTCTCTGTCTGTCTGGCGAGCGCACGCGCCCTACAGTGAAAATCTCTCCAAAAAAAAAAAAAATATATGAAGTTATTATAATCAGCTAAATTCTTTCTTCCCCACAAACTCCACATATCATACTGATATTTGTTAAACAATTATTACTTTCTAGGCAAAGGTATAGATGTCTCCTATAACTCATAACGCTTGCATCCCTAAGCAGATACTACCATGCATGCTTTACAGATGAAATAACCACTGTCCGAGAAACTTTGCCAAACTCATACAGCTGGTAACTAGAACCTAGGCAGTGTAACTCCAGATTCAGACATCAGCCTCTATACCCCTCTACTTAACAGGGAGATAGAATCTGCTTGATGCCAACCCCATCATGAAAAAACAAACGGTTACTTTGCAGGGGATAATGACAAGCTTTTAGTTTTAAAGGAGAAACCTTAAACTTGTTTTAATAAGTAAAAACAAAGAATTCTCACTTCATGAGACAGTTTACTTTAAAAAACAACAGAAAGCCTTAGTCACACGTTATAACAGAAAGGAATTAAGTAGAAGTGTTACTTAGATAGGAACTAACTGCACAGTAGGAAAAGGAGGAGGTCTTTCAGAGTAGTGGAGGGACCTGCAGGTTCTGAAGAGCGATGGTCACTGTAGAGCACAGGTCCGAGGGCCTCAGGTAGCTAGCTCTTAACTGCAGTAAAGGCGGTTTTCAGCCAAGCAGGTCAGGCTTCCTCAGCTAGTGGCTATCCCACTGTCAGAGTCTAATGAAGGGAAAGGCTACAGCAATCAAAATCTGAATGGCAGTTCTCTGGATTTGGGAACTGGAGGGGACCATTATCTGACCATTGCAATGCAGTAAAATCTCGAGTAGAGTCTTGAAGAAACATTTACAACATTACCTTTGACGCACCCTTACAATGACACAGACTGCAAAGAAATAAAAAAGGATTAAGACACTAAACTGCATACACTATACATATATGTTGAAAAAAAAAAAAAACTCTAAAGAGATTTTTCTGTGTGTTTGTTTTTGCTGTATACATTTAGCCAACACAAAGCTCACTATGTCACCAGGAAAAGTAGTCGCCCAAACTCAAGGACACTAGAAACTAAAATGCATATTAAGAAGGCTGGTAGGAAAGAGATGAAGAACGCGCTCGGTTCGATGCACTCCTAGAGATTTTAAAAGACAGTAAATTTGTACTCTATAAACAGAATTTATTCTAAAAACAATAACAAAAGTCCCTAGTTCCACTTCATAACAAAAAGAAGTAAAAGCATTACGTATACAGCAAAGAAATCTGTCCACAAAAAGGAAAACGGTCATTCTCAAAACAGGGGCGGGAAGGGCGGGACCGGCGGGGCCAGGAGAGCAGGACCTCAGGGACACACGTCCATGGACCTCATTAAAATCTCTTCTCACTGCCTGAGGAAGTGGCTATTGATCAAAAGTGCCGCTATGAACTGAGCTCCAAAAGCATTTCATAAAGCCTGAAGCTAATGCAAAATGCTTCCAAAGACCCTAAGAGCCCAAGGCTGACGCGCTGTCACCGCCTACCCGAGCCTTTTGCAAGGAGCCACCCATGGTGATTGACAGAAAAGGAACTGACACCGTGCTCTAAATGTCTGTCTGTCGCTCCAGAGCAGGGGGCGGTCCAGACAAGGGATAAGGCCTACCCCCCCC
>NW_006159960.1:162946-163189 GCF_000334495.1 Tupaia belangeri chinensis
AAGCGCCCCCCCCCCCCCCCCCCATCCCCGACACAAGCACCTACCTGCAACACGAAACTGCGCGGCGACACGGTGAAGCCCAGGTCTGCGGCCGGGAACTGAGAAATCCGCACTTCGGCCACCTCTTGGTTCGGGTTCTGCACCGCCAGAGGCAGCGTCCGCGAGGTCCCCAGGCGCACGTCCCCGAAGCAAACAAAAGGAGATCTGCAGAAGTGGCTGAGCGACAGGAGGGGCGGGGAAGCC
>NW_006159960.1:163268-166146 GCF_000334495.1 Tupaia belangeri chinensis
CGGGCTGCGCTCCCAGCAGCAGCGCCCGGCTCTCCGCGTCGCCAGGGCAGCCCCAACCCCGCGCCTGCTAGGTTGCTCCGGAGCCGGCGCCCGGCCTTTGCCGCCGCTTCCCCTCAGGGGCGACTGCGGGCGCGTGGGAGAGAACTCGCCTCTTTTCTTTTCCAGTAGCCGATGCCCCAGGAAAAAAGGACCAACGCCCCCCCAGCTCGTAGTCCCAAACCAAGAGCAAAAAGAGCCTGGCGTTTCGGCTCCGTTTAAACTTCCCGCTTCCGCCAATAGGCACCGTCGGGCACCGCCCACCTTATCAGGGGGCCAATCAGTGGACAGCAGCTCCTGGCCAATGAGACGGCAGCGCCTTGTTTAAATGATCGCCGGGACGCCAGTAACTCGTTGCCAAGGAGGCCCGGACCGCCGCCGTCTTCGAAACCCGCGTGCGGAGAACTGAAACTCGCTTTAAGATTTTATGGCAGATCGAGTTGAGGGGTAGGCTAACAGCATGTACACGGGAAATGTAATTATTGCGGCTTCCCGGCACAACATTGGGCAAAACCGTTAATTAGGCAAAAACGTGTTTTAGTTAACTCCTCTCATATACTATATCGCGCCTAGAATGATACTCATTAGCTCTGTCCTGGGCTGAATGGGAAAAATGTGGAGAAGATTAAACGGATAGTTAGTGCGACGTGCGTATTTTAGTGACAAGGCTCAATATATTTACGGGCAATTTTCTTACCTGTGAATATTGGAAGCAAAGTGGGATAACCAAATGAAACCTGAGATTCCTGAAATACATAGGTGATCCTTTTGGCAGGCAGTGAATATCCTTGCCAAATAACTCTTGTTTTCATTTAAACTGTAGATACCTAATATTAATGATTACAGTTTACCTATTCCAATTGATAAATGCCAGAGATTTTGTTCTAAGTAATCCCTTTACATATACATCTCAATTCAATCCAATGAGCCAGTTCATAAGATATAGGTATCATTGTATTTTACAGATGAGATATACAGGGCGTGCAGTTAACTAAAAAGAGTCAAGTATGTGCCCAGGCAATTAGGCACCCGTTTTGTTTTATCCACTACACAATTCTACCTCTTAAGGCAGTAGGAAACAAAATGTATGGATGTGTGTTTGGCTACAGAAAGCATGTAGAAGAAGTCTGAGTGGAAAAACAAAATGAGGAAGATGAGATAGGAAATATATTTGGTAACGCCCAGTTGGACCTGAAGTTGAACCCTGTTACCTTAACAATATTTAAACAAAGTGCTTCAGAGAGATCTTTTTTTCAACTTTCAGGATTAACAAAAAACATAAGGTACAATGAACTATGTAATTTTATTTTTAGCAAAAATGTCTTTAAATGTACTTAATTTATTACTGCATGCAGTAAATGTAACTAATCAAATTAGCATTGCAAATATACTATACGTATTTATACATATATATTTAGGTCACACAAATGTTTGTTAACATGTTACTAACACAATTTAGTTAATATTGGCACACTCTTCCTAGTTTGTTTTTTTAAGAAAGTGATGCTATTGGCTTACATTTTTAAAAATATCACAGTGAACTGTACTGGATATTTTTCTTTGTCCCTCTACTCCCACTCTTCTTTTTATAGCCCGCTCTTTGCTGTGAGTTGTGAATCTGTATAGGCTACATTAAAGGTTTTCTTCTTTTTTTTTTTTCTAGTTTTTCTCTTTGTGATAGGGAATATGTTCTCTCTCTAGAGAGAGAGAGACAGAGATACAGAGAGAAAGAGAGAACATGAAAAATCATTCTGCCCTGGGATATGGCCATGCCACAATCCCTTCTCCTTCCTTCTCTTCTCAGGATTTTAGGCACTCACACTCATGCACCGGGCATGAGTTTCAAGCCACCGAATCTGGGACTCAAACTGTGATTGGCCATGTGGGAGTCTGGCACTGTAACCAAGCCAATGGCTGGTGCCAGGTTTTATTTTATAGTTTCTATTTTGTTTCAGAAGAGGAAGGCAAGGGTACTTCTCTCACCTATTGCTGCCTACCCCCAGCTCCTGGTGTTGGCTGGCTGCCTCAACATGAAGTTGCACAGGGCTGGAGAAGTGCCCTCTCTATGTGGAACTCTCCCTCATCACTTTGGACCTGGAAATGAGAATACCATGCTGTACTAGTCCCGAGGTGCTGCACTATCACACATGGCTTCCCTACATCCCAGTCACATCTTTGCAGATATTGACAGTTCCTTCATTAAACTTTTCCCAAATTATACTAATGGATGTTAGACAATTGTTAACTTTGTGACGCCGATACAGTAAGGGACTTAGAAAATTCTCCTTTCTATGAAATTCTAGAACTGAATTGCTCGTATTGGAAGAGCATAGGGATAAGCTCCTCCTATAGATAAACAAATCATGATGAGCCTAGGCACATGGTTCATCAGGATTACTCAAACTAGCGCTGGTGGGAGGATGCAATGGAGTGTATGTGAAAAGCATTTAGTTCAAAGACGAGGTGGTGTTGGCACTTAGTCACTACGCAGTCAAAAACCTGGTCTCCAGAGTACAACAGAGCTGCACTGCAGCCCTCTCTCAGGGGTGGTGAGAAATACTAACAGAATGTTGAGTGGTACTTCTGGTAGTCTGTCCCATAAAAAAGAAGACATTGTGTAATGTAAAGCTCCAGGCTGATTCATTGGCAATGGCTTTTAGTTGGCCAGATGGTCAATGTTTCCAGTACAAGAAAAAAAAGAAAAAAGAAAACCAGTGACAGGTTGATCTACGGAGAAGTATTCATAAACGGGTCACTCAAAATAGCACAGGAAATTAAACTGATGTCCCATGTAAATTCCCATCAGAAAACAACTATGGCAGGAGGAGCTCAAAATTAGGGA
>NW_006159960.1:166363-180660 GCF_000334495.1 Tupaia belangeri chinensis
TCCTGGGGCTGTGAGTTCCTTTCTTCTGGGACCTATGTGCTTGTTCACTGAGCCCCTTTACTAAGTGCCACAGCAGCAGGTGTGAAGACCAAGAAATATCACCTCCCGTGACTAAGACTGATAGGATCGTCCACTGCTGAGTGCTCAACTTACTGACAGAGGCCAAAGCTGAACCCTCGTGCAACTCCGTTCTCCAGTGAGACCAACCCACCACCTATGGCATCACCTTAAACCCTTTTATCATGGAAGGGGCAGTATTTCGTCTCTGGGAATAAATGTATTTTCTAAGAATTGGTTGCTATACTTCCCCTCCTCCCCCATTATCTCAGGCTTTATGAAAAAGCTTTATCTATAACCGATGAATATGATGGTTTTCAAAATATGTCCAAAAGTCTTTGCTACTCTTTGAGAAGGCAAGTCTAATGTGTCCCTTGCATGTAGGCTGGAATTAGAGCCTCCCATTAGGATGAGGCAAAAGCGATGCAATATTCTCTCAAAGAGTAGGTGATGAAAAGACTGCAACTTAGATCTTTGGTATACTCTTGGTTTGCAGTTTGGGGGTGTGAGGGAGTGGGGAAATCAGCTGCCCCATCACCAGGCAGCCCTATGGAGAGGTCATGTTGGAGGAACTGAGGCCAACAGCCACAAGAGTGAGCTTGGGAGTGAAGTGCAACCACCCCTAGTCAGGCTTCTGGAGGTTGCAGCTCTGATTGACAGCATCCCTTCAACCTTAGAAGAGATCCTGAGTGAAGCCAGTAGCTGACCCACTCCTGGATTCCTGAGCCAAGACACTGCCAAGTAATATTTGTTATGATGTTAAGCCACTGTCTGGTGTATTTTGTTAGACAGCAATATCTAGCTGAGTGTGACCTACATAACCTACGACTGTTAGGACTCACTTTGCAGAAATGGACTCACTCCATAGAATTTACTGGTCATAGAATGCTTGGAGGCAACCACCTTGATATAAGAGAGAACAGCCCATGGATGAACCGGCTAGGATACCAGATGAGGATGAGTTACCAAGGTTGAAGTATTATCCTATAGCACAGCTGATGCCTTAAGGTAACAACTGTTTCTCCCATGACCAGAATGTATAGTTTTGGCAGTAAGGGGATTAGAGGAAGAGGAACCCCTCTCAGGATCACACAGAATAACTCATTTCATTAATGGAATTTTGCTACACCTCAGACTTCTAAAAAAAAAATGTGACTACTTTAAAAATAATAGTCATCATTAATATCTAGTCACTTAAAAGCATTAGTTTAATGCTTCATACTTTACTACACCAAATATTTCAAAATAATATGTAGGTCAAAAAATAAAATGTCTTTATCTGTGCTCTAGGAGCCATAGTTTTCCATGGCTTATGGTCTTTGTGTTCAATTTTTATGGAGACATGTAGATTTCTGTGTTCCCACACTGTGAAGATGTAATTCAATAAAACCTGGAAATGTTTTATTAGGACCAAGGAACTTTGTATTTATTTTAAATATCAAAATAACACAAAGAACTAGTTCAATATACAATACACTTTCTATTCTTCACAGAGAACTGAATTTTTCTATAAAGACATTTGTACGTAAGAAACGAGACAACCAAAATATCTATAAAACTCACAAGATACTTTACACACAGTTGACAATAATGCGTTTTGATATTTCAGAATTGCCTTTGTAACTGCTTTTAAAAGTGTCCTTAATTAAAAACAAAAATTATGATTTGAGACCGAAACAAGTTCAAAAGCATTTCTACTTTAATGTACATCATAAATTCCCTTCATCAGAACATTTACACACAACAGGGAGCAGTTAAATCCCCAGCTTTGTGTATCATTGGCAGCCACACTCATCAATTGCAATAGTTTCAACTATGGGGTAAGAGTCTGATTGCTGGAAGGAATACAAATTTTATAATTACGCCACAGTACATTGTCCAACTTTAATGCAAGCAGGAATACCAAGCAGAGGCACAGTAACAATGAATTGTGTACATGCTCTTCATTAATAAGAAATGTTCTAGAAGCTCCAACATAATACAAGCATTGAAATTACTTTTTTTGCCTAAGAATTTGGTGTGTGTGTGGGGGAGAGGTTATGTTCACCTTTGTATAACCCTCCATGCTCTGAACATAATCCTTAATTTCTCCTTACACAAATGGCTGCAAAGGCTAAATTTAAATTGCTTGGGATTTTTTTCAAGAGATAAAGACTGAAGATCATTATACAGCCAAGTTGAAACATAAAAAGTAAGCGAAACATAAACACTCTCTACCAAACCGTTTTTCTCTCATCTTCCGCACAACCTAATCTTATTACTTATTATAAATGCTATTTCCAAAAAGGAAGAGCAGAAAGCATGCTAACATTCTAAGGAGAAAGTATCTCAATTAAAATTAATTTTAGAGGAGGTGAGGAGGGTCCCAAAGAAACCACTACAAACTATGCTGAGAGAAATGTGCACAAGAGAAGGATCTAAGAAAAAAATGTCTAGCTCCTAGAAACCGAAATTATTCTCACATTATCCACTATTCAGTCTAGCAGCAAGTAACATTTACCATAATGCTTTAAGAAATGCTACTTGTTTCTTATTAAAGAATACTTTTTTAGTCATTTTAAATTTGGCACTGAATCTTAGAATATTCAAATATTACTTCATTTAAAAGCCCTAGTTTTTCCTGAGTTCATAACTCAAGATCCAGGTTGGTTGGGATGTTGCTGCTCTTTATGAGAAACTCATCTCAAACCGTCACCTCTTGTTCAGTTTTAGGCAAACTGAAATAAGAAGTCATTCAGTGCAGAGTTGTATGGTTATTTTGTAACTGGTTATTTAAAAAAAAAAAAATGAAGGGAGAGATAGAGACAGAGAGGCAGACAAACTACGCATTTTATTTGTCAGATTCCTCTAATAAGCATCTAGAGACAGGCCCAGGAGTGGCTTCACAAGAACAAGAAAGGTCAAAATAGAGATTTAAAAAAAAAAAAAAAGATAAATAAATCATAAAACCAAACGTCCAACTAATACTAAGTGCCAATCTCCAAATATAAAGAAACCTAAAAAAAAGTTGTTGCCCAACCAGCAGGCAACACGACCATTAGGCTCATAACCAAAACAAGAAAAAGGATTGTTACTATTATTATTACTACCAGTACAATCTAGCCAGCAGAATCAACACTAAGCAACCACAATACATTGAAAAGGCACAAAGCATTGAATCCAGAAAGGACTGGGTATGAAAGGACACTGCCAAAGAGCTACTGCTCAAAATCTGACTTTTCATCAATGATAAGAGTGATATGGTAAGAAAAACTGAAGCTTATAAACATACCAGTTTAACTGTGTTTTTAATTTGTTTACAACTATAGAGTGAAAACAATGAATGATATTTAATTGAGTATTAGCCCTTAACTAACACTTTATAGTCACCCTATAAAGATGCTTTAACACTTTGTAAGACTGATAGGAAATTTTTAGTGTATTTCATGACCTACCATCATTTAAAAGGAAGTCACTTAATAAAGCACCAATTTAAACCCCTATTTTTGTTATTCCTCTTCTCCCAGCAATGAATGTCTAAATTATTTAAAGAGTAAGCAAAGATCACTACCTGTATAGTTGTCGGTTAAATTTTGCTGGCATGAGGAACAAACTATAATTTTAGGCTGCAAAAATAGGTGGGGTTTCTTACAAAAATAACTTCAACTTGACTTAAAAAAATTTCTAAAGCAAAAATTATTTTGATAGTGTAGTGTAAAAAAAAGGCATATTAGCATGTAATAGTGTTCACTAAAAACATAACATTCAACTAATTAAACTGAGGAAAACTGAATATTCCTCCCTGTAATTAATTGGTTTGGAAGTCTGACTATTCCCAGAGTATTTTCTTCTGCTCTTATTTGATGCATATAAACACAAACACTTAATACCTAATTTCGGTATTCAAACTAACGATTTTTAAAAAACTCCACTATCCTAGGACTTCAACTGTGCTTCTTTGGACAAATATTTATTCAAACAACACAGAATTTAAATTCTTTTAAACTATTTAATACCTACTAAAAGTCTTTGGTGCATTTAAGTCAAAACCGATTAGGTTAACAAATTTCTGCACTTGATAAATTATTCAATTTACAGATTAAGTGCTAACTGCTATCTGCAAAAAAAATTAATTTAAAACAATAAATTATGCTTATAAAATAAAACATTCTGAATAAGGCTAAACTTAGTCGCAAGACTCAAAATTTTAAGTACAGTTATAAAATAAATGAATTTTAGTTATAAAACATTTGTCTAACATACGCTAAATCAAATATTATAAAAGGTCAACTGAGAAGACGAGGCCTCATCTTATATTCTTTGTGCCAACCTCTAAAGCTTACATACATTCAGTTTGCCTAAATCCATGAGGTTTCCACAATTTTAAAATTGTTTAAATTTTTGGAAATTAGAGACAGCAGATTTGTTTGTTTCATTTTGTTTCTCCACCTACTAAACCCATTTCTTCCTAAGAATGATATTACCTACCTCCCAGACTAGGTTCAGATGGGAGGGAATGTCGTGCCTGGCACAGAGTAAGCATTCGTTAATGCTCGTTGGCTTCCTTCCCCAGCATGAGCTCTTGCCACTCACTCGACACGCGAGCTTAAAGGAATCCTTCGAGCTTAACCTCAGATTCTTCATCTCCAAAATGGGTATACCACATGCTCTTTCTATTTCCGAGCTGGTTATGAGGTTCAAATGAGATAATATGTACGAAAGCATTTTATAAAACAGTAAACCGCTATTCAAGATATCTACAATAATAACCAAATACAATTATACAACTGTATTCTACTTTACATAAGAGATTATTCCAAAACAGTTCTATGTAAACCAATTCCTACAATTAAATCATATATTTAAAGCATTAGGACATTATTAAAAGAACCCTCAAGTAAACACCTTCAAAAAGCAAAGTATTCTTTTCAATGTGAAAATGCAATATCCTCTTTTTCTGCTACCGAACATGTATCATATACATACACATACATATACCATTTGCCTTTTTGTAAGTCCAAATTTTCTACATAAGACAGGGTATATTTTTAGGTATGATTTTTCATTATAGTAAGATTTCAGTTACAATCTTGTCAGTCTTTATGATAAAAATCATAAAGGTAAGTATTTTTAATAAGTCAATTTGAAAGACTAACAGACTAAAAGTACCACATTTAGTCAAGCTCAATCATGTAAGTACCCCAGATATAACATCTCCACACAAAGTAAATAAGAATGCTTTAAAAAGAAGAATATAGTCATTATATCTACTGGTTTAAGAAAATTACAAACAAACTTTGATAAATGAGGCAAAACTCGGGTTGGTTTTACTATTTTAAGAACAGCTTTGGTTAACTGCCTCAATTCTCAACATTTCTTTCCTTTGTTTTATCTTCACTAGTATGGCAAATGTTCCTGTAAAGTACCTTCATTTCTTAAGTGCTTCAACAAACAGTTCCTGCCATTACTAACTGGTTTGACTTTACTCATTAAAAGGTCATTATTTTATTTGTGATTTTCCTTTTCACAAGGGCCAGGCCAGCCTTTACAGTTTACACATACACACATACACACACACACACACAAAGTGCTTAACGCAATTAGGAGTGTAAACAAAACTGAAATAGAAAACTTTAGAAACTATTATTTTCCAGTAGTTTATATACAAATGACATGCTAATAATAAATCAACCCTGCCTAGTCTAATCCTCAAGCAACTCTACTAGGAAATGTTCTCCTAGTTTAAGTTAAATTGACTTGAAAATAGGGAAAGTGCATGTCTTTAAAGGTATTTTATCATTCTTACTTTTTTCTCAATTAAATTTAATCAATGAGGCTTTATGGTAACTGCTATTTTCTTTCACCAAGTCCTCAACTTTTTGTCTCATACAAAAATAAAAACCAAGGATACGATAGGCATTAGGCCTATGTGAAAGCAAAGGTGATGATCTGGACTACGTGAAAATCTGTATACAAGAAGTGCTTCCACTTAATTCAACACTGAATTAAATGAGACACAAATTTATAATTTGGCACTGTTTCTAACAATTATACATGAAATCTCTAGATCCTGCTTCCCAAAGTCTCCCTCAGCCAAAGTAAATGAAAGCAAAAACAGCATGTTGAATTAAACCACATCACTTAAACTGCCACTTCCTTAGTGAGATGAAGATGTATGTTGCAATGTGTCGTTAATGTTTCTGAAATAAATATCAAAACACCGAAGGTGAACTTAATGTTAAAGATAACTAGACAAGTTTATGTCATATTTTTCTTTTAAATTTGATATCTAGACCTATGTTTATATTTCTTATTCACAGTAACTGAAGACTGGGAAAAAGTCAATTATGTGGATAATTATTTCAATCCTACATTTCATTTAACAAGATAACCCTACATCAATTAGCTTCCTGGCTTTGAGTTTGTTAAATGTCCAAAGGGTAATAATCTGGATTATGGATCAATGGGAAGGCAACACAGAAATATCTAAGATTTTCTTATAAATTTAAGTACCTAATTTCGACTTAAAAAAAACCTGGGTGAAAGAATAATGAATTGAAGTTAGGATAGGAACCATTACAATTACCAGTATGGTCTTACATTCCTTCTTAAAAGCTACACAGTCCTTAAACTTGTCTGTAAAATGGAGAAGGGATAAAAGAATTAAACAAAAGAATAAAAATTTGCAATGATGTCTAAACAAACAAACAAACAAAAACCCCATAATGTCAGTAGCTAATTCTGAAAGTCTGAAAGCCCACTAAAAAGTAGCACTAAACTATCTTTAAAAAAAATCACAAAAATGTTCATTTATGGCAAAAAATGTGTCCAAATATTCAGATGTTCAGTAAACAGAAATGGTTTTTCTTGATTTGCAAGTGTTCTGAGGACTTGAGAAACTCGAGAAGATGAAATAATAGCAGTCTTACTCATTTAGAAGCCACCAGCTCCTGGCTCCCATCAGCACATCACCGTAGAAGGTCTATGGAATGTCTGGCTCTCCTCACGGGTGATGCTCATCAGGAGCAATATTCTGAACAGCAGTAGTGTTATCAAGGCCCAGTAATGTTCCCAGGTAAGACTGTTCTCTAGGATCTAGCATTTGTTCAGGTCGGACTGGATGAACTATATTTGCTGGCTGAGGAGTCAGAGTGTATTTTTCCAGAAAAGCTAAATCAGCTGCTCGTGGGTAATCAGTTGCCTGAGGCTGGGGTGACAGGATCTCGTGAGAAGAAGGTGGCAGTGTGGTAGTGTGACGCACCAGATCATTGGAGGGGTCGGGCATCTGAACTGGAACCAGTGTCACTGGAACACATACCTCAGCAGACACGTTCTGCAGCAGAGTCTTGGCTTCTGGCTGATAAACTTTGGGCTGGTCTATATATTGTTTTGTTTCTGTTTGAAAAATTTTGTCATCGGATGAGTACTCCACTGGCAAGGACACAAGTTTTTCTTCAGAAGCACTGAGAGGATCATCAGGAGATTTTATCCCATGGACGTGGTCAATGTGGTATTTCAGCTTGTCTTTCCGCTTAAATGTTGCATTACAGTGCTGACAGTTGAAAGGGCGAGCATCAGAATGAATAACCAGGTGTTTTGTTAACGTTTTCTTAATTCTAAAAGACTGATTGCAAATCTGACACTTGTATGGTTTTTCACCTGCATGAACAAAAATGAATTTAAATGTAAAATCCACTCGCTTGATGAGACGATGATTTAAGTAGTAAATTTTCTATTTGCCTACTGGTAAGAATTTAATAACAGCAATACTATTCTATGATATTGCACAATGGAGGTAGTACAGTAAACTGGTTTAAGGGCAAGCAAGGTGGTGTGGCAGATAAGGCAGCTCTCTCTCCAGTGAGTATATCCTATAGCAAACAAAACAAAACAAAACAAAACAAAACAAAAAAGATGCACATAAACATCGGAAAATCTGGGTTTGAATGCTGGTGAACACGCAGAATAACTGGAATTTTCATACACTATTGATGGTAGTGTAAATTGACACAATTACCCTGAAAAGCTATTTAGTTGTGTTTACTAAAGTAGAACATACGCAGATCCTATGGGCCAGGATCCCAGGGTCAGGTACAAATAAAAGAAAGATGAATATGTATGTATAAAATGACATAGACAAGAACACTCAGAGAAGCTGTATTCATAACAGAAGTAAATACAAACCATGTGTCCATTAAGCTAGAATGGATAAACTGTGGTAGAGTCATACGAAAATGAAACTACTTCCACGTATTTTCTTTTTAAATAAAAACAGTTTATAAAAAATTCACCTTGAATAAAAAACTCAGTCAAGGCTAAAATTAAATTCTAAATTTGCTGTCAGCTTTATGCCAGTCTTAATAATGTATTATGTTTCAACAAGACAACTTCTGAAGAATAGATGTAATCATACCTCTGAAGATTACATAAGCAAAAACACAAATGAATGAGAATAAAGGATTTGTAGAAAAAAATGTTACATACATGTTCCAACTAAGTTCTCTAATTGTATGGTTGAAAAGAGGTTACAGGGTAGCCATAGGAAAATATTCAACAAATATTTACTGACTACCTACTATGTACAAGTCCTAGACTGCATACTGAATTTACCAGAACTCTTAGCTACTGAAATTGCCTGAATTCAGTTATTTTCCATTCTGGTATTTATGAAATTATTTTTCTCTCACAGAGGAATAGTTTGACAAAAAAATCAACCGAAAAATAAAACAAAATGCAATAATTGCATAAATGGGCTTCCTTTAAAAAAAAAAAAAAAGAAAACCTTTACACACTCATAAATTTGTGGAGAAAAAAAGATTTAGAAAGCAGCTACAACAAAACATTTTACTACAACTACTTTTAAATCATGACTGGCTACATAAAAAGGAAAACTATACAATGGCAACTTAGTAATAAACTAGAGGTCACACTTTGCAATATTCTTTTAAAAGGAAAAAAAAAGAAAACAAAAAGATAACCAAAGCTAGAAAAAGCTTTCAGAAGGTGAAATAAGAGGAACCATAAAATACTCAGGAAGGGAGAAAAATGAGAGCTAAAAAGGGTTGTGTAAACTATGGAAAAAACCATTTTCCCGAATTCTAAAAAATGAAGCAAACATAATAGAAAATAGAAGATCAGGATGTTGCTCATTAATGATATAAATTTCAACATAATGAGCAAAAGTATTCATGGGAAAAAAATTAACGAAGAACAACCAAGTTTAAATGTACATATTTTACTCCTGAATAAATATATAAAGATATATTTAAAAAGCTATCCACTGAGTTTTACCTGAATGGGTCCGAAAATGCATTTCCAGACTTGATTTGCCTTTAAAAATTTTCTTACAAACATCACATTGATGAAATGTTGCTTTGTATCTAAGAAATAAAAGTTTGATAGTTTCAATATAATTTTAATAACAATGAAAATTAAGTTTATGTATAGTTACATCTGTAATTCTCATATTCACAAATCACAGAACTCTAAAGGAACACAGAAATACTTTTTAAGTATTTAGCTTGTATCTGGTTCTTCCCACCCCCCAGTTTCATTCAACCAACAAATCTGTAAAAAAAAAAAAAAGACCTCCTTGCACTTTTCAACTTCTTTAAATCACTGATCTTTTATTGTTGCTAGCTATTAAACACACAAGGGAAACTCCTAGGACAGAAACAGATCAATGATGGCCTGAAGAAAAAGGAGACAGTGATGTGGAGATGGAACTATTCTAAATCTCAATTGTGGTGATGGCTGCAAGACTTACAGAACTATACACTATGCAGAAATGTACACTTGACAGAGTGAACATTATATTATGTAAATTATACCTTAACTGAATTAAAAGTGGAAGCTGCAGCTGATTAAAAAACAACTGTAAGAATCAAAATTTGCATTCATCAAAAGGAGACATTGCTTTCCTCAGTTCATATCCTAACAAATAGTATAAATTTAAACTTTAAAATAAATTTTACATTAAATAAAATTATACATTTTTATTATAGACAGACATAAATAAAACTTTACTCAGTAAGCAACATAGTACAGTCCCTAAGAAACGTTTTTGAGTTAAACAATTCTAAGCACAAAATTTAATTTTGAAGATTAAGCTACTTCTAAAACGATACTGAAGTGCTAGTCAATGAAGAAAATATGACAAAATATTCAGCTTACTTAATGTTCTTTAAGACAGTCTGCTCTTAACTGTGCCCTTTTTTTTTGGGGGGGGGGAGGTTTTTGCTATAGGGTGCGTGCACTCACCAGAAGGACAGAGAGACAGAAAGCAAGAAGTCACCCTCCCGAGGGAATGGTCACTCCACAATAGCTTCTCCTTCGTTCTCCTCTCAGGATCTTGGGCATGCATGTACTGGCGCTCAGCATGAGTTTTAAGCCACCAGGTCCAAGACTCGAACCGTGGTCGACTACATGGGAGCCCAGCAACATAGCCATTATGCCAACTGCTGGTCCCTTAACTGAAATCTTAACTCCAGTGAGTTTTCCTGGAATGTTTGTTATATTCTTACAATATTAAACAGCAACAGAATAAACCTGGGTTCCAAATATCATTCACATATTTCCATTCATCCAACCCAACCCAAAAAACTACACACAGTCTAGTCTTCTAGGAACTTATTTCTACTTGATTAAATGGACATTTAAAAACTTAATTTGGGGGATCAGCAGATGCCATAGTGGTTATGTCATTGGACTCCCACATGGCCGACCATAGTTCATGTCCTGGACCTAAAGGCTTAAAACTCATGCTGGGTGCATGTGCATGCGTGCCCAAGATCCTGAAGGGAGAATGGAGAAAGTGAGATTGTGTCATAGCCATCCTCCCTGAGGAGGGGTGATCTCTCTTTCTGTCTCTGTCTTTCTCTCTTCAACAAGTACATGCACTCTATAGCAAAAATCTCTTTAAAAACAAAATAAAACTTAATTTGCATTTTAGTGAGTTGAGAGCATCACTGATAACCTTAGTAAAAGACTCCCAACCAGTATGCTTGGTTTGTCTTGTACCGTTCATACTTTATTAAACGTAAATAAAAATACAAACCAGGTCACCATGGACACACAGAGAAAGAGATGGTAGTACTCAACCACCAGCAATTTTGCACCCATGTGACAGTGTCTGAAGAGATGTGCGGTCTTTACAAGTAGGGGCAAGGAACAAATGCTGCACCTTCTAGTGAGTGGAGGCCAGGAACACTGAGGAACATCTGGCAATGCACAGACACGGTGGTTCAAAATCTGCTCTGGCTGAAATAAATCTTGGTCTATACTAAGAACAGAGTGATATTCTGATCACAAATAAGCTCAGATCACTGTGCCTCACAGAAAATTTAGTAAGTAAAATTTAGTAAGTAAAGGTAAACTCTGTAAGATTCTCCATATTCTCACAGGAACATTAAGAAGTACAGATTTTCAAGAAAGGAATAATAAGCAATTCCAAGTGAAGCAAAGTTGCTTGGGAAGAACTGGACTAATAGCAGTGTGAGAGAAATAGTAAGGTCAGAGGTCAGGTTGCAACAGTGAACAGGAAGTGAAGAATGAAAACTGAGGTAGAGTCATCATGGTTGGAAGTTCAGAGGGAGGATTAGAATATAACTGGTGGTTGGAGGTGTGCTAATCCTCATCCCTCTGCATTCTTTCCTGAATAACCTCCCCTGAAATACTTACAACCACTAAATTTTTATCCACAGACCAGAGATTTCACTACTGAAATTCAGATTACTCTCTATCAAATTTTATGTTGCTAGTTTGTACTGAGCATCTCAAAGTCAATACACACCAAACTATTCAATAGCTTTCTCTATAAATATTCCATTTCCTCCCTCTCCACAGCCAGTCATCGAATATTGACAATAAAGGCCTAAATATTTTTTCAAATAGCTGTTGTTCACTAGTCATTACTAATGTCACTCTATAGTTTAGTCCCTCATCATCTTTTCCCTAGAACTAACAGCTATCTATCTGGCTGATACACTTATCTATTGCAAACTAGCCTCCATGCAACAGTAAGAGTGGTATACTTAAAATGCAAATCCAATGGAGTCATTCCTTTGTTTAAAATCTTAATTGGCTTCTTATCACACAGTGATTAAATAGAAGTTGTATAAAACAGCACATAAGGCTTTATATTCTAGAACTACCATTAGTCAACCCTTGCAGAAAGGAAAGTCTACGGATTCTAGTTCCACAATTACCTGTACCAGCAGATAGGTCCACTGGCCCTTGGGGCAAAAGTGGATGATAGGTCTCAAAACCCTTTCATAGGATTCACAAAATCAAAATTATTTTCAAAATATGGGACCAGCAGTTAGCATAATGGCTGCATTGCTGAACTCCCAGGTAGCAGACCGCAGTTCGAGTCCCGGACCGGGTGGCTTAAACAACTCACACCAGGCGCGTGTGCATGCGTGCTCAAGATCCCGAGAGGAAAATGAAGGAGAAGGGACTGCGGCGTGGCTATCCCCCCTGGGGGTGATTTCTCGCTGTCTATCTCTCTGTCTCTCTCTGTCTTTCTGGTGAGCGCCACGTGCCCTAGAGCAAAAACCTCTCTAAAAAATATATATTTTTTTTTTTCAGAATAATACTATGGTATTATCTGCCTTTCTTGCTGTGTTGACACTGACACTATGATCCAAAAGGAACAGCAGGTAAAACTGCTGGTACCCTAGTTATAAATGAGGTTAATGGTATCAAAGTGTACTAACAGTCATGGAGCTTTCACCAGCATGTACTCGCAGAGAGAAAAATATGATGAAGCAGTAAAATTAGTAACCTCACCAAATTGTGACCATTCAGATCTTAGCCCTTTTTTCTGAACTCTCTCAAGGAAAATCACCCCTCAAAAATTAACAAAAGTAAGCAGCTAGCTCACCTCAAAGTAAACAGTCAGCAACATCTGCTATCAATGCTAAAACTGAACTTTGAAGCTAACGTAAGAATTTTGCCACTGTGATTTTGACAGCATCCCTCTACTCCTTTCTGAGACTAGAGGCAACGTTAAGAAATGTTTGTTGATAACTGCGATGTAAAATGTGATAATATTTGGAAAATCTGCCTCATTCAATGAACCCTTATTTTCCAAATAGCAAATCCATGATATTAAAAAATTGTGCCTGGGTTAAAAAAAAAAAAAACAAACAGTTCAAAGTACAAGACAGACCAATAGGCTGAATGTTACAGAGTATTAAACTTTCATTCATTTTGTTTCATATTCTACCTTGCAACTACCTTTAAGAAACCAATGTTACTAATCTGATTTATTGTATAAACAAAGAAACATCCCCTTTTCAAACTATTTAAGGATATGAGGTTAGATTTCTTCATTTATATCACCCAGAATAATGCATTAGAACAGATAGGACAATTTGGCAGTCTTCTGTTAAAACACTGAAGAGATTTACAAAAATGTAAAATAACTTTGCTCTTTTTATTTCTCATTTTGTAAAGTAGTTATAAAATTGCTACTTATGGGACCAGTAGATGGTGTAATGGCTATGTTGCTGGACTCCCATGTAGTCGAGTTCTGGACCCCCGGTGGCTTAAACTCACTCAAGGCGCATGTGTGTGTGTGCCCAAGATCCCAAGAGGAGAATGGAGGAGAAGGGATTGCGGCATGGCCATCCCCCCTGGAGGGTGATTTCTCGCTTTCTGTCTCTCTCTGTCTCTCTCTGTCTCTCCCTCTCTCTCTTTCTATCTTTCTGGCGAGCGCATGCACACTACAGCAAAAACCTCTTAAAAAAAAAAAGTTATTTATGTTAACATATAATGGGTATATGATTGTTATTTGAAATGAATGAATAAATGTCTTAAATTATTCTCAATTTAATTTGTAATGATTTATAATTTAAGCAGCAATTTCTGTATTGCATTTTATATTTTGAATAACTTATATTTATATTTAAAAAAACTCTTGTATTGAATAATTTTATAAACTTCAAAGAAGTACAAAGAGGTATGAAGGGTCTTCAGGAAAAGGAAGTTACAGAACTGCTGGAGTAAATGAGCCTATATTTCTAAGAACACTCTGCCCATTCATAATAATATAGCCCTCTCACAGCACCATGCACATCTTTATAGCACTCCGCAGCATTCCCAGCATAAACTGAACACAAAGTTCAATGAATGCACTGACTCAACATGAGCGTCACTAAGCAGAATTAACAAAACAAGAAACAAATCAATATAGGAAAATATAAAAAATGAATACAAATCTATTCCCTTCTGACTCTTTAAATTTATCTTTTACTTCC
>NW_006159960.1:199045-211161 GCF_000334495.1 Tupaia belangeri chinensis
ACACACACACACACACACACACACATATATATATATATATATATAAAAGAATTACTTTATTTAACTTTATTTATTTTAATTTGACCAGAGAGGGACAAAATGAGAGAGAGAGAGTGAGAAGGCAAGCTGCCAGGTCCAGGATTCGAACCACAGTTGGTCATGTGGGAGTCCAGTGCCCTTAACCACCACGCCACCTGCTGGCCCCCTACATTTATATTTACCATGTATATTTTGTTGATGATGCTTAGGACTATTAAATAAAGCCTTGTGGCACCTTGGAACACATCTGCTGCATCATTACCGAAAATATTGAGGCAAAGAACAGAGCTCTTGGAACATAGTACCCTCAGGAACTAATCTCAGTTAAGCTCAGATTTTGAAATTGTACAAAAAAGTTCATGTTTAAGATAGCACATGTCTCCTTCAAATAAAGTATCATTTGAAATGCTTGGTGTGAATAGAAACAAGTTAAATTCAGAGTAAGAACTTTCCCTAATAATTGCTATCTTATCAAGTACAATACGTAGGCAGTATTACTGAGCTTTCAAAGAGCAACAACCACCAAAGATAGAAGACATTCCTAAAGGACACCAAAACTTTATACTAGTGGTTAACTTCAGTATCTACTACTGCCCAGCGTTTGAATTCATGAAGGCAAAGCAAAAACAAAAAATATGCTCTGCTCAATTTGTGTAGGTCTGTAGAGAAGCTAGAGAAAGAGAGCTGTTAATTTATTCCCCAAACAAAATGAACAAGAAAAGTTATATGGGACCAGCAGATGGCATAATGGTTATATTGCTAGACTCCCATGTAATCAACAGTGGTTCTTGTCCTGGCCCCGGCAGCTTAAAACTCAGGCTGGGCACATGTTTGTACATGCTCAAATCCCGAGATGGAGGAGAAGGGATGGCGGCAGGGCCATCCCCCCAGAGGGGTGATTTCTCACTTTCTGTCTCTGTCTCTTCATCAAGTACAAGTGCCCTATAGCAAGAATCTCTAAAAAAGAAAAAAAAAAAAGAAAGAAAAGTTATAACTTTCCTCCTCCACCCAAGACTTAAGTCGATGTAGTAATTATGAGAAATTTACTTTACACTTACTTTTGCCACACTTTCTCTCCAAGATGTACACTTTTGTAATGAACAGTGAGATGATCCCTACGACCAAAACATTTTCCACATTCTTCACACTGATGAGCTTTTTCACCTAAAATAAAGATCCAAATGGTTTGATTAAAATATGCATTTCATTTTTTTTCCTCTGAAACAAATCACCAAACATGGTGGAAAACATACCAGGAAAGTAAAGCTACCCTTCATTTTGGGCTATTTCCTTTATATTCCTTTCCAAGTACCTCTCCTCAAAGAATTTGTTTAATTTTAACATCGTGGACATGAATCTTTTTCTTACTTGGTTTAGAAGACATCAGTAGTCTTTTGATGGAGACTTCAAATCTTACCTTTCAATGTAGCAGAGTAAGATAAATGAAATTATTTTAAAACACAGGATTATTTTTAGGAACATGCATGTCTGGATGCCAAACATCTTAAATGAATATACCTTGAGTTAAGATGAGGCTGTCTTACTGCTTATAAAAAAAAGCCTAAACATTTTCAGATCTTTGTACTTTACTTTTAAAAGATTTTTCATCTGTGAGGATTTCTTACATTTACAATGAGCCAAACTACAGAGGTAATGGAGACTTCTAGATGAGCCCAATTTCTCGAAATGTAATGGAAACTTTTAGATGAGTCCAATTTATCATCTCTATTTTTACATTCAGTTGCAAAGCGTTGGTATTTAAAAATTACTGTCTCAAATTCAGTGTGTAGTTAAAGCATGTGATCTCTAGAATTAGGAATTTAGAATTCCTAATTATCCTCCTGAAGATGAAACTGCATAATTCCAATGAAAAATGTCATCAGACCTTTAGCATTTCTTGAAAAGGGTGATAATTGCAATCTGCCTCACTAAAATCATTTAAGAAAATATTTAAAAGCTACCTGTTGCGCATTTTGCATTTAAATTATGTTTGTAATAGTAATAATAATCACCTGTTCTACCGTGCTCAGAGACGGCTCTTTTCCCATTACTGTGCTCACAAACTTGGCTCTCTTAGTATTTCCTGAACATCAATCTGAGAGGAAAATATGAAAGAAATCCCCAGAATATAAAAATTAAAAATACAGTATAACGATCTGAAATTGATCAGGATCATTAAGTTACTCTTTTCTAAAGAGAGGGTTTTTAAATACACTGTACTATAAGCTTCAACATCCAATTGTAATCATTTCCCTTTAAATATCTAATTTTTGCTAGCTTCTTTCAAATCCAATCAAAGTGATAAATATTACTGTGAATTCTCTTTTTAGGGAAGGCCCAATAGCAAGCATTGTACATATCTGCATCATATGCAAAATGCAAACTTTGAGCATTTGTTTAAAATGAAACTTTGAGAGAGAAACTTTATAGTCACAAAAAGTGACCAAATTATTAAAATTACAGTGAACACTGTATCATGAAATTATGTCTTTCCCAGATGATTTTTGAAAAAGTTTTTAGAACCACCATTCCAATGGGGTAATAAATATATACATGAAATTATTAAAATTACAGCCAACACAAACATGATGTAATACTATGTCCTTCCAGGGGCTTTTAAAAGGATTTTGGAAATAGCATACAAAGTCTGGCCTACCTGAATGTATTTTTTTGTGCTTTGTAAGGTGATCATGACGAATAAATGTTTTTCCACATTCATCACACTCGTACCTTTTATCATCATGATGTACTCGTAAGTGAAGTCTATAAAAAAAAAAATTGAAGACTATTGAAACCAATGACAGAAGGAAAAAGCCTCATAATGAACAAATGATGAATAAATGACAAAAACTGAAATGCCTACTCCACCACCCTCACACAGTACCTGCTCTGTTTCTAAGACTTTCAGAGTCCTTCCCAGTCTTTTGCCACCTGACCCCAAGGTTCCCACTCACTGCTTTCGAGAAAGCATTTCAATATTTGCGACCGCTCTTATCACTTCTGGATATTATTTGTTAGATACTCAGTCTACTGCACTCAATCGATCTGACTTGTCAAGTGTCAGAGATATCAAAAGTAGAATTAAACCCGGAAGGAATCAGAATCAGACGGAGTAACTGTCCAGTGGCATAAGATAATGACACAAATTATACAGAAAGTAATTGAAGATTAGTCTTATTCTGGATAAGGGATACCATTTACACACCGACAGATGAAAATTTATTATATTTTAAAAGAACCCTATTTTATGAAAATTACATTTTACTACTATTCACACCAAGCAAATAAAATGCAGCTCATTTTATAGTATTCCAATGAGGTTGAAAGAGGTTCAGATTATTAAAATTCGTTGAAATCAATGACTATTATCCCTATAATCCTCTATCTCTATAAATCCTACTGAAAGGAATCACTTTCCCACTCAGGTTGCCAAGACTGATTCTGTCATAACCAAAACTAGTACATAATTAAACTGCATCCAAAGGAGAAACATTCTGTTTAACTTGAAAAAAGAGGTAAATAAATAAAGTGTAAATATTAAAGTTTCAAGATGAAAATATTTAAGAACATTAATAGTAAATCTGTGTGCACACATCACAATGGTATTTACATATTATTGGGTCTCTGGAAAAGTCATGATTTTTTTTTCTGTTTTTCTATGCAAAAATGCATCGTGACTTTTCTGACAACTCAACAGTTTACTTAATCTAGAAGAAAAATGGCTTTACTTACCTGTATGAACTTCCGTGACGAAAACTTTGCCCACAAATACTACAAAGATGAGGTTTTTCTCCACTATGGATTCTCAAATGTTCTTTCAAAGTGGTTCTGTGTTTAAATATATAGATAGATATTTAAAGACTTTTAACGTGTCAATGTACATATTTAACAAAGTTCTGCAAAACTTACGAGAATGGTGTTCAAGCGAACAGTAAATCTTTTCTCCTACAGTATTTTTGCTCTTCTTCCCCCCTTGTCTATAGGGTCCATGCATTCACCACAGAGCGAAAGAGAGACAGCACCCCTTCAAAGGGCGTGGTTACACTGCAATCTTTCTTTCCTTCATTTCTCTACTCCATCAGAATTTTGGGCATGCACACACATGTGCTTTTCATGGCCACTGATGCCAGGATTGGAGCAATGCTCAGCCATGGGAGATCTGGCTGCCTATACTCAGGACTTAACTGCGGCAGTGGTTCAGGGTCGGCCTGGGTATTATTGCTTTTTATTGGACTATTACCAGAATGCAAATATGCTTCTTAAGTTTTCTCTCTTTAAAAACAAAACTTTGATGTCCTTAGCTATGGACTTCTCAGGAATTTAATTGAACAGCTTAAGCTTTGAAAGTTCTTAAGTATTCAAAAAGTACAAATAAAAAAAATCTTCAATTATCACTTCTGAATTAGGTAAACTGATATGAATTCTGGTAGAAGGGAGTTGGTAATACTTAAGGAATCTACTTTAATCTACTATTCCTTCCAAATACGTGCTAAATATTTGTTGAAAAATGTTTTAAGGCCAAAGAAAACCTCAGACATTTCTACTTTCCAGAAGCAAATGTGCAAAAGGAACTATATAAATGGCATTACTGCTGGTCTTCCTAAACTGTCCAGCACCACTGACCTTCAGAGAGCTACCATGTAACCATTTTGCTCCAGTTACACCACTAGCAATTCCTGTAGTCCCAAAGTTCCAGGTTTTCCCACCTATCTAAAGTGCTGGGTGAAGATGGGCAAAGTTATTTTAGGGGGAATAAAAGTCACACACAAATGTGACCAATCTTTGCAGGCAGGCTGTCACTACTACCTGGTTTTCATTTCAATCCTATATATACCAAGTTTAAAGGCTGAATCTAAAATGAAGATAGACCTCTGCCAGTAGGTGGCACTCTTCGACAAGGCCCACCAACAGGAGTGGCTATAGCGATACCCATGACTTTGTGGAGAAAGTCTCTCAAAAATATTTCCTACTGTCTCCAGTGTCCACCAATCTTTCAATCTCTACAAGAGAGTGTGGACAGTCTGTATATTATATAAAAAAATTTTCCCTACCTAGTCAAGAGTCGAACAGATGAAAGCATTATCTTTGGCAGGCTTTTTTGGCTTGTTTCCTTTTTTGTTTTTACAAAAAGATCTCAAAGGGGAAAAATGAATTTACCATGCATATAATAACTTTATAATTAATCAATCTGTAGAAGTGTACTGATATTCCTACGTCACCATTACGCCATCAGTTACTTGAAGAAAATAGAAGTTTTAATTTTTTAAAATTACGAAACATATACTGAAGAATATATACAATTTATATATGTACTGTTTAAAAATAGTATTAAAACACTTACATGCAGATTGAGGCATAGAATATTACTGAACCTTAGAATACTACCATATGTTCTTTCCTGATCTTATCCTCCCCACCTCATCTCCCCAAAAACCATCACTTACGTTAATTTGGTTTCACTACACATCTATGGGTCACTAAATAATATTATCATATGCTTTTGCAAATTGACTATTAACCAGGAACCTAACAATGCCACTCTTAGAGGGCCCCAAAGATATCATGAACAGGGAGGCTTCTGCAAGTCTAGCAGCAGCTTCTCTGAGAGTTAACATGATCCCCTGCTGGCATGTCAGTGGGTAAAGTCAGGAATAAATACCAGAAGATAGGAAGTTCACCACAGTTGGACTATCTGACAAGAGCCAGAGTGGACTAGGTCGTGGAAATCTGGTAGAAATATTGTCAAAGCGAGTAGGCGGCTCTGTATACTTTGCTCATAAGCACACAATGACCTTCTTCTAATTCTCATGGATAGCTCAAAACAGAACATTTCTGTGAACGTAATTGAGTGTCCTCAGTTAAATCACGCGGAAGGGCACAAAGATAAGCATAAGCCCACTGGCACAGAGAGGAACTAAACAGAGGCAGAGCACAGATAAGTCAGACCTACTTTAGCACTGAGTTCCCTAGCAAGAAGAGGAAAGCTGCCAGGAGGGATCTTGGCGGTGACTCTCTACAGGTCTTGGGTCACACTACGACTAGTATGAACTACCCATTGCCTACGCTGTAAGCAGAACCCCTCAGAATCTTCACTCACCATCTTCCTGGGAATTACTCCTTTTGTCTCCTGTGTTAGACTATTACCTAGAGCCCTACTTCCTTTTTATGAGTTTACTCTTCAGTAGCTTCCTGTAGTTTCATGAGAAACGGTACGAAGAAAGGTAATTTCTTTGGTATCATAAAAAGTCTTTATTCTATCCTTGTGAGTTTAACTGCGGACAGAATTCTAGGCTGAAGAGCCTTTTCTTTCAGAATTATGCAGGTTATTACATCGTCTTCCTTTAAGCATTGTTGTTGAGAGTAAAAATCAAGTAACTGTTCAACGAGTGTGACTTTTTTCCATTCCCAGAGGTACATAAGTTCCCCTCGGTCCCAGTGTTCTGAAATATCAGTGATGTACTCTGGTGGAGGTTTATATTCAACTAACTACCTAAGCATGCTAAAGTCATTTCTAATGACCTAAGCATGCGGTGGGTCATTTCTTGCTGTCAGTTCATATCCTTTATTTCTTGAATTGTATCAAAGATAATTTTTCCCCTCCCTTTCCTCTGTTCTTTCCTCCTGGAACTCATTAGTCAGATGCTAGACCTGCCTGGTCTTCTAATATTTTAACTTTTATTTTACATTTCTATTATCTTTTTGCTCTTTGAATTTCTGGAAGTTCTGAATTGCTATTTTGAGTAATCCTTTTAATACAACATCCTATTCTTGTGTAATAGATTCTGTATCTTCAACAGAGGAAAAAATAGTTTTCTTTTTGAAGTTTCTTCTTCATTCATAATCTGTTTCCTTAAAGTTTGTATGTGCATGCGTGTGTGTGTATGTGTGTACGTGTGTTGGAGTCTATCTTCCATTTTGGAATCATGTTCCACGTTAGATTTTCCCTCCAAATCTTGCAGTCCTTGACTATTTGCTAATGATTAAGTGTGATCGGATAAAAAGTGGATGGTAAGGTCAGAGAAAGGTCTTGACGAGCTCTGCTTCACGGTAGGTGATCCAGGTATACTACTCGTTAGGGAATACATTTTTCCCTAGGTTGGTCAGATTTTCAGGAAATAGTCTATCTGCTGCCTGGAGGGTCATATCTAAAAACCAAGTTATTGTTGAAGGTAACGTCTGGGGTTTCGTGATTTTGGCATTCAGAATGCATTCAACCGCGTAACTACAGGGTAAGCTCCAGTCCAGCAATTTCCTTTAGGGAGGGAGGCACGCACCCAGCGGCAATGACAGGTGTTGAGGTGGAAGGGAATCCGATGATCTGACTGCTAAAACTTCTGAAGTTCCTAATCTAATGCTCCTTCTTCTGCCTGTTCTTCACCCCAACGCCAGAGATGCCAGACACTGCCAGTTCCTATACATTTATAGATTCTGTGATGTAAATCATTTCTCCTATTTCTCCACTGCCACTGTGGGATTTGGCTTCCTTAGATCTGCTAAGTAGCTTCCACCGAGCCATCTGCTTTACAGCTTCCAAACCTGTGTCATTCTTGTCACCTCTCTGTTCTCCCTGTCTTTGTAGCTTATCATCTTTGAAAATCTGAAACAAAACTCCTTTAATGTGCTTTAAGTGGGGGTTCATAAAGAGTTATAAGTATATGTATGTTAAATCAACTCTAGATATAAACTTCCAAATCCTGAATCTATACCATCTTCTATAGTATTTTACATAATTCCTTGTTTTTATTATTTCAAACTAAAGTACAATTCAAGTATTATGAACTTGTGTTATTCTAAGTCTTACAAAACATATTCATTACTTCTTCCTAACTGTACTAGAAGTTTTCTAGGTGTGCAGATAATTCTTTACCTTTCTCGTACTGATTTTCCACAGATGAAACAAGTCCATTTTCTCTTCCCACCATGCGTACATTCTATATGGCGTTTCAAATTTCCAGTGTCATTAAACTGACGACCACATATATCACATGGAAAAGGACCTAAAAAGGAAAGAACGGTGTGCATCTCAATGTTAAAGAGCAGACACTAAGTCAGACTTGACAGATATGTTATAAAGTCATGTCTACCATCATTAGCGCAAGTGTCACAGTACAGTGCAATCCATCACTTACTAGTTTTTCTCTTCTAGATTATTTATTCCTAGAAGGCAGGGTAAAATCATCCTCATATCCCTAGAGTCAAGTACAGAGGCTGGCATCTAACAGGCATATCATAAATGTTAAATAAATCAATGAGTTACTAAATTAAAATGGCAAATTCCTAGTTTGAAATCAGACTGAAACAAAGTAGAAAATGCTATGTATAATAAGTTTATGGGAGAAAAAGAGAATGAGAAACTTTGAAAGAATAAACAGAAGACTTAAGAGAGTTTATGGTTAGGAAATATATTATTGTTTCTAATAATAGGTTTTTAGTGATGGTGAGTCGATTGAAAATACTGTGGCACATTTCCATCTGGTCTTACAAAATTAAAACCAGACTTCTCATAGCAATGCTGACACTAGCTAGACTCTGTATTTCACTATAATTTTTACCAAATAAACATCTGAAGAGAAGACAGAGTTCTACTGAATGGTAAACTGTAAGGAAGACAAAGGATGTTTGTAAAAGTAGTAGATAAAGTTCAAGGAAACTCTAAGTTTGGAGGCAGATATTGTAGGATTTGGGAGGATAAACTGAAGACGGATGGAATTCTAATGATGAACTCATCATAATAGCACAATGGGAGAAAATGAAATCTGGATGCTGGAATTCAGAAACAACGATAAGCTAACGTGCTTAGGAGCCACAGTAGCTTTGGGGAAATGACAGCATGTTTTGCACATTAAAAATGAGAGATGACCTCAAAGTACTCATTGCTTCAACACATGCTCACTATTTAAGATAGCTAATATTTCGGGGTGGCCCTGTATAGCAGTGGTTGAGTACTGTGCAAAGCAGGCCAGATCCCACATGGCCAACCATGGTTCAGATCCTGGCCCTGGTGGCTTGGTAAACAAGCTGGAAGTGTGTGTGTGTGTGTGTGTGTGTGTGTGTGTGTGTGTGTGTGCATGCCCCAAAGCCTGACGGGATGGAGAAACAGAGTAGCATAGATAATGATATGACCATGCCCCACCACGTGCATTCTCTGGCAATTAAAAAATATATATCATATTATTTATTAATTCTTAATTCATATCTAGTGCTGTGTTAAGTCCTATGAGAAATCCCTCTACCTCCAAATCCTGAATCTATACCATCTTCTATAGTATTTTACATAATTCCTTGTTTTTATTATTTCAAACTAAAGTACAATTCAAGTATTATGAACTTGTGTTATTCTAAGTCTTACAAAACATATTCATTACTTCTTCCTAACTGTACTAGAAGTTTTCTAGGTGTGCAGATAATTCTTTACCTTTCTCGTACTGATTTTCCACAGATGAAACAAGTCCATTTTCTCTTCCCACCATGCGTACATTCTATATGGCGTTTCAAATTTCCAGTGTCATTAAACTGACGACCACATATATCACATGGAAAAGGACCTAAAAAGGAAAGAACGGTGTGCATCTCAATGTTAAAGAGCAGACACTAAGTCAGACTTGACAGATATGTTATAAAGTCATGTCTACCATCATTAGCGCAAGTGTCACAGTACAGTGCAATCCATCACTTACTAGTTTTTCTCTTCTAGATTATTTATTCCTAGAAGGCAGGGTAAAATCATCCTCATATCCCTAGAGTCAAGTACAGAGGCTGGCATCTAACAGGCATATCATAAATGTTAAATAAATCAATGAGTTACTAAATTAAAATGGCAAATTCCTAGTTTGAAATCAGACTGAAACAAAGTAGAAAATGCTATGTATAATAAGTTTATGGGAGAAAAAGAGAATGAGAAACTTTGAAAGAATAAACAGAAGACTTAAGAGAGTTTATGGTTAGGAAATATATTATTGTTTCTAATAATAGGTTTTTAGTGATGGTGAGTCGATTGAAAATACTGTGGCACATTTCCATACGGTCTTACAAAATTAAAACCAGACTTCTCATAGCAATGCTGACACTAGCTAGACTCTGTATTTCACTATAATTTTTACCAAATAAACATCTGAAGAGAAGACAGAGTTCTACTGAATGGTAAACGGCCCTGGTGGCTTGGTAAACAAGCTGGAAGTGTGTGTGTGTGTGTGTGCGTGTGTGTGTGTGTGTGTGTGTGCATGCCCCAAATCCTGACGGGATGGAGAAACAGAGTAGCATAGATAATGATATGACCATGCCCCACCACGTGCATTCTCTGGCAATTAAAAAATATATATCATATTATTTATTAATTCTTAATTCATATCTAGTGCTGTGTTAAGTCCTATGAGAAATCCCTCTACCTTTCCTTTTCCTGGAAAAGGAAAGTCAGTATTTGCAAAATAAACAGATGAAGAAATAAAATTGCCAAGATAAGCATATTATAGAAAACATGTGTTAGAGAAAGAGTGAAATTTCTACTAGAAAAAGTTTTTATGAAGTAATATTAATAATTATATGTACAGCTGAAGGCTCCGACTAAACAAAGCAAGAAATGGAACGTTCTCTTTCATGTTCAATTTCTTATCAGAATTCTTCAAAGAAAAGAACAACTGTACTTTATTCCTATACTAGATATTCAGTTCTGCGTGCAGTAAACTTTAAACTTTTATTTGTGACGCTGAGAACTTAAGCTAAAGCAGATCTTCATGCCAACTCTTTAAATAGGGTAAGATCTGACTTTTCAAGCCAGACTGTAACTTTTACACTTAGAAATACAGATAGACAAAAAATACTAAAAGTACATCTCCCTTAACTACTCAGCTTGCATTACTTAGAGAGCTCTTCCTCTGATTTAACAGAATATATAATCCTAATGTGGGCAGCATGAGTACAACTTTGAAAAATCTAAACCAGTAACTCTAAAGCACAATGTGTGGACCTTCTGTACAACATCATTTGGAAACTTGGCAGAAATGCAAACCTTGAGGCCATACACCGGAACTAGTAAACCATTAGAGATGAGGCACATTGATCTGTGTTTTAACAAATTCCCCAGTTACCTATGATAAGTACCTAATTTTGTGAACTACTTGTCTACAAGTACAGCGATTCAGGGAACAGAAGAAAAGAATTGGGCTACGAAAGAAACTATATTAAAAATACACATGCATACACACATATATCTCATTATATATTCATTATTTTAGGAGAAACTCCAAATAGAACATTGCTTTGCATGTTACACACACACATATATACAAGCATATATAATACTCAAAGCAACATTCTATTTGCCACTTACTTTTTTTCCTTAAATATTGAAAAGCTACAGTTTCATTATTTCAGATGTCATAGTTCTTAAAGGTCTCAAAAATTAGTACATGTACTAGAAATGGTAACATAAGCAGAGAAAGAATATGCCTGGCTCTATCCTTGGCACTTATTTACCTCATTTCATCTTCACAACAGAATCTACAAAGCAGGCATCTAACTTCTTTCACAAACCTGGAGGAGCCTAGAGTTCTGTGAGGCTGGTCTAGCTCACAGATCGGTGGCTAGGTCAGACTTGGAAGATAAGCCTGGCTAGGAATTCTAATTCTACATCTATTCAATGTTTTTACTATTCTACTTCTACACCTAATCAACTTGTTCTTCTTGTAAATGTCAACCTGACCTAGTAAATGTCGACTCTTATTAAAAATTATACAAATTATCTAATCACATGTAAAGTACCCACATGGATACAGCATTATAAGCTAATGATTTAATTACTGGTTTAATTACCCACTACACGTGATTAAATTTGAAAAACACTATCCCTAGATCCTGCTACAGAGCTGACCATATATTGATAGTTAACAGCTGTTCAATACATATTTACTACTACAAATGTTGAGTTCACTTCCTTGGGTACTTTCTTCAGTAAACTTGAGTCTGCAGTTTAGCTAAGCTTTACTGCTTAGCATTTGTGGAACACTTCTTAAAAATATGCTGGAGCGTGACAAAAATAAAAAATCTTAGGTCATAAAAATCTATTCAATCACTTTTCAGGA
>NW_006159960.1:211192-218962 GCF_000334495.1 Tupaia belangeri chinensis
CCTCTTTAATAAATGTGATAGCTGATCAGTTTAACACATGCTTGTATACCTAAATGCTTTCACTGACTGAAAACAACTCTCGAGCAAGATAAGTTAGTTTATAAGCTCTAACACCTTAGAAAAGGTATACTGAGACAAACCTGCACATTAGCACTTGTATCCAATATTCTTAGAATGTTTATCTACTAAGTGATAAATTTAATAAATGTTGAAGAGAATATCAGGAAAAACGAGGTAGAAACAAATAAACAAATACATTAGTCATAGAACTGACCACATTTTGCTACGATTCATATACAAGTGAGACAAAAAAAAAATTACTTATAGTTTTCATTTCAAAAAGCGAGAAGCCCACCAATTCTCCAATAGAAACTATATTTTCTGGAACTAAAAGTCTAAAGAAATTTCTCTCGTACAACAAGCAATCGCAAACAGATATCCAATGACAGTTTGGGTAACTAAGAAAACTTTCCATATGATGGCTTCTTAGGAATGCTGAGATGGACTCCTACAAAAGAACACCTAGTAGTGGCAATTTGGATAGAGTTAAGCAGAAAAGACAAGTAATCTATTAGCAGGCATGACAAAGCCTTGAAAGGATCCAAAGACAGTTGTGCTGTCTCCCTTTCTCAGACAAAATATTTCAAGGTCTAGCAAAAGTTTTCACATGACATGATTTTAAGACTCTATCACCAAAATTACCTATCTCTAAAATACATATGTCGATATCCATCTGAAATAGGTATCCAGAAATAAATGTAATTTTCCAGATCAATTTAAAGTCAGTTCACACTATTACTTCCTAATTGTGAAAAAAATATTTTTATTAATGCAGTGTAAAACTACATTGGGGACCAGCAGGCAGCCTGGAGGGAAAAGTGGCTGGACCCTGCATGGTCGGCTTCACAGTTCAAAACCAGACCTGGCGTCTTCAAAATCATGCCAGGCGTGGGACCAGAAGTTAGCGTAAAGGCTATGTCGCTGGACTCCCACGTAGTCGACCGCAGTTTGAGTCCCGGACCCGGTGGCTTAAACTCACGCCGGGCGCGTGTGCGTGCATGCCCAAGATCCCGAGAGGAGAATGGAGGAGAAGGGATTACAGCGTGGCCATCCTCTCTGGGGGGTGATTTCTCGCTTTCTATCTCTCTGTCTCTCTCTGTCTGTCTGGCGAGCACACGCGTCCTATAGCAAAAACCTCTCCAAAAAAAAAAAGAAAAAAAAAATCATGCCACGTGTGTGTGCATGTGCGTGTGTGTGTGTATGCCCAAAATCCAGAGAGACGAATACAGGAGAAGGGATTGCATCATGACCACACCCTCTGGGGGGGTGATTCCTCACTTCCCCCCCCCCACCTCTCTCTATCTCTGTCTCTCTCCAGCAAGCACACACACCCTTATAACAAAACAGCAAAAACTAAAAAGTAAATAAAACTACTATGGTTTTTGTCAGTCACATCACATTACTGATTCACACCGTGCCTAAAAAGCCTCTACTCGTAAGTCCACCTGTAAAAGGAGGAGTTTAGATTGTATAAAATCCAAGAACAAAAATTCAGATCATTTCTGTAAATTTCTCTTTTATTTATTCTTAATTTTAAATTAAATTTGTTTTGACCTACTGTATAATAATGCAGTTTTTTTTACATTTTTATTTTCTGGTTTACAATATATGCTTTTCCATAAATTTTTATGTATTTATTCTTAACTATTTTTAAATTAAATTTGTTTTGATCTACTTATAACAATGTAGTGTTTTGTTTTTTCTTTTTAAACACTTTTATTTCTGGTTTATGAAGTCATCTATAAATGTCATAAATATAAGTACATACTTTTGCCAAAGTTCATAATAAATGCATTGATGCATTTACTAGGACAGGGGAAGATACTTATCTGAGATGACAATAATTCATAACTGGGATAAGCGGTTATAAATTTACCAAACTATATTACCATCTAGACCAGAGGTCTCTAGGATGGCCACAGAGTTTGGGAGAAAATTCATCAAATACTGAATTCCAATATACTAAGTTTATTACATTCTCTGAAAAAATGAGTTTTTTCACAACAAAAATACCTCATTTCAAGCACTTATAAATCTATCCAATAAACAACTGTAAATAAATGCAGTTTATGCCTACTGACAAATGTGCCACTAAACAGTAAATAAATAAATAAACATATTTACTCACCTCCAGGAGATGCAGCATATATAGTATTCCTCCCAATTTATGACTTCCTTTGCCTAAGCCAATACACAAAATTTACCAATAGCCTGTGTGGGGGTTCATCGACCCCCCCAAATGAAATATTTAGGTATATATCTAACAAAGTACACATAAATCTGAATGAGGAAAACTACGAAACTCTGATGAAAAACACCAAAGTACTAAATAAATGAAAGATAATCTATGTTCACAGATAGGAAGACTTAACATTATCAAGATACCAGTACTTCCAATTTGATCTATAAGTTCAACACAATCTCAAACAATATTCCAGCAAGTTATGCTATGGGTATGACAAACTGATTCTGAAAGTTTATATGGAAAGACAAAATTTCAGAATAGTCAACACAATAAAGAAGAAAAACAAGGTCAGATGACTATCACTACATGACTTCAAGACTTAGTACAAAATTACGGCAATCAAGGCAGTGTGGTATTAGTGAAAGAATCAATAAACAGACAATAAAACAGAAAAGTGAACCCAGAAACAGAGCCATATAAATATAGGTCAACTGATCTTTGACACAGAAATAAAGGCAATGAAGCACAGATACCCTTTTCAACATATGATGCTAGAAAAACTGGGTACCCACAAGTAATGAAAGAAATTGACGCAGACCATACACCCTTCACTAAAACAACTCAATAGAGATCACAGACCTAAATGTAAAATGTGAAAACTACGAAAGTTCTAGAAGATGACACAGGCAAAAAATTAGATGACCTTGGGTTTGGCAATGACTTTTTAGAAATGACATGAAAGGTATAATTTATGAAAGAGTTGATTAGCTTAACTTCATTAAAACTAAAAATTTCCACTGCAACAGGCACTGTTTATAAAAAGATACATCACAGATTGGGAAGACATACTTTAAAAGAAATATCCAATAAGAGACCAAGATCTTAAATATACAAAGAACTATCACAACTCAATAAGAAAGTAAACAATTTTATTAAAAACTGGGCCAAAGACATAACAGACACCATACTAAAAAAGATATACAGATGACGAATAAGCATACGAAAAGATGCTCCACAACATGTCATCAGAGAAATGTAAACTGTAACAATTAGATATCACTACACACCTATTACAATGGCCAAAATTCTCAACACTGACAATAGCAAATGCTGGCAAGGACATGAGGTGACAAGAATTCTCATTCATTATTAGTAGGAATGCAAAATGGTATAGCCACTTTGGAAAACAGTTTGGTGGCTTCTTACACACTAAATATACTTATTTATTTGTTTAAATTAACATATAAGAATTATACAGATATGTGAAGGTACAGTGTGACTTTTCAGTACATGAGTACATCACATAATGTACCTAACAGTCCAACCATTTGTCATTACTCCTAGTTGGGACTAAATGCACTTTTATTAACCTACTCAACCTCTGTGCTAGGTTATTTACCCAAAGGAATGAAAACTTCTGCCCTCAGAAAAACATGTACATAGATATTTATAACGATTTTACCTATAACAGTCAAGACTTGAAAGCAACCAAGATCTCTGAGTAAGTAAATGGGTTAGTAAACTATGGTACATCCAAACAAGGGAATATTAATATTAATCAGCACTACAAGAAATAAGGTATCAAGGTACAAAAAGATATAAAGGAGCCTTAATAAAATACCTATTACTAAGCGGAAGAAGCCAACCTGGAAAGAGAACAAACTATAAGCTTCAATTACATGATATTCTGGAGAAGGCAAAATACAGACAGTATAAAGCTCAGTGGTTGCAGGGGATAGTGTGGCAAAGAGACGAATGGGAGAAAACAGGGAATTTCTAAGGCAGCAAAGCTCCTCTATGATACTGTAATAATGGACACATGCCATTACAGATGGTGTCCAAAGCCACAGGATATACACCAGAGTGGATCCTACTGTAAACCATGGGCTATGGGTGATTGTGATCTGTCAGTGTAGGTTCATTAACTGTAACACAAACTTGCTTACCCAGATGAAACTTTTCTTGATGTTTTAACCGTGCAAACCGTGATTTGAAGTGTTCTTCACAATAGGTACACTTAAAAGGTTTATCTTGAGAATGTAGGATCATATGCTCTTCTAAATGTGGTCTTCGAGTAAAAGATTTCTTACAAATCTAAATAAAAATTATATAAAAATGTAAAAAATCTTGGATTAAAAATCAAAGTATAAAGCTCATAATGAGAAAAAAAATTCATAAATTTAAGGAAAGAGAAATTTCTCTAAGCAGAAGACTTGCCAAAAGTATAATAATATTCTAATTGTGCAGGGAAAAAATATGCCCTGCAAGAATTATAGTATGAAATTATTTTAAATTAGTACTAAAGGTACCTGAATTTCAATTCTTCACATTTATAAGAGGGTTAAGGAATACTATCTTAATTCTAGTCAGGATTTTTAAGTCATTTTTTTTTTTTTTTGGCTTGCCTTAGGTTCTGTGCACTCACTGGAAAGAGACAAGAGACATAGACAGTGAGAGGGAAAAAGAGAAATCACCCTCCAAGGAGGATGGCCATGCCACAATCCCTTCTCCTCAGTTCTCCTCCTGGGATCTTGGACACGTGCACACACATGCAAAGAGTGAGTTTCAAGCCACTGGGTCCAGGACTTGAACCACAGTCAGCCATGTTCAAGTCCAGTGACAACTGCTATGCCATCTGTTGGCCCCAAATCCATGAAATATATATTTTAAACTATATGTCAAGGATAACAGGACTTATTATTGTTTATTGCCATATATTTTATTAAGAATATGAATTTTAAAACACAGAAAAATTTCAAAACCTCTCTTGAAGCAGTCAGAAGAAAGAGAAAACTTTTAAAGAAATTTTATATATATATCAGATTTTTAAAAATGGGGGAGGCTACTATAACAATAACATCAATAATACAGCATGAGCTTTTTACCAGTCATAATGCTAAATTATTCATGGACTTAATTTAATTATCACAATAATTTTATGTCATAGATAAAATTATCATAATTTTATAGGTGATGATAAAACTTAGTAAAGTTTCATCCTATGTGTAAACTTTAATTTCTAGAAGCTGAGTTCAGATAAACAATGAGAGTTCTGCTGTCTATATAAATTGAATACTTAAAAGACAGGAAAAATGGGGACAGTTGGTGACATGGTGGTTAGGATGAGTGGATCCCATACAGCTCACTACATGGCTCAAGTCCCAGGCTGGAAGCTTAAAAAACAGACGGGGTGTGTATGTGTGCACAAAATCCCCAGAGAAAAATGGAAAAAAAAAGGATTTCAGCAAGGTTATCCCCTTAGGGAGTGACTTCTCATTTGAAGGGGGGGAAAAAGGCAAAAATGACAACTGGCAACTCCTTTTAACAATATTCACCTAAATACTGAGAACATACCTATGGTATTGTATGTAGTAGAATAGGATACCAAGAAATTATTTGCTACTCCTCATGCTGAAAATGGAGTCTATTTCATCTCCCCTTAAATATTCCCTCACTATATTGACTTGTTTGACAGACAAAATATGGTATAAGTGACATTTTGGGACTTCTGAGGCTAGGTCATAAAAAGTATTGTAGCTTTTACCTAGGCTTCTTGGACACATAATTACTTTTGGAACCTAGATGCCATGCTACGAGGAAGCTCAAGCAGCACCATGAAAAGACCAAAGTGGAGAAGCATAGAAGACCCAAGTCAACAGTCTTGGTTGAAATCCCAGACATTAGCCCAACATTAAGCTACCAGTCATGTGAGTGAGCCCTTTTGGCAGTGGTTCTTGACCAGATCATCCACTGGCTGAAAACAACTGAGTGACTTAACTTAAAATCATATGGAACAGAAGACTTACTTAGCAAATCCTTGCCCTAAACTTAGATTCACGACCCATGTATGGGGGGAACATACAAAATGTTAAGGCCACTTAGTTTTAAGATGGCTTGTCATATAGAAAAAGGAAACCAGAAATGGAGAAGAAATTCTAACACTTTATACTCTGTAAAACAGTAATGTAGTTTACATACACAACCATAAGTAAAAACAAAACACAGTGATTAAAATGAAAAAACTAGTATTTTTACTTTTTGGGTCTACCATCTAAAAACTAACACATGCCAGACTTAATTTATAGAAAATACTAAGATAACTTTATATAAAAGATTCTAAAGGTGATATAAAATTGCTATAAAATCTAATTACCTTACTTTCCCCAAAGGCAACATTACATTTATTTTGGATTTATAATACAAATTAAAAATTCTTACATCACATTTCCAACTTTCACTTTTAGTCTTTTTAATGGAAATAAATTCTTGTGCATTTTCAGGATGAAATCTAACAGAAGAAAAGAAAAAATATTAGAAAAAGATATTGAGTCAATATTCCATATAAATTCGCTGACAACAAGTTTACAAGATTCAGATACTGACTTATTTCATAAAGACACACGCACATGTGAACTCTTTAAGAATACAGGTATACTGGGGACCAGCAGTTAGCATAATGGCTATGTCGCTGGACTCCCACGTAGTCGACCGTGGTTCGCGTCCCAGACTCGGTGGCTTAAAACTCATGCCAGGCGCGTGTGCGTGCGTGCCCAAGATCCCGAGAGGAGAATGGAGGAGAAGGGATTGCGGCATGGCCATCCCTCTTGGGGTGCTGATTTCTCGCTTTCTGTCTCTCCATCTCTCTCTGTCTGCCTGGCGAGCACACGCGCCCTGTAACAAAAACCTTTCCCAAAAAAAAGAATACAGGTATATTAACTTTTTAACAAATTTATATGTAAACCTAAGTATATATAGAAATAGTCAAATATCTAATCATCTTTTTAATGCATTCAGAAACCTAGCCTATTAACAAATAATCTTCAAGGAAATTCAACTGATTTTGAGATAAAATTTCAGCAAAATTCATTTTTCAGTTAAATATATATAATACTGTACTAAATATCCTCTGTCTCACAAGTTTTTACACATTAAAAAAGTTAACATGTAAAATAAATTTCCTAAAATTCTAAAATCATATATTTCTGAAGACATACTTGTTGAAATCCAACACAAAAAACAAGATAACTAAAATGCTGTTTCTTTTTAAAATTTATTATTTATAGATTCAAAAAACGCTGTTTCTTACACTTCTATAGTATAGACTATATTCTTGTTTTAATATCAACAAACTATGTCTATAGTATGAATCAAATATGAAAAACTAAAGTTTGCCCTCTTCATTAATTTGTAATCTCTGTAAAATTTTAAGCAGTGGAAGGAACGGAGACAAGTACTCCAAAAGATATTTTAGCTTTTTCCAAATTTAAATTAGAATGCAAAATAAAGTCCATTACAGAAGCAAGATAATACTTGCCTCTTAACATGCTTGGCTAAAGTCTTCTTGCTTGCGTGAAGTTTATTACAGTAAGGGCACTTGTGCTCCTTCTTATGAAATTCTGTTTCATTACTGTGCTTCTTTCTGTGAACAGTTAGGTTAGACTTGGTCGAATAGCGCTGGTGACAAATATCACACTCAAAGGGCTTCTCACCTGTGTGAACACGGGTGTGGCTCTCATATTTCCCTA
>NW_006159960.1:218993-250983 GCF_000334495.1 Tupaia belangeri chinensis
CAAGAAGAGTGAAATTATAATTAAATTCAGTACATTTGCTACAGCATAACTGAAATTTGGCAATAGAATAAAATCTCACAATTTAGCAAACTTAATATACAAACTCAATTCTACATACAAATTTTAAAAAAGTAGACTTTTAAATGTATGCCTCTAATATTGTTCAAAGTATACTTGTCCTCAAACATGGATCATTTAAACAAAAAAAACTATTCATGGTCACACATTTCAAAAAATCATGAGATTTGTGGGACCAGCAGTTAGCGCAACGGCTATGTCGTTGGACTCCCATGTAGTCAACTGCGGTTTGAGTCCCGGACCTGGTGGCTTAAATTCACGCCGGGCATGTGTGTGTGCGTGCCCAATATCCCAAAAAGAGAAGGGATTGCAGTGTGGGCATCCCCCCCAGGGGGTGATTTATTGCTTTCTGTCTCTCTGTCTCTCTCTGTCTTTCTGGTGAGCGCACGTGCCCTATAGCAAAAACCTCTCAAAAAAAAGTAAAAAACAAACGAACAAACATGAGATTTGTGAAATTCCTGAAAATGGTTGGCAAATTCTCTAAACTTAAAATTTCAAAATAATTTTTTTTAATTCTAAAATTAATCTTTGCCAAAACATCCACTCATCATTTAACATTTGTTATTTTTACATCTGACTTCCACTATTTGTATCTCTGGATCTATGCACCTGGGTATGTGACCTTGGACAAATAATCTCTAAATCTCAAATCTGAAAAACTGAAAAAAGGTAATATTTACCCTGTAGGACTGCTATAAAACAAATTCATAAATATAAAGCACTTACAACAATGTCTGACACATTATAAGCTATCAGTGTTGTCTATTATCATTATTATTCTGTATTCTTTTACTGTGAATGTGCACACCTACTGATAGTAGCTTCAATTTCAGCGAAGGATAGCCAAAGACAATTTTAAAAAAAGGTAACAATATGAAGACTAATTTTCAAGTAAAAGCAAACTTTTGCCTTGTTCTGCAAAATAATGCAAAAATAAATTTTATGTTAAAGCTAATTTAAATGTACAGCATTTCCATCATGCCTCTACAAGAAGGGATACATCCTATATACCTATCATGAAAATCAGAAAAATATCTAAAATATTCCAAGGCCACTGAGGAAAAGAGATAATCATAAGTATTTGTCTACTTAATAAAATAAGTAAAACAGACCCACCAGTTTATAATATATATATATATATAATTAAATTTAGTAAATAGTAATATATTATCTAAAAATGAATTGATTGCATTTATCATATAAAAGAAAAAACTAAGGAAAGGAAACCAAGATATTTTCTTTTAAGTTGGAGGAAAAGATATTAATCATGGAAAAAGAAAAAAGTATGATGAGAAATCTATTAGGTATTTAGGAACAGATCATACAGGTAACAGTTCATGCAATTTTTTTACATGCACGTAGTCAGAAAACCAAGTGAATGTTCAGACACCTCCTAAATGAGCTGTATGAGTTTAAGAAAGCTGATAATTCGACCTCTCTAGGCCTGAGTTAGTAACATTTCATAAGGTTATAAGACATCAATGAGTTAATATATACCTAACACTTAAAACAACTCAGCACATAGTGAGTACTAATAAATTTTGCCTGGGCCAAATGTGGCATAGGTATAATGGAACTGGACCCACAGAGAAAGGTCCTAGGCTTGTGTCCTGAGGTCTCCTGGTACACATCAGGTATGTAAGTGCACATGATCTTGGTTGGCTGCAGCTGGAGGCAGACTGTCAAATGAAGACCTGTTGAGGGTGACCTTCTGTCTGTCTCTCATAAAATAAGTAAATAAACTTAAAAAGAAATGAATATTAGGCCAGCAGGTGGAGTGCGGTTAAGGAACTGAATTCCCATATGGCCAACACAGTTCCAGTCCTGGACCTGGTAGCTTGAAAACTCACATAAGGTGCGCGTGAGTGCATGCCCCAAATTCTGAAAGCATGGACTAGGGACTGCAGTGTGGTCATTCTACCTGGGAGATGATTTTTCATCTTCCCTTTCTCTGTCTTTCTCTCTGGTGAGCACACATACCCTGTGGCAAAACCTTTAAAAAAAAATCTGATCATTTTGTTATTATTTTTTCAATTACCAGTCACAGTATGGATACCCCATTTATGAATATGCATGTTAAGAAGTCAAACTGGGGCTTCAGCTCTCTGAGAACACTGGAAGGACTATGCCCTTGCCATAAATTGTCTAGTGTCTCAATTCCTCTCTGCCACTGTGAGGACATACGCTCCCATTCATACAAGATCATACATACCCTACTGCCATCACTCACCCTGTTGTGTTCAAAGGATGGGATCTAATATTGGGAAAAGGTAGAGGTTATTGACAGTTTTATTAAAAAATTTTTCTTTGATTGTGAAATTCTTTACATTTCATTTTTTAAAAATCTTACATTTTAAATTATATGGATAATACATATTCATGGTAAAAAAAAAAAAAAACTATGTAGACAAAGCAAGAGCATACGGACCAACTGTAAGTGACTATAAGTGACTTTTGGAAGAGAACCACTGACTACAACTCACTGGGGAATGACTGTACATGTTTAGCACAGATTCTCAAGACTGCAAGAAAACTGAACCTCTAAGACTTTATTCTTGGTTTTATTCCAAAGTGAACAGGAACAATAAGTTAATAAGTACAAGAAAAATTTTCACCAAATCTTTTATTTTTTATGAACTATCTTTGCTGCACAGATGTTAAATGAATAATCAGTATTTTCTTTGTACTTAAAATCAAGAATTTCTTCCTACCTTACAACTAAAAATTAAGTTATACATAGTTGAGTATTATAGCAATCATTTTTAAATTAAAAATCAAAACCATTCCATTAAATTTCCATTTTCCTATAGGAAATATTTATGCAAGGAAAAAGAATTGCTTACGAGTTTGAACTAAGTTAGCCAAAATCAGATAAACCTAATTATTTTAAAATATTTTATATAAATTCAACAAAGTCAAAAGAGATCAATGAAAATACAGAAATTTGAAAAACAAAAGAATTATCTTTAAAGTTATTCATTCAAATTTTATGCACATAGATATTGCATGACCTGTTATATCCATAGATTTGAATTTCTGAACAAGAACAGAAAAGATACAACTTCTGAGGGAATACTGGACCCAAAAGAGCTGGGTAGATCTCCAGGGAACAGCAGAAAAAAAATTTAATCTCCAAATAAATTCCGTGTTTAAATCACGTGTGTATGAGGGTGTGTGTGATGGGGAAGAGGGGCACTCAGCAGAACTAGTCAACATAAATATTTGTTTCTTCATTTTTATGAGGTGTAGGAATCAATTAAGTGCATAAATTAAAATGTTCATGTCAAACTCATCAGCATATCAATTAATAAAATAAACTACACCCAAGCATTCTTGATCAACAAAAGAAAATACTTAACATTAAGAAATTTCATCCACATAATTTTTCTAAACTGAATCCCAAAATGAACGAATCTCAAATCAGGAGTCATACTTTTGTATGAACAAATCTGACCTTGTGGAAAATTTATTCCTTCATATGGGTCATGTAAAATTATCATGATCAGATTTCATATGCAACTTTTACAAAGAGAAACATCACTGAATTAGCTCATTATCTATCTCATACGGAAAAATCTTAAAAAATTGTGCCTCAATTTTGCTTATATGGCACACACTAAGGAACTTAGAGCTAAAACATTTAGTCTTAGGGAAGTGTGCTATTGTGTCTGGTTCTCTATTAAGAACCAAGGAGAACTTCTGTCAGGACAGACTACCTAAGTAGCATTTGAAAAAAAAAAAAAAAAAAAAAAAAGAACCAAACAATTTTTACCCCAAAAAAAAAAAGAACTTCTCGCGAGACAGACTACCAAAATAGCTTTTAAAAAAAAAAAAAAAAAAAAAGGTACCAAACATTTTCTATCCCTAGAAGAAATTGAATTTAGCCTAAGGAAGTATTTCAGTCTCTGTAGGAACAAGAAAAAAGATAAATTACCCAAATTCTCTCTCTCAGCCCATCTGTCATTTCCCTATTTTTGCTTTTTACCAGCTAGGATTTTCGTATTGGGTGAAAGGTCAAAGGACTCATTTGCATGAGAATCCACTGAGAAGAGGACAGCTGGTAGCCCAAGGAAGGATAACTGGATCAGGATCCCCACTCCTAGCAACTATTAAATACATGATCCAGGATAAAAGATCTAAAGTAATGGAATCAAATTAGTAGATTACATATTGTGGAGCTAATGGTTCCAGCAGAAGGTCTGAGAGCTTATACTCTCATAAACCTACCCTGAGGCAGCTAAGTTAGACGCTTACAAGGAAGGCTAACTGGCTTTTTCAATGGCTAAAGTCAGTCAACCTTCCAAGTACACAAGCACTTACTGAATACATGATTTAAAACAAGAGAAGATCAACAGTGGTGCAACAGTAAAATGCAAATGACTGCAGGACTGACCCACATGAGAAGGTCACAGGTTCACATACAGAGAACTAAGTCCACAGGCACACCCATGTCCATGACTCAGGACTGGCTGAAGCCAGGAGTGGACTGAGGCATCAAGACTCCATTGGGAGAGCTTGCTCATGCTGGCGCTCTCTTTCTTTGTCTGACTCATGGCAGAAGTAAATGTTTTCTTAGAAAGGAGTAAGAGATGTAATATTTAGACTCACAATATAATAAGATAAATGACCAAAAAATCTAAGTGGACATTTTAAAATCCCATAAAAGTAATGTGGATGATATGACTGGAAGGTAGCCTCTGATCAGTTCTTTCATAACAAATAGGGCTGCTGATAGTGATGATACAGGAAAACAAGGAGGAGAGATGGATCTACAACATATTGCTTTCATTCCACCCATCACCTGCACACTAAAGTCTACATTCAACACAACTCTCTGCTCTACCCTGATTCCACCTTACCTCCCCAATGTCACTATCCATCCTAGTCCAAGCCACATTATTCTAGTCTTCTGTCCATGCTTCTTCTTGTCTCTCTGCCTTATTGCTCATTCTTTTTTTTTTTATTTTTATTTTTAATTTTTCTCTCCACATTAAAGCCAGCAGGATCTTGCAAAAACTACACACTGTCATTTCCTTTGTCAAAATTCAAGTTTCCATCACCTACTAGTTAACATCGAAATTCCTTTGTACAGCATACAAGCCATTCAAAATCTATCATTATCTCCTGTTATTTTCATTACTCCCCCTTGCCTACCTTGAAGCCAACCACACCTTAGCAGTTTCCAGAACACAACATACCTCAATGCCTTTGCACACGTTGGTCATTCTTTCTTGCAAAACCTCCCTATTCTTTAAGTCTCAGCCCAATACTACCTTCTCGGTGAAACCTCTCGATTCCCTTAGTCCTCTGTTCTTGTTCTGATAAGATTATGATGATTTTAATTTTTCATGTACTCATTAAACTCTAAGATCCTAGAGGACAGAGAATACATTATTTCATATTTGTTTAGTAGTGTTTATCAAAATAGAGTTACTCAATAAATGTTAGATAAATGAAATATAAGAACAGTTAGCATCCCCTAAACACCTAAATTTTGTGTAGTATTTTAGTGATTCCTGTTTAGTCCTCATAAAAACCCACTCATGAGAAGGTACTATTAGCAACATAATTGTATCATCTCACTTTACTTCAAAACCCAGAAGTTCTAGCATCACCATAGCTCATGCTTTTTAACTGGTATAAACTATGGCTAAATAAACAAATATAGATATGGTGATATAATGGAGATAAGAAAATACTGGTGAAAAGCATGCATCCCTGATGTAGCTAAGCAAAGGGTGTGGGGAGTAGATGAAAGGGCAGTATGAAATTAAATACATTTAGAAAGGTAAACTGAAGACATCAGTCTACAATGCAAACTACTGATTCCCACAATTATCTGGGCTGAACTTTGTTAAAAAAGATTGTAAAATGCATTCCTCTTTGTATCAGCACCATAATCTTTAGTATTCTCCCAAATTCCTTATCAAAACTCTTAGTTTCCTGGGACACTGAGAGATATACCCCCAAAATATCTTACTGTAAAATTATTTGAGGAAATGCTAGGTGGATTATAATAGTTTTTCCAATCTTACTCGAACACGAACCCCTCTCCTAAAGCTTACTGACCAAGTGTTCAGTGAGACATTTTGAGATTTTTGTGCTGTCCCTACAATGCCACCATTTGTGAAGTGACCTGTTCACTCATCTCCAAGTCAAATTAGGTAAATTAAGGCAGAATATAGAAAGCAAGTGCTAAGCAAAGTACAAAGTCTAAGAAGTATATAATCTATAAGGAAGATGAAATGTTTTTAGGTACGTCAAATCCAAAGAGCTGTTGTTTTCTACATACCCCCACAGTATGTTTCTACTTCTATAACTGTATTTATCTAGCTAGAATTTAACAAGCTACCTGTACACATTTGCTCTACGAATTGATTTACTCAAAGTTATTTTTATTTGTAGTAAGCCCAGCAGCAAAAGTATTAAATAGTTAGTAAACTGAACTGCCAAAAGTATTCTGATTCAAAAAATTATTCAAAGGCAATATGTTAGCACTGTTATGTCACCATGCATACTGTAGCATATCTGACAACAAATGATTATCAATACCTTATTAAACCAATTTCCACTTACACAAATATCATAAACTAAACACTACAAGACACAAACTGTGAAAGTAATTTTAGAAGGTCAAAGTACACTTTTTATGTTCTTTTTATCATTAGGTATTGTAGATTATATTTCACAACTTCATAATTTCAATTAGCTTTACTATTACAATTAAAAATTTCACATTACAACGGTTCATCAAGGCACTTCCAAAATGATTTTACTAGCCAATATTGGACATCTTAGAATTAAATATGCATTGACATAAAACTTATCGATCACTTTTCCTACATGTCCTTTTCATGTTCTTTTCTAATAGGAGAAAAGATGATGTAATCATTATTATAACCAAATCACACTATTTAGCACACTTTCTAAGGAATCTACCTACAGTATTAAATTACATTCAGTACAGTTTTATTCTTCACTCTATAGTAATCTAAAATATCTCAATTCTAAACACTCCTTGATATTAGAACAGTGACTATAATAGATATATAACTCACATTTACCATGTGTAAGGGGAAACGGTAGTAGATTAAGTGTGCCATAAACTAATTCAACTTTCTATGACTCAAAAATAGCCCTCATCTCTGGAATTACATTAAATTAGCAAATAAATCAAAAGCTCCATTTGAGAATTATTGATACTTTGGAGTATTTCATACCAAATATTTGAACTAATGATCTGTCATCTTTCATACCAAATATATGAACTGATGATCTGTCACCTATTGCTGGGAAATAATGAGATTGATTCATGAACTGCAATAAATTTAAAATAATATGATAAACTATGTATTGAAAACCAAATTATCCTATCTCTTCTTTTATAAGTACTTTCACAGTTTAGGTTTTCATTGTCACCTTGAAAATATCCATGAAAAATAAGAGATTAGAGATTAAAAAAAAAAAAAGTTTTCTTTTTCTTACCTATTCGGTCAAAGGTTTTATCACATTTAGGGCACTGCAATATTTTTTTGTTACTGTTCTGAATGACTACTGGAGTTAAACCCTCATGAATACTTCCTACAGAATCACCAGCCTCAGGTTCCTCTTCTGCATCATTATTATCTTTTTCACTTTGTTCTTCAATGTCAGAGTATTCATCTGACATCTCCTCTTCTAGCTCATCTTCTTCAGCATTATATTCACTTCCAGCATCCTCAGAATCATTTCTATCTGACTTTTCCTTATCAAAACTTTCTTGATTCAAATTGTCCGAGCCATCACCACTTTCTTGTTCATCATCACTGGTGTCATCAAACTTAACAGGGCACTTTCGATTCCTTTTTGATCTTCTGGAGGAAAAACTTCTCTCCAGCATTGTTAACCCATGTTTTTTCCCTAACAAAAGGGACCTATGAGTTTTAGCCAAGTGATTCTCTAAGGACTTTTTATAACAAAAATGCCTACTACAGAATTTGCACTGATGATTACTTGACAGTCTTCCAGTTAGTTCACTTAGAGTTTCTTCTGGTGATGGCTTTTCAGTTAGTTCTGACTGAAAAGAGGCAACATTTTCATTATTTAGCAGTTTCACTGCGTCTATAATGTCCAAAAATTTTGCCGCCTCTAAAACAAGAGGTATTTCATATTTGTACACAAAAAATTCTGATGTGTAAAGAAATTCAAGCAAATGCTGAAAAACTGAATGTGTTACGTGATCCAGGGTGACAACATCAGTGCTTGGGTTTTTGCTCAAACACGCATGAAAATAACTACTGCCAACAGCCACGACTACTTTATGCGCACTAAATTCTTTTCCTTCTACTACGATAAGCAAATCGCAGAAAGATGGTTGTTTCTGCCTGTCATCATTTAAATACTTGAGCAAATTCTTATTATACTGCAAAGAACTCAGAAGTTTTCTCTGATCTGGAGAGGGAGGAAGTTCCTGATAACAGTGAAGAGCTTCAGGAGTTGGTCTTTCTGCAGAATGAGTGTAGGTCACGTGGTCACACTCTACTGCAACATTTCCCTCGGAAGAATCTTTGTGATAGCCTAGATGGATCTTCTCGTCAAGATTTGAAGTAACCTTTCTCCTTTTCTTCATTGCAGTACAGCGATTTCAGAACAAGAAACTTCATAAGTGTCTTAAGAGATTCATAAAAGAAAACTAGATTGTCTTGGCTAACGGCTTCTGGAGGGGCGTGCCCGAGGGTTTCATGGTCTGCAAAAGAGTAAGAACGACGTAAAATAACTCCACAGCAAAGCAAATCCTAAATCTGTCTACGTACACAACTAATCTTCCCTAAATTATAACTAAATCATGAAAAAGTCACAGCTTACACTCATACTGGCTAAGGTTTCTGGGCGGAGAACAAGGAGGGCCGGGTTAGAAAACACAGCCAACAAAAGAATAATTTTAAAGGAAGCCAGAGCACACCTTCCAGGCCTGAGCCACGTACAGGGTGGAAATAATCGGGCAGAAAAAGGAGCGATTCCTCGGAGATCGTTGACGGCGCAGGTTGAAGGGGGCTCCGGTCATGGTTTAGGGGCGCTCGGATGGTGACAATAAGGCCGTCGCGACCGCAAATTTCGAGTCTTTGCATGAACACGCTTTCCCAGGGCGAGCAAGGCTCAGCCCTTCGGCAACAGAGAGCACCCCTCGGCCAAAACCACCGCGAGAGGCCGGCCCCAGGACGGGCGCCGAGCCAGGGAAGCGGGGTCGACCGGAGGGACCAGACAGCCAGCACAAGAGCCTTCCCAGGCCCTGCCAGGCGCGGAGTGCGCGCGCCGACCGCCAACCCGCTACCCTTCCCACCCAGTGTCCCTGAGCAGACGCCCCGCAGATCCTTTACCGGGAACCCAGGGCTCCCCCGCTGGCTCCCGGCCGCTGAGCTCCACTCCGGGCGCGCTCGCACCAGCGGCGACCCACTTCCGGGTTCAGCCCCCACCTCACCCCCTCCCCTCCCAGAGCCTCGCCGCCTCCGCAGCCGGCGAACACGTCAACCGCGCGCAGCCTCCCAGCCGCCCGCAGCGACCGGCGCGCGGCCCAGCGCCTGCCGGTGCGCATGTGCGCGCGCTCTGCTTCGCGCATGCTCCGTCGGCTTTTCTGACTGCGCTGGGAACCGCAGCGACATCGGGAGTCCGTTGCTCCGGGTTTTCGCGGTGGCTCGGTACTCTGCTGTGATTGAACCGGCGTAGCTTTGCTGCGGGAGGGGAACGCTGGAGCGGATGGGGAGTGTAGAGAAATTGGCAGAGGCTCAATAGAGCGAGCGGATTTCGTGCTCACTGATGTATTTGATAGTTCGTAATCAAGAAAACTGCAACCGCCGGAAACCAGTCCCGCACACACGCTGCAAGCTCCCAAAGAGCTCTGTTGACTTTTTATTATTTTTCTGATTTAAACGGCTAGACTTAAACGTAGTTCCTCCTGATATTTTTTAAGTGGGTATTGTACACAGAAAAAAATAGAACAGTGCACAGGTAAATGTACAACTGGCAGGACAGGAAAGAACCAAAACAAAAAGAAAATCCACAAGGCACAAGGAGCAGGTGCCTGAGATTTTGCATTTCTAACGGAGCCACTAGTGGTGCTATTATTAAAAACCACATTGTGAAACCCATTACCCTACGTGGTGTGATTGTGCAGACAGAAGGAAATTAAGAAAGCGGAGACCAAATACCTAAGTGTGGAATTGGAGACCCCACGTCTTCCCCACCCAGGAAACCCACATACATATAGCAAGAACTGGAGAGTTTGGAGTGTGAAACAGAAAATTTGCCTGTCTGAAATTTTCTAGAACATTGAAAGCAAGATTTTTAAACGTTCCATGAAAATTCCTAGCAAAAATGAATACTCGAATTAATTCAGACAAGGATTCGAATCACTATGCCATTCATCCCACAAAAACTAGCCACATTGAAGGATAAATAAATTCATAGTGATAAGAATTGTAGAAACAAAAGCTGCAGGGGGCCACCAGGTGGCAGGGTGGTTGAGGTGCTGGACTCCCACTTGCCTAACTGCCATCGGAGTCCTGGAGGCTTACTTTCTCACTTCACCTGTCCCCTGTACCCATGATCACACGTGTCCTATAGCAAAGTAAATAATGATAATAAAATATTTTTTAAAAGGCACAGGCTTTGAGTAAAGTTTGCAAATATTGGGATTATAAGAAACCAAATAAGTGTATTTAAAGAAGTAAAAGATAATTTAAAATTTCAAAAAGTACCATTATGTCTGTATATGCAAAGTTTTTTAAAAAAAGAAGATTAAGAGGGGGGCTGGGCTGGCAGGTGGTTAAGGTGCATGACTTAACCACGTGACTGTGGTATGAGTCCTTAACCTGGTAACTTAACTATCCTGATTGAATTTGCCTGTCTTAAAGCTGTTACTCTTTGCTTGATAGAATTGAGCAGAAAATCTGTTATATGTATGACAAATCTGAAAAATGTCAAGGCAATATAAATATGAATGCAGCAGTGATTAAAATGACGGATATAAGTCCTTAGCAAAATAGTCACAACGTATCATTTTTAAAAATATCAAAAGAAAATATCAGAATATATCATTTTTTAAAAATGACTCATAAAACTATAAAATAATTTTAATGAAATGATAGTAAACATGCAACATAGCAAAATTGAAAGATATATCCAAAGTCATGTGTTACAGGTATTGTATGTCTTTAAATTGATGTATTACAAAAAAAAAAGACTGTAAATTAATGAGCATCCAGCTTTTCAAGAAGTTAAGAATGAATGAAATGTAAATAAGAAGGAAAAAAAGCAATAAAACAGTAAGATTAGAAATTAATGGAAAAGGGGCCAGCAGAATATAGTGGTTAAGATACTAGACTCCACCATAGTCTACCATGGTTTGAGTCCCATACCTGGTGGCTTGAAACTCACAATGGTGCATGTGCATGCCCAAAATCCTGAAAGGGGAATGGAGGAGAAGGGATTGCAGTGTGACCATCCCCACAGGGGTGATTTTACACTGTGTCTCTGCCTCTTCAGTGAGTGCATGCACTCTATAGCTAAAAAAAAAACAAAACAAACAAAAAAAAAAAAAACAAGAAAAACAAGAAATTAATGATATTGAAAAGAAGCATAGTTACAGATCAGCAGAGTCAAATACTGGTTCTTTTTTTTTTATTTATTTTTTTTTTTTTGGAGAGATTTTTCACTGTAGGGCGCGTGCGCTCGCCAGACAGACAGAGAGAGACATAGAGACAGAAAGCGAGAAATCACCCCCCAGGGGGGATGGTCACGCCGCAATCCCTTCTCCTCCATTCTCCTCTCGGGATCTTGGGCACGCACGCACACGCGCCCGGCGTGAGTTTTAAGCCACCGGGTCCGGGACACGAACCGCGGTCGACTACGTGGGAGTCCAGCGACATAGCCATTACGCTGACTGCTGGTTCCCAAATACTGGTTCTTTGAAAAACAAATAGAATTGATAAAGGTAGCAAAACTGATAATATGTATACATATATGTATGTGTATACACACACACATACATACCTATATATATATGTATATCAGAAGTGAAGAAAGTATTATATACCAAACAGTCATTTAAAAGATAAGACAAAAATTATATTCCAATAAATTCAACAATATTAAATTAATATAACGATAAATTACTCGAAAAATAAAGCTTATTATTTGAATGGACTTATAAAATCTATCATTTCTTTAGCAAAAGTGGTCAAGAAAAAGGAAGAGCAAATAAAGAGTAATAAAACAGGTTAATACCACTACATACTCTAGAAATATTAGAAGATAAGAGAGTAGGCTAGCAGGTGGCATGGTGCTTAAGGCACCTGTTTACCACATGGCCAGCTGCAGTTCAAATCCCAGACCCAGTGGTTTGAAAATTGCAACAAATCAATAAATAGATAAATAAATGTTAAAAAAAAAAAAAAGATTAGGAAGGAGACAGGAGGTGGCATGGTGGTGGTGGTTAAGGCACTGAACTCCCACATGACTGACCGTGGTTTGAGTCCCCAACACAGCAGGTTAAAATCATGCCGGACATGTATGTGTGTATGCCCAAAATCCCAAGAGGAGAATGGACGAGAAGACATTGCAGCGTGACCATCTCCCTGGGGGTTGATTTCCCACTTTTCCTCTCCCCATCTCTTTTTGTCTCTGGCAAGTGCACACACCTTATAGCAAAAACCTAAATAATACAACAAAACAAAACAAAGTTATTTTGTGATAAATTTTAAAATTTACATAAAATAAATTCCTAGGATAATATATGCTAGCAAAATTGAGTCAAATTAAGAACTGAATAGTGCTATTTTTTTTTTTTGGAGAGGTTTTTGCTATAGGGCGCATGTGTTTGCCAGGCAGAGAGAGACAGAGAGACAGAAAGCGAGAAAGCCCCCCCCCGGGGGGGGTGGCCACTCCTCAATCCCTTCTCCTCCATTCTCCTCTCGGGATCTTGGGCATGCACACACACGCGCCCGGCGTGAGTTTTAAGCCACGCATCCGTGACGTGAACCGTGGTCAACTACATGGGAGTCCAGCAGCATAGCCATTATGCTAACTGCTGGCCCCGAATAGTGCTATTTTTATTTTTTAAAAATTTATAATAAAAAGTGTCTCCCCACAAATAAGAACTCTAGCCCAGATAGTAAATACTACCTATCATTTAACATAGAACTATATCCAGTTTTACAAAACTCTTAGAAAATTTTATTTAAAAGAGCGGTACATGACACCTCGTTTTATGAGACCAGCAGAGTTGTTATTATTTTTTAATAACAAAAGCTGGCAAAGATATTGCAAGAAATGAAAATTAGAAGTCAAACTCACATGGGGCAGTAGCACAACAGTAAAATGTGATGCTGCGCAGGCGATCCCACATGGGAAGGTTCTGGGCTCAAGTTCGAAGACCTCCCTGAGTATGCCAGACATGCATTTGCCCATGGTCCATGGCTGGCTGAAGGCTAGGGATGGATCTGATGAAGGAACGCTGTTGAAGCTTCTGCTTCTCTGTCTCTCTCTGTCACTCATGGAAGAAATAAATAGATAAACTTCAAAACAAAACAAAATAAAACTCACTCAGAAACTAATGTGCAAACAACATTGAATTCAAGGAGTGTGAGAGTGCGTGTGTGTGTGTGTGTGTGTGTTTACATTCAGGGACAACAGAAAAAAAAGAGATATACAATTCAGCTAAATTGGATTTAACACAAGAATGTGAGTTTTGTTTTAATATTCGAAAATAAACTAATACAATTTCTCATTAAGAGGAAGAAAACGACTGATCATCTCAGTAGATGAAGAGTAATATTTGATCAGTTTAGCCCATAGCCATGATTCCAAAAAAGATCTTAAACTAAAAATAGAAAATACTCCTTAATTTGACAAATAGAATCTACAAAAACAAACAAACAAAACACAGAGTAAATAAAATGCTTAATAATAACATGTTGAAAATTTCCAAGTAATTTGAGGATGTGCCAAGAATGCCTTCTGTCATCATTTGACATTTTAATAGAGGCCTTACCCAGGAGAAACAAGCATGAATAAGAAAAGTACAAGAATTAGGAAGAGTAAAATTAATTATTTACTGGAGACATGCTGGGATATCTAGAAAATATTTTAAAAATCTGTGGTTAAATTATTAGTCAATAAAGTGTCAGGATATAATGTTCAAAAGCAAAATAAAATAGTATTTATATTCCTATAATAGTCATACTGGCTAATTTTATCTGTCAATTTGACAAGCCTCCCTAGTAGCTAGGAGGTGCTTAATTCTTGGATCAAATATCTATCTAGATGTTGCGCTGTGAAGGTTTTGTTTAGCTGTGATCAACTGTAATCAGGCTTTAACATGGTGGGCCTCATTTCAATAAATTGAAGGCCTAAAGAGCAAATATTGAGGTTTCCTGAAGAAGAAAAAATTCTCAAGACTTCAATTTAGAAACCCAGCCTGAAATTTTAGTTTGCTGCGCCACAGAATTCACATCTAAGACTGGAACTTCAACCCTTACCTGAATTTCCAGACTGTGGGCCTGTCCAATGGATTTCAGGCTTGCCAACTCTCACAAACACGTGATACAATTCTTTAAAACCTATCTATCTAGCTAATCTGTCTGTCTAACCAATTCTGTTTCTCTAGAGAACCCTGACTAATACACCAGCAATGAACACTATGAAAATATAATTTAAAATAATGTCTTTACAATGCTCTTAATCATGTAGCACCAATGTTCATGTACCTAAGGTTCCAGAAGTTTTTGTCAGAGGAAATAGCAAGTGGGATGAGTAGAGAGTAAAAGTATAAAGAGAAAAAAAAAAAAAAAGAAGGGAACCTATACATTCCGGAATCTCTGTCCTGTGCCTTCCACTTACTGCTTTGTCATCTTAAAATCATTTGACATGTGGTTTCACATGATATTTCTGAAAATGAAATGATTTTTCTCATTTATTTTATTCATTGAATTCCCGTTAAACTACTAGTTTGTGCCAGGAGTGTAGCATTTTAAATAAATTGAATTATAATTATATTTTTCAGTAGCATCAAAAATATAAAATATCTTGAAATAAATCTAATGAATCACATTTAAGACATTTACACACATCTTTTACAACGAGGTCTGGAAAACTTGCTTCTGTAAGGAGCCAGATAGTAAATATTTTACCTTTATCTCTATTCCATTTCCTTCTGCATTTTAAGATAACTTTTTTGTTGTTTTGCTTTCATTTTTATTTTTTATATAAGGCATATGCACTCATCGGAGAGAGACAGAGAGAGAGAAGGAAAGTGAGAAAGCCCCCTCCCAGGTGAATGGGCACGTTGCAATCCCTTTCTCTCCATGCTCCTCTGAAGAGTTTGGGCATGCACAACACACATGCCCTCAGTGCTTTTCAAGCTGCTGGGTCTGGGCCTCTAATCACATAGTTGGCCATGTGGAATTCAACACCTTAGCTGCTACCTGCTTGCTCCTAATAGCTCTTTAAAAATAGAAAAATTAGTCTTAGTTCATGCACCATACAGAAACCAAACCTGGGCTCAATTTGACACATGGGTAGCCATGGTTTTCTGACCTTCTTCTTTAGGACACCCATCAGAAAAATTAAAAACAAATAACTGAAGAAATATTTCTATGCATAGGTTGGAAGAATCATTGTAAAGTTATTGGGGCCAGCACATGGCATAGTGGTAAAGGTGCTGGTCTCGCACATTGTCAACCACTGTTTGAGTCTCAGACCCAGTAGCTTGAAACTCATGCAGGGCAGGTTTTCATGCATGCTCAACATCCCAGCAGGAGACTGGAGGAGAAGGATAGCATCATGACCATCCCCCTGAGGGTGATTTCTTGCTTTCTGTCTGTTTCTCTGTGTGTCTTTAGTGAGCACACATGCCCTATATCAAAAATATCTCTTAAAAAAATTGCAGAGCTATTCATTTTCCCTGTGTTGATCTATAGATTTAAAGACATCAGTAAGTTAGATTTAATCAATATTGAAAACTATTGTTTTTCAAAGATAGTGTTAAGAAAGTGAAAGACATGAGACCAGCAGTTAGTGTAATGGCTAAGTCACTGGACTCTCATGTAGTCGACCGTGGTTTGAGTCCCGGACCCGGTGGCTTAAACTCACGCCAGACATGTGTACCTGCATGCCCAAGATCCCAAGAGGAGAATGGAAGAGAAGGGATTGCAACACGGCCATGCTCCCTGGGGGATGGTTTTCTCACTTTCTGTCTCTGTCTCTCTCTGTCTTTCTGGTGAGCACATGTGCCCTTATAGCAAAAACCTCTCCGGAAAAAAAAAAAAAAAAAAGAAAGTGAGACATGTCAGATAGGGAAAGCATATTTGAAAAACATTTATCTGGCAAAGAACTTATAACAAGAATATAAAAAGAACTCTAAAACTAATTAATGAGAAGAAAAATATTAAAGTGAGCAAAATGTTTGAACAGACGCTTCATGCAAGAGGATAAATGCATGGTATGATTTTTGTTTCATTTTACTTTGCTTTTAAACAAGATTCAGTTATGTTGAGATCCTCCTGCCTCAGCTTCCTGACTAGATGGAACTATAGGCATGTAGCACCACACCCAGCTTTTGGGGTGAGCCAAAATTAAACCCAGGCCTCCCTAGTGGCCTCAGCTTGCCAAGTAGCAGTGTCAACCAGTAAGTACTATCATGCTGGGCCTGGAAGAGCCTTTTTGATCTCCAGGAGATGCAAATTAAAACATAATTAGATACCACTGTACATTCACTAGTATAACTAAATTGATAACGACTGGCAATACCAAGCATTAGTGAGAATGTGAATCAACTAGAAATCTTATACACTTGTTATGGGAAGGTAATATTGTACAAGTACTTTGGTAAATTGTTGAGCAATTTCCAAAAATGTTTAACTTACACATAAAATGCATTCCTTTCTTACATAACAGAAATGAATTTATAACGATTCTCCCCAGATTCATATACAAAAGTTTGTAGCAGCATTATTTGTAATAGCCAAAAACTGAAAGCAACTTATTATCAAAAACATACGAATAAACAGATTGTACATTTGTATATTAGAACACTATATTCAACAATAAAAAGAACAAACTGATGATAAAAGCAACAATAAGACACAAATAGATGGAATAATATCCTGTGTCATGAGCTGGAAGAATTAATATTATTAAAATATTCATTCTGCCAAAAGCAATCTATAGATTCAATGCAATCTCTATCAAAATTCCAATGTCATTTTGTCACAGGAATAGAAAAAAACAACTCTGAAATTTATATGGAACCACTAAAGACCTCAAATACTCAAAGGAATATTGACCAAGAAAGCCAAGAGTCATCACACTTTCCTATATCAACATATATTATAAAGCTAGATTAATCAGCATAAAGACAAGACACATAGGGACGAGTAGATGGCATAATGATTATGTCAACTGACTCCCACATAGTTGACCACAGTTCAAGTCCCACACCTGGTGGCTTAAAAATTCATGCCCTGTGTGTGTGCATACATGCTCAAAATCCTGAGACTGAAGGAGAAGGGATTTTTTTTCTTTCTGTCTCTGTCTCTCTGGCTAGAACATGTGCCTTATAAGCAAAAGTCTGTCACTTAAAAAAAAAATAAAAAGACACATAGCCCAATGAAACATTATTAAGCTCAGAAACAAATTAACAAATTCACATGTTTAATTTTTGACAAAGATGCTGAGAACACACAATGGGAAAAGGACATTTTCTTCAGTAAACAGTGTTAGGATAAGATACAGAAGAATGAAATTAGATTAGACCTCATCTCTCACAATACAAAAAATAAAAACCTCATAATGGACAAAAGACTTAAATGTAAGACTTGAAACTACATAACTTCTGGGAGAAAACATAGGAGAAATCTCCAAAACATAGGTCCAAGTAAGGGTCTTGAAGATAAGACCTCAAAACTGCAGATAACAGGTCAGCCGTGGTGACACAGTGGCAACACAATGCTTTGCAACACTGAAGTCACATGTGAAGGTCTCAAGTTCACATCCCAACAGGCATGCATGTGTGCATTCTTGATTCTGGCTGTCTGAAGATCTGGGGGTAGACTGAGGCATGAAGACCCAGTTGGGGGTATCCTTCTCTGTATCTCTGGTGCAAGAAATAAATAAATAAACTTATTGTTATTAAAAAAAAAAGACAGACAAAAAAATAAAAAGTAGACAAATGGGATTATATCAAACTATAAGGTTTATCCACAGGAAAGGAAATAAGCTATAGAGTGATGAGACTATCTATAGAACAGGGAGAAATTATTTGCAAACAGTACATTGGATAAGGAGCTAATATCTAACTTGAACTTAAACTAGTCAATAAAAAGAAAACCAATAACTATTTTAAATGAACAAGACAACATACATTTCTCAAAAGAAGTCATAAAAATGGCTGACAGATACTTGAAAAAAATCCTCATTCTAGCATGGTGGTACCAGAGGTATAGTGCCACTGCACAAGACCAGGGGTGCATGAGAGGCCTGGGTTTGAGTCCCAGACCAACCTAAACAAATTAGCTGTGGTGGTGTATGCCTGTAAAACTAATTACCAGGGCAGAAGGATTGTGGCATGGAGAGACCCTGTCAACAATCTCTCCCTCTCTCTCTCTTTTTTTCATTTTCACTCTCCCTCACTGTCTCTCATTAAAAACAAAACAAAAAACAAAAACTTCACTCTCTCTTATCATTAGAGAAATGTAAATAAAAATCACAATGAGCTATCACCTTACACATGTTACACTGGCTTGCATCAAAAAGATAAAAACATAACTCTTGATGAGGATGTGGAGAAATGAGTTCAGTTTTGATGCCAAAACTGAACTGCATTTCATTACTGTCAGACTTTATGCGTCTCAAAAGCTTTTATACTTATCAGATTGGAGTGAAAAACAGAGATGTGTTCAGTGTTTCAGTTCTTTTTGAAAAATAATTTTACTAATTAACATTTTGACACTGAAAAAAATTACATATATTTTGAAGTAGAATGAAGCCTTTGCCTTATGACTTTCAAAAATAAAGACATTTCTTGCTTGTAGGTAATTGCTGTGAGCTATATCTTCATATTTTCTAGCAGTTTATATTCAATATCCTTTGTGAGGAGAGTTGTTATTATAGTTTAAAAACATGTTAGAACCTGCATGAGCACATTTTTATCACTATAAATTAAGTGGGGTGGGGAAGAAGTGCATGTATCTAAGCACCCAGATTGACCCTGACATATGGTCTATGCCTAGAATTAAGATTTTCCTTTCCTATTCTTCCCCTCTTCAGTTTGTGATAGGAACAAGGGATGCTTCAGCTTTTATTTTATTCAGTCATTTCAAAAAATTTATCTTCCAATACTGAGCAACTCCAGATATTTTCAAAGTCCTTGCTCATAGGAATATAAATAAAAGTCACAAATAAACAGTAACTCAACATCTTCAACACAAAGGTAGTATAATAAAAATCTCCAAAAAGTTCATGGAAAAGTGTATTTTCAAAAAAATTATGCATGATATCAAAATATAAACTTGTACTTCTTCACAGATTTTTTTTTTAGTCCCCTTGTGTGTCTAAAATACCTTCATATTAAAGTAGTGAAGAAGAGTCTTTCATACAATATTCACATCATGTGCATATGATCCAATTTCATCTTTTAGTTTTTATGTTTTTCCTGAAATACTCTTTTCTTTTTCAACATGTAATGTTCTATTTTCTTAATAGAAGCTGAAACTCTGGGACCAGCAGATGACATAACAATACGTCACTGGACCCCTGCATGGCCGAGTCCTAGCCTGATGGCTTGAAACACACAGAGTGTGTGTGGGTGCGTGTGCATGCGTGCCCAAGATCCTGGGAGGAGAACGAAGTAGGAGAGACTGTGGCATGGCCAACTCTCTTTGGGCGGGTAATTTCTCACTTTCTCTCTCCTGTCTCTGTCTCTCTCTCCAGCAAGCGCACATGCCCCAAGACAACAACCTCGTAAGAAAAAAAGAAAGAAAAAAAAAGTTGAAACTCAGAACAGCTTCCCGGGGACTCAGAAAACATAATTCTATCTAAAGAGGTAAATATACATAAGTTTGGGTCATAAAACATAATTACATGTTAAGGCTTTAGGCAAAGCACATCTGAATATATCAAAGCTGCAATGCAATAAACGCTAAATTTTTGTGGATAAACATCTTTTCCACTGGAGGGTGCACTTTGTCAGTACATCAAGATTTTTCACAATTTCTTGAAAGAGTATACTTTATAAATAGTATCTGAGATCTAATTATTCCTAAGATGCAAACAGAATACCGAGCAGAATTTATGAAACTTTAAAGAAGTAAAATATTTCCAGTAGGAATCTGGGCTTTATTCCACAATATATTTTTGATTTAATTAGAATCAAGTGATTTATGGGAATATAGTTTTATTATGAAATTTTCTTTTTTTGGATATGATGTATCATTTTATTGGCTATTAATACTGTACAAATGTATATTCATGATGAAGATATATGCAGTTTATCTATAATATTATGAAGTTTTTATAGTCGCTTCTTCAGCAATCTATACATTTGTTTAAAATTCTCTATAAAATATAGGTCACTTCCCCTTTATTAGATTTAACACCTAGTAATAATGTGTAGTCTAAGATTAAATGTAAATTTAATAAGCATAAAACTAATAAATACATTTCTTTTTCCTTTTATTATATACCTAATATAGTATAAAAGTTTTTTTTCCTTATTATATCCCTCATATAGTATGAAAGCTATTAGATAATGCATACCTTAGATAAAATATTAACAATATATAAATAATAATAACATTCAATATTTATTGTGCACTAACTAGGTATTGGGCATAGTTCTATGTTAACTTCCCATTTTTAACTTATTTAATCTTTGTTAACACCTCTACAAATAGACACCACTTTCTGCATTTTACAATCAAAGGTGACACGTGATCGTCCAAGTTCATACATTTGATTTCAGAACTCAACCTAGCCCCCCAGCTTTAGAGTCAAAGTTTGTTTGTTTGCCTGGTTGGTTTTTTAATAGTACAGATATTCTAGAAGTCAGTGTGACCTTTTCTTTTTCTCTTCTTCTTATTTTTTAAAATATTTATTCTTTCCATGAGCAATCAAGAGAGACAAAGAGAAAAGTATCCCCAACAGGGGCCAATCCACCCTCAGCTTTAACCAGCCCCAGAACATGAGCATATAAATTCCTGGTACGCTCAGGACAGTCCTCTGGATGGGAACCCGGAATCCTTCCATTTGGGTCAGCCTTGGAGAGCTTCTGTGTTTATCGGCTGCACTTGGCCTGAACCCACAGGACTCAGACTCAATCATCATTTAATAACTATGATTAGTTTCTGCAAGAAATAGACTTATTATGCAAAAGAGGGAGAAAAAAAGGAAAGAAAAGAAAGCAGGCCAAAGGCCTGTCCACAGTATTTTAACCTGGGGTGTTGAGTTTTTTTTTTTTTTTTGGAGATGTTTTTGCTATAGGGGGCATGCGCTCGCCAGAAAGACAGAGAGAGACAGAGAGACAGAAAGCGAGAAATCACCCCCCGGGGGGGATGGTCATGCTGCAATCCCTTCTCCTTTTGCCTTTCAGGATCTTGGGCACGCATGCACACGCACCCAGTGTGAGTTTGAGCCATCAGGTCCAGGACTCAAACCGCAGTCAACTACATGGGAATCCAGCGGCATAGCCATTACACTAACTGCTGGTCCCTAGGGTGTTGAATTGAATATGGAGTTACTTTGCTTCCTCTTACAACCTGGCTACATTATCACTTATGATAATATCATCTCAAAAGACTTGAACTATTGGAACGTATAAAAGCTGTCACACTGGGACAGTATACTGAGTAGACTCAACTAGTCAGGTTGAATAAGCAAGAAACGGGAAGTATCTTGGATGTTTGATCATACACATTTACCTGAGAGGGAAAGAGGCAAAGACTATGAAGCACAATGTTTGGGTGTTCTCCTTCAGTTCAGGAGGGCACTATCTCACACTTGGAATTACCATTCCAACCCAAATACTAAGTGACATGAAGACCAACAGTTTTGAATGGGGGTAGAGCAGAGGAGTTCTGAGTAGGCCCAACAGATGATGCTAGGAGATCTGTGGTCTGGGCCACACATGAGAGAGAGAATCAAAGAGAGAGAGAAGGGAGACACCCCCCCAAGAAAGTCAGATGCAACAATCCATCCCTAACTTTAGCCAGTCCCACATCATGAGTTTACACACACACACACACACACACACACACACACACACCCCACATGGCACTATGCTTCCATTAGGTAAGTATATGGGAACTAAAGGGTAAAAACAAGTGACCCCGCTCACCCTCCCGTCAGTGACCCAGTTGGGGAACTTGTGTTTTCCTTCAATTCTAGACATAGAGGTATGGTATGTTTTGAGGACCTTGTGTGAAAGGAGGGATGCCTCTACTTGGGTCCCATTAATTAAACTACAACTGCTACCTGGGCACTTCAGTTGCTCACACAGAAAAACAGAAGGTAGAGAGAGAAGTCAGCATTGTGAAAGGGGTAATGGCATCTGATCATCCAGGAAAGGTAGGTCTGCGAAAGACTGACATATGCTAGTGCACTGTGGCTCGCTCACTTGCTGTTTCTGGAATCCTGTGATTACCATGTGATGAAGCCGGTGTTAACCTGCTGGATGATGACAGACACATGGTCCAGTTGTCCATTTGCCTCAGTGCCAAATATCAGTCATATGAATGAGACTATTTTAGATTATGTAGCTACCAGCCAAGCCACCCACTGAGGCCAGTGGAGACATGCCCAATAGAGTTCAGTAAGGTGGCTTAGACCTCAAAATCATAAGTTAATTACATGATTATCTGTCTAAGAACATAAATATTATAGTTTGTTATAGAACAGGAGTGAACTTATACAAGAAAAAAATTTAAAATAGAAACCAGGCTGATGCAGCCATTCACCCCCCCCCAAACTATGTGACCCAAGGATTATTTCAAGAAAATGGACATTTCTTAATAATTATTATTAGGGCTTTTGAATAAAATCCCTTTATAATCAACTATGATACCATTCTGGTGACTTTGTTGGAACCAAAGGTAAATTTTTTTTTTTTTTCAGGAAGAGATTTTTGCAATAGGGCATGTGTGCTCGCTGGAAAGACAGAGAAAGAGAGACAGAAAGTGAGAAATCACCTCCAGGGAGGATGGCCATGCCACAGCCCCTTCTCAATTCTCCTCTTGGGATTTTGGGCACACATGGCTGGTGTGAGTTTTAAGCCACTGGCTCCAAGATTCAAATCATGGTCAACTACATAGGAATCCAGTGACACAACCATTACACTATCTGCTGGTCCCCTGAAGGTAAATCTTGAGGGTCTGAATATCTATTTTATGTTAGGCTTAACCTGAAGTTATGTCCTGGTAGCCTGCTTCATGTTTTCCCTGGTTCTAGTTTTGGCCCAGCTTGGAACTCTTTATCTTATCACTTGGTTGTATTCATATGGTTGTGTTCATATGTGCACAAGCACATTTAGACAGAATTAAGGTTGTGTGATTACAACTGTACATATCATGGGACGACCCTGATGGTATATCCATCGTGTAGTAATGATCTGCATGGCTTTTATTTACACTTGTTGCCTCATGCACTGGCTATAGCACTACACTGACAGTCTTGATTTTAGGATGAAATGTTGTCTTTAACCATTAAGGATAATACTAGCTGTGGGGTTTTTTTGTTTTGTTTTGTTTTGAAATGCTCTTTATCAAGTTGAAGAAGTTCTCCTCTATCCCTATTTGTCTAAGAGTTGCTATCAAGTATGGGAGTTAAATTTTGTCCAAAGTTTTTCTGCATCTAATAGGATTTTTCTTGTAGAAGCCTATTGATATGTGGATTAGATTGATTTTCTGATGTTAAATCAGTCTTACAGTCTTGCATACCTAGAATAAATTACATCATGCTATATAATTCTTTTTATACATGTTTTAAAATCTAATTTGCAAGCCTGACAAGTGGCGCGGTGGTGAAGGTGCTGGATTCCTACATGGCTGACCACAGTTCAAGTCCCAAACCTGGTGACTTGCTTTCTCACTTCCTCCTCTCTCTCTCTCTGTTGCTCTCTGGTCAAATTTTTTAAAAAAATGAAATTAAATAACATAATTATTCTTAAAACTCTAACTTGCTGGATTGAAAAAATGTGGCACATATACTCTATGAAATACTACTCAGTCATAAAAAACAATAAGACCCTGGTTTTTGATAGAAAGTGGATGAATATGGAAGATTTGCTGCTGAGTGAAGCAAGCCAGGCTATGAAAGAGAAACATTGTTATGTCTCCACTTAATGTATACCTACTGTCCACACTCTATGGTGGAAACTTAAAGATTAGAGGATATAAAAGCATGGAAAATGGTTACAGATACTGGATACAGTGTAGGAAGAGGGTGAGAGAAGAAGGAGAGTGTGAGGAAAGATATTAAAAAGAAAAACAGAGAAGCAAGACATTTAGGGGACACAGAAATGGATTATTATCTGTTGATGATAACATGTATAGTATCCTTACCTGGACTGATGTGAAGTGTAGTCATGTTGGGAAAAATAACTTTACAAGGTAAGTGATGTATAGTGATTGAATGTATTAAAGAAGTTAAAATAAAATAAAATAAAATATATAAATATTTAGATTACTTACCTAAAATATTTATTTTTATTAATTCATAAAATCTAATTTGCTGTTTAAAAAATTATTTACTCTTTTCTTCCATAGGTGAAAAAGACAGAGAGAAAAATGAGAGACAGAGAGAAAGACAGAGAAATAGGCACCTTTGACAGGGTTATTATGCCAAAATCAATCCCCGGCCTCAGCCAGCCTAGGGAAACAAGCATGTATATGCATGCCTGGCATGTTCAGAAAGATCTCCAGAAGCAAATCCAGAGCAAATGAAAGAGAGACATTGCCCCTGTGGGTCAGCCTTGTAGAAAATTGCGTTTCCACTGAACCCATGTCTGGCCCCAAATTTGCCAGATTTTTTATTTTTTTTGAGAGATTTTCACTGTAGGGCGCGTGCGCTCGCCAGACAGACAGAGAGAGACATAGAGACAGAAAGCGAGAAATCACCCCCCCAGGGGGGATGGTCATGCCGCAATCCCTTCTCCTCCATTCTCCTCTCGGGATCTTGGGCACGCACGCACACGCGCCCGGCGTGAGTTTTAAGCCACCGGGTCCGGGACACGAACCGCGGTCGACTAGGTGGGAGTCCAGCGACATAGCCATTACGCTACCTGCTGGTTCCCAAATTTGCCAGTTTTTATTGAGCTTTTTTTCATGATGTTCATGAGAGATAGTTCTGTAGTTTTTCTTTTCCAGAAACGTCTAAATCTGTTTTAGCCATTAGGGTAATGTTAACCTCAGAGAATGAATTTAGAAGTATTCTCTTGGCTTCTATTTTATGGTAGATATTGTAGAGAGTTGGTATTATTTGCCATAGTGTGTGAGTGCTCACCAGAGAGAAGGGTAGAATGAAATCACTACCCCATCTGCCCTGGGGCTGATGGTCATGCTGCAATTCCCTTCTCCTTTATTCTCCTCTTGGGACTTTTGGGCATGCACACACATATGCCCAACATGATTCTCAAGTCTGGAGCAAGACTCGAACCATCCTTGGTTATGTGGGAATTCAGAACCTTAACCACACCGGCTGACCCCAATTCTTATATCCTTTTCACCTTGGTGTTGGCATCTTGATTGTTTTCTTTTCTTATCCAGTTTAAGATCTTTCTAGTTCTTACTATAAGTGAATTTTGGATTATTGGCTTACACAGAGAAGTCTCCAGACCTGAACCTGGAACCTTTCCATGTGGGTCAACCTCGCAGACTCATATTTTACTGCTACTGCATTGTCCAGCCCCCTATAAATAAAGTTTTGATGAGATTAGTCACACTCATTCATTTACATGTTGCTCACAGCTGGTTTTGTGCGTCAGTGGCCAAGGATGACTAATCGTATCAGAGACAATATTGTTTGCAAAGCCTAAAATATTTATTATCTGATTTCTTTGTAGAAAAGTTGCTGAATTATTTACATTTTGTCAACAGTGTTGGGTGGGGAACTTCCTCAATCAAAATGAAAAGGAAAATGCATATATAAATTCAGATAGACTACCCAGTTTTAGGCCCTGGTGAGTACAGATTTTGTTGAAATGTTCTTCAGGAAAGATGGTGCTACCATAGAAGTATTTCTGGACTCCTACTACCTAATATCCATACTTTTACAAAAAATAATCCTATCTTATTAATTCTAAGAAGTCATTTTTTCACTTTTAAATCTCTTTGATATAACTTGTGATCAATATCTTGTCATAGTTCAATTGTCAGAATACTTTTTTCTTTCTTTCTTAGTAATATAAAATAATGATGACCCTTATAATTAATGATATCTGAGACTTAATAAAATATTGATTGTTCTGGAGCAATAATAAGTAAATCCTTGTGTAGTTAAAACATACATACACACACACACACACACACACACACAAACACACACACGGGTTTTAGTGAAATAAAAAGTTATTCAAGTTATACTGAAAAACTTTTCTGTAAACATTGACCTTAAAGCCATTTATTAAAGTTCTTGGTTAGTACAAAACCCTTTTGACTTATATTTTTTTAATTAAATTTTTTTCCTAGCAAAAAGTTTGCTAGAATTTTGCTAAAATTTTCTGTAAATGCTCTCACATATTTTTTCTACTGTCAAAATGTTCTTCAAGAAGCCTTACTATTTTGAAAATATGCCTTATTATGATTATACATATTTTTGTATATTTGTAACTTCTGTTTATATATTGGAATTGGATAACCAAGGTTGTCATGGTCATAATGTTGACTAATTCTAATCCTGAATCATAAACAGCAAGTCCAAAACTAAATTTGAAAGACTTGAAGAAAATTTAAAAATCACATCAATGGTACAACTTCCCATTTAACTTTTCATGGGTGCTTAGCAGTTAGAAGAAGATTATAAGTACAGACAGATTTCATGATTAGAAGGTTCATTAGCAAGAAGGTGCAGAATACTAATCACAAGACTTTCATTTGCACTGACAAGGTCTGACCTAGCTCGCATTCATCAGTGACAGTGGAATTGCTCCCTGGTGGTACCAACCATGGGCGATGCAGAGAAAACACGTTCTTCATGGTGGAATTCATCAAAACTGAGTAGAACCGCATCACACGCCATTGCATTCAGAAGCTCCCCAGAGAGGGGCTAGCATCTTATCTGAGCCAGTTTGTGTGGTCTGTAAGAAGTGAAATGCTCAAGGGAACTTTGCATGTTAAAGAAAGTTTAAACTTTGGAACCCTGGAATAGCCACCATTACATGAATCTGCACCTTTTTTTGGGGGGGGGGAGGTTTTTGCTACAGGGCGCGTTTGCTCGCCAGACAGACAGAGAGAGACATAGAGACAGAAAGCGAGAAATCACCCCCGGGGGGATGGTCACGCCACAATCCCTTCTCCTCCACTCTCCTCTCGAGATCTTGGGCATGCACGCACACGCGCCTAGCGTGAGTTTTAAGCCACCGGGTCCGGGACGTGAACCGCGGTTGACTACGTGGGAGTCCAACGACATAGCTGTTACACTAACTGCTAGTCCCACATGAATCTGCACCTTAAATGTGTTCATTGATCTTGTGCAAGTGCTTTGGTCAATATGAAATTTGTAACCATAGGGGTATACTCTCATATTAAATTATTTATGAGGTATAAATGTTAGAATTTCTTACAAATATTTCATCTTAAAATATTGTGCTGTTAAAAAGATTACTATGTTGGGACCAGCAGATGACATAAAGGTTACATCACTGGACTCCCATGTAGTTGACTGCAGTACAAGTCCCAGACTCGGTGGCTTAAAACTCACGCTGGGCATGTGTGCATGCATGCCAAAATCCCAAGAGGGGAGACTGGAGGAGAAGGGATTGCAGTATGGCCATCCCCCCTGGAGAGTGAGTTCTTGCTTTCTGTCTGTCTCTGATGAGTGCCCTGTAACAAAAATCTCTCTCTCTCTCTCTCTCGGAAAAAAAAAAAAGAAATAAAAAGGATTACTATGCTAACATCAATCAAAATTGCACATTTTAACTCTGAAAGAGCATATTCACATTTCAATTAAAAATGAGTATTTAAAAGTTCTTTTCCCAAATGTTATAATTTTCAAGGAAATATGCCCTTATCATCTAAAAGCATTTTACAAAGTTCCCATAGTTGTGCTTGGTACTGTGAAGGACAAAACAGCACTGCCATTTTTCCCACCTGCAAAGAACTTCTAATTTGTTATAAAATTAGCAAATTAGGTAATGGGAAGTTATATGAATAAAATATAATTGGGTGGAAGCTCTCAGTCTTTATAGTCAGACAAATCTGATTTTGAATCCTCTTAAAGATTATGCTGATAATCACTATTCCTCCATATACCTCTCTTTTTGTCCTGGCAAATACCACTTTCTCCAGATTCAGTTGTGCATTGATCCTTCATGACTGCCTTTAATCTTGATATAGGACACAGAGAGAGACAGAGAAAGTGAGAAAGTGCCACCCAGAGGAGATGACCAGTCAAAATCCCCTCTCCTCTATTGTCTTCTTGGGATCTTGGGCTTGCATGCACACATGTCTAGCATGTTTTTAAAGCTGCCGGGTTCAGGACTTGAACTGCACTGTCTGCGATGTAGGATCTACCTGCTTTAACCACCATGCTATGAGCTGGTCCTCCTTAATCTTGTATTTAAAGCACTCTGTCAGCAAGTCCTTACAATTTGTCCCATAGAAATTGCTTCCTCTCTAAGTTGTCAGTGCAATGTGGGCTTTCCTAATATCTTAGTGTTTTTTATTTTTTATTTATTTGTGTGTGTGTGTGTGTGTGTGTGTGTGTGTGTGTAATCATTTCAGCTAGTATTCTGGTGTTAAGCAGAAGAATTAGAGCATCTATTTTACCTGTTATATTCTTGTTATATTTTTCTCTATTCAAGTTCTCTATTAGTTACTAGAACTTCAACTGGCTTAGTATCTGTAGAGTCATTATGATTTTTAAGTGATGTTGTTGACTCTTTACCTATGGTGAGACAGTCTTCCTGAAGTAACTCATGTTGGACCTAGTCCTGCATGGTTTGTTCATAGCTTAGATTAGAGGCTAGCTATGTAATAAATGTTTCAGGGATTCTGGGCCATATGGTGTCTGCTACAAATATGCAACCTTGTCATTGCAGTGTGAATATGGTCATAGACAATACGTAAATGGATGAACATGGCTGTGTTCCAGTAAAACTACATTTATTAACATAGAAATTTCAAGGACCAGCAGTTAGCATAATGGATATGTTGCTGGACTCCCACGTAGTCGACTACGGTTCGAGTCCCAGATGCAGTGGCTTAAACTCACTCCAGGCAAGTGTGCATGCATGCCCAAGATCCCGAGAGGAAAAGGGATTGTGGCATGGCCATCCCCCCCGGGGGGGGGGGGGGATTCTTGCTTTTTTCCCTTTCTCTCTCTTTCTGCTTTCTGTCTCTCTGTCTCTTTCTCTCTGTCTGACGAGTGCATGTGCCCTATAGCCAAAACCTCTCAAAAAAAAAAAATAGAAATTTCAGATAATGTTTAAAATTTTCCAGTTTGTATGCTCTCAGTAGGGGAAGATAGATGATAGAGAGAGAGAAAGCAATTTTCAAGGGGCATGGTCACACCATGATTCCTTCTCTTCCATCTCTTCCTCCTATAAGAATTTTGGGAACACACACTCATGCACCCGCCTGCCATGTTTCTCAAGAAACAGGTCCAGGACTCAAACCACATAGCTGGCCATGTGGGATCCAGCCTATGTAATCATCAGGCCATGGGCTGGTCCTGACTCTCAAGTAATTTTAATGTCGTAAAATATTATCGTATTTAACATTTTTCAACTATTTACAAACATAAAATCTGCTCTTAGCTTTCAGATTTCAAAACAGGAGGTATTTAGAGTTGGTTTGCAGACCACAGTTTGCACACCTCTCATCCCCCTTGCCTGAGATCAGTATAATCCCTATTATCCTGGTGATCCCATTTTTATCTCTCCTATCACAGCTGGAATTATCGTCCTTAAATTTAAGCCACTAATGTGATTATGTCATTTCTGTAATAGGGTTCTCCAGAGGAAAAGGACCAACAGGCTATTTTAAATATCTGGTGGGAATTGGCTCATGTAATTAGAGGTTGAGAAGTCACAGGATCTCCGTTCTGCACATTGAAGAAGTAAGAAAGTCGATGGCATGATTCAGTTCCAGCCTCAGGGCTGAGCACCAGCAGTGCCGATGTCCAACGACGTGGATGCAGCGACTCAAAAGAAGAGCAAACTTCCCCTTCCTCTGTGTTTTCATTTTTTGGGGGGTCCTTGAGGGATTAAATGATGCCCACTCACATTGGTGAGGATGGATCTTCTTTACTTGGTCTATTAATTGAAATGCTATTGTTTTCTAGAAACATTCTCATAGGCATACCCAGAAATCTGCAGGGACTTCAAAAAGTTTGTGGAAATATGGAATAAAGTTCAAGTTCATGTTGGTGCAAATTATTTTGCAATTTATGTGTAGTTTCTTTTGTAATAGTCATTTTCCGTAAACTTTTTGTAGAGCTCTCATAATGTTGTACCAGCTATCGTATTCCTTAACCCAGACAAATTGACACATTAAGCTAACCATCACAAATCCTTACAGTCTTTGATTGATTCTCCAAACTCCTTAGCATGACATTTTAGGTAAAAAATTCTGGTCTTCAGACATATTTTTTTTTACATTTTTTCTTTTTGCTATAGAGCATATGTGCTCACCAGAAAGAGACACAAAGGGAGAAAATTAAGAAATCACCCCCTGGAGGAATGGCCGCACCACAATCCCTTCTCCTCCAGGTTTCTCTCAGGATTTTGGGCATGCATGCACACACACCCACAGTGATTCTCAAGCCTCTGGGTCTGGGACTCGAACTACGCATCCAGCCCTATGGGATCCAGCACCTGTCTGTCCATACCAGCTGCTGCCCCAGACATACCTTTTAATACTTCCCTTTTAGCATCCCTGAGTCAAGCAAATCCCAATTATTTTCTTATTCCACAAATGCATGCATATATTCTGATCTCTCCTGAGTCTGGAATACTTTTGTTGTATTTTGGTACTTGACAGATTTTACCTATTATTAAAAAGTCCATTTAAAATGGCACATCTGTAAGTTTGTCTGAATTTTCAGGGAGAACTAATCACTTCCTAAATTATGCTTTCCTCACACTTTATTTAAAAATAGTTGTATCCTGTTATAATTCATCTTATTCATAGTTGTCTACATTGATTTTAATATGTGCTCTCTATGTAAGAGATTGGGTTAATTCATATTTTTCCTCAAAAAACTGACTCTCTGGGGCTTGACAAATGATATTGAATGTCACAACAAAGGAAATACATTTGGGCTCACATTGGCTTTATTCTACACAAAACTCTCTTTTTTAGAGAGGGGCAAAAAAGATACTCGGACCAAGCAAGCAATGTGTAGACTTATTCTTTCACAAAGCAACGAACCATTTGGTAAATAAAAAGTTGCTCTAAAATGGATTCGTTTTTAAATTTTCTAAATGGGTTTAGATTTTTAAGGCTATAGTTCCATTTTCTAAAATTATCAAAGTTTTAAAGAAATGATCGCTTTTTGGACGGGTAGCTTCTATTACGGCTGGTGAGTCGGCCCGGTGAGATAAAAAAAATCTAGGTCTGAGATTCTGAGCGCAATGTCCTAGGGATGCTTGTGGTGAAAGTGCTTCCGGCAGCTATTGATCTAGACTCTGGGCCTCCACCGTACTCTCTTCAGCCTCCCCACTCATACCGCT
>NW_006159960.1:251014-252559 GCF_000334495.1 Tupaia belangeri chinensis
CTCCTCCGCACAGAGGCTACATACATTTATTTATAGATGGAGTTCACGGGAAGAAAGCCACAGTACATGTATTTGATAAAACGCTTCCTAGAAATTCTGCAGGCTCCTGTGCCTTGTGATTATTCACCTGGGAAGGCAACCTACTCTCTCTGAAGAACAAGGTCAGCACATGAATTCCTTTGTATTTTTTGCCCTCCTTTGTCAAGAGCGAGACTCTCACAAATTTCTATGCAATCATTATTTATAGTAGCAAGATATGAAAAGGATACTATAGGGAGCTCAAGGTTTCAGTCCAGGAAGGATTTTAGAAATGAATGTTGATATCATCAATGATAACTACACAAAACTGTTCATGTTCTTTTCTTTTCTCAGTAGTGTCACAATGACTTATGATGTGAATAGAACTTCTTTTTTTTTTTTCATTTTTATCTTTCCTACTTGATTCCCAAGCTCTGGCTCTTTCTGCTTTTCCATGCTGCTGATGACTGAATGAGAGAAGCAAAAAGGGCCATAACTGTTGGAGTTTCTGAGTAGGAGTGCAGACGAGCTAGGATCAGTGCTGCAGCTCTAATCCTGTAAATGCTTTATTTTCTATTTTGCTGGAGGTCAGATGGTTGTCAAAAAGAAACAGTGTGGGAGAGGGAAAAACAACCGCTGGGGTATGATCATGCCATAATCCCATCCCCTCCACTTCTACGTCCCGTGGGTATCTGAGGATACAAATGCACAGATGCCCAGCATCTTTTCAAGCTGCCAGGCTGAGGTTTAAACCAGATGCTTGGCCATTCAGGATCTGACTTTCTTAACCACTAGGCATGGGACTAGCCCAGTAAATCAGTTTTTAAAAATATATACTTATATATCTTTAAATAAAATATAATATTACAGGGTCTGAACAATGTTCATATATGCCACTAAATAATTCAAATAATTGCTACATCTTACTATGTAACTTCTTCAAGTATATCTTCCCCCTACAACTCTAGAAAATATCTTTTAGTTCAACTATAGTAGAATTTAGTAACACAGATATGTACATTTTAATATCCAATAATTTTTGGTAAGCCTTTCCTCTACCAAACACTAATTTTTTCATCTGCTACAATGTACAATGATATATCCCACTGGATTTTGTAATTGATATTTTTTTAAATTTAAAAGCCTATTAGGGATATGTTAACTTGTCATTTTTTTAAACTGCCAGAGGGCACATGGGCTTACCAGAGGGAAAGCGAAAGAGAGAAAACACTCCCCAGTGGGACATGGTCTTGCTGCATTCTCTTCTCTTCCATTTCTCCATTCTATCAGGATTCTGGATACACATGCACATGTGCCCAGGTTTTTGTATTGTTTTGTTTTGTTTTGTTTTAAGCCACCAGGGCCAAGACTTGAACCACAGTCAGTCATATGGGATCTGGCTTTATGAACCAAGTCATGGGAATGGTCTCTGTCATGGATCCTTAACTGAATTTTTTTTGAAGAATTATTTATTTATTTAATTCCATTTGTTATGATTGTCATTTAATTTTACCAGAGAAAGAAAAA
>NW_006159960.1:252578-315388 GCF_000334495.1 Tupaia belangeri chinensis
TGCCACGTCCTGGGCTCAAACTATGGTCAGCCATGTGGGAATGCAGCACCTTTTAACCACCATGCCATCTGCCAGCCCCCCTTAACTGAACATGTTGTTAACCAAGTCCTACAGTGTGCATTTGCTCCTTTAGGTTGACCCCACCCATCCCCCATCATGTGATAGCAGCATCCTAAATTCCTGTTGTAGAGTTACCGTGTTCTACTTGGTCTAAGTCTGTAGTCCCACACTGAATTCAAGGGTGCAGAGCTCTCCCAAGGTAGGCCTCTCTGTCTCTCTCCCCCTACACTTTGACAGAAAAATAGGAAGAATTACTGGAATTCACTTTTCTCAGTGAATGAAATTACATGCCATTCTATTGTCTTGACTCTGCTTCACTATGATTTCTTCCCGTTCTAGCCTATTCGCCTGAGTCCTCATCTATTCTACAAGGCATTAAGTATCCCACAAATACATTTTCTATTTTAAGGTAAATTGTTACTTATAACCTAAGAACTCTAACTTCTTAGATGTGAATCTGCACAAGGAAAATACTTTCCAGCTGTTCATATCCTGGTTGGAAATGAGCACTAGAAATTAGAAGAAGGAGTCCACACTCATCCATCTTGATTATGGGCACATGAAACCTGTTTTGGAGAAACAAGGGCGCTTCTGCCTGTCAATCAATTGCTTTGCTCTGGCTTGCTTAGATATAGTCCTGAGGAACTTCACACTGCCAGCTCAATTTTATAGAACTGACATTTTTACCAAAGCAGTACAAGTTTTAAACTGGAATATTGGCCTAGAATGTGCTATTGCATGATTATCAAGCTTGCTCTTTCATTTTAATTCCTGTCGCTCTCTTTTGGGGGACATATTTGAGAGCTGGCCATGCTGTGCAAAGGAAGCTGGATCACATGTGGCTGACCAGGGTTTGAGTCCTAGTCTGGTAGCTTAAAAAACACACCGGGTATGTATGTGTGTCGAGGACCCTGATGGGATGGCGAACTAGAGGAAAAAGGATTGCAGCATGATCAGGCCTTGCTGGGAGAAGGAGGTGAGTCTTTCTTTATCTTTCTATCTCACATGCATGCACTGCACACACATGCCTCTGGCATTTAAAAACAAGCACATTTGAGCTGCTACTCAGGCTAGTGGTTTTCTCTTCCCCATTCTGGGCTGTAGTCCCTGTTCTGGACACAATCTATGGCCCCGATACCCTGGAGACCCTGAGTATGTCACTTGTATAATTTTCTTCAGTGCCTCACAGCATGACAGCTGGCTGGAGTTCTTCTCTAAATGGACCATCTTAAATCCTCTTTACTCTAGGCATGGGTCCTTAGTACTGTTGCCACCACATGCTGTCTGCCATGCAGGCTTGTAAAAACAGTCTCTGCTGCATATTCTATTTGCATATTCCTCATTCACCACGTATGGGTGTGCTTTTCATAGCAAGTCTTCTTATGTATGTAATCATACATTTTGTATATTTATATTTCTAAAAAAATTTCACATTACTTAACATTGAAACTCAAAGTAAACTCATATTTCATTTACACTTCTGTCTTCATTAAATATTCCACTTAGCAAAGCCAGAATTTTGAGGTTCCTCTTGTATACCTCCCTCCCACTCTTTACTCTCAACCAATTACTGAGCTCTGCTTTCATGAACTGATTTCTCTGAGAGTTTCTCGTATTCCAGTTTAGGCTCTTGTATATCTGAGAGGAGAATTGCACTAGCCTCCTTGCTTGAGTTTCTGCCTTCAGTTGTTCCATTTCAAAGCTTCTCTGCTCATAGAACAATGATTAGTTTATATACCATGTTTGATTCCCTACTTAAAAAACTCTAAGGACCTTGGAACCCCTGAAGTGGGATGGTTGCATCGGAATCACCTAGGGATCATTTCAAATACTCAAATTCTTTGCCCACCTTGGAGATCCCAGTGCAGATTTGAGACAAGTGATCAATGAGCTGCTATCCAAATATGGCTTTTCAAGACTTAAGCATGGTATTCATGCTCAGCTTCAGTTTCTATCATTTTTCAATGTTTATTGTAACCTTGGAGTAACTATTTTAAAGTTTTCCACACTCATTATGCATCAATGACTCCATATCTTGCCCAATGATATTTTCTGGTCTAGAACAGCTGAACCTCTCCTCCACTTCCTTATTCAGATAACTAATTCTAGTTCATACTTCTCATCTTAGGGATCATCTTCCCAAGATAGGTGAGGGGCATTGTCTCAGTACACATAACATTTTCTCTTATAACTGTTATTTGGCGAATAATACAGTATACATTAGGCAGTAAGAGCCAAGTGGTTACATGGCTTCTTTGCTTTGAGGAGAAATTCTGTTCCATATGAGTGGCATGGCCTCATGCAAAACTCTTGTTGTCTCATTTTCATTCATAATAAATGTTTGTTAAGCTGTTAGCATTAACTGCCAAAAATCATCATCTCTAATTTATTAGCATCAAAGCAATTTAATTTTTCACTTTCATTTTTTGATATGTTAGGTTAATATTTAAAATATTAAGTGCTAAATAACAATATTATAAAAAAGCCAAAATCATGTGAAATAAAAAAATTTTAAAAAATTAAAAAAAAAATACATGAACACAGAGCAAACAGCTCTATGTTGCCCCTTAAATGGTATTTGGTTTCAATAAACCCTCTGTCCAGAGATCTCCAAACATATCAGCCTGGAACACTTACTATTATAATATTAATATTTAAAAGACTAAGGAAGCCAAGAGTGATTCTGAACACAAGGCAATACTCCCAAGTTCCCAATACTCCCAAGTTTAAAAAGAAATATGCAGAAATTTACATTTAATGTTACTTCTATTTTCAAAAGAAACTCACTACTGACATCTGAGGTGTTGGAGATATAAGTGAAAAAGGGAGTTCAGTGGGTGATTCGGTCTAACACTACAGTGTATCTAGTGTTGCTCTGGATTGAGTTCTAAAAACACAATCGTGAAACAAACATTTTGTCTTAGCGTGGTCTGGAACTATAGAAGTAGAATGGAAAGATGTCAGTAATTTTCACTGTCCATAAGGTTATTCCCATTAAGATTCAAATGTTGAGCCAGCCAGTGGCGTGGTGGTAAAACATTTGGAACCCACATGGCTAACTGCATGGTTGGGGTCCTGGCCCTGGAGACCTGAAGAACATATTGGGTGTGTGTGCATGAGTGTTCAAAATCCTGAAAGGAGGGAGAAATAGAGGAGAAGGGATTGCAGCATGACCACTCCCTATGGGATGGAGAGGTGCTTTCTTTCTCTCTCTGTCTCTCTCTCTCTGGAGAATATATGCACACTCTGACAACTTAATAACAGAAAAAAGATTTCAAAGTTCTATAATTATATACACACACTTATGTTACTATGTGTGCAAAAATATATGCATGAATTACATGTGTTTTCAATTGCTTAGCCTGAGGACTATGGTGGAGGTCTTTATAGGAAGATGAAGACCAAACTGGTTTAATAGGTAGACTTCCCAGACTGGGATTGCTGCAGAAGCATGAAGAGATAAACAACAGTAAAGATGAAAACGGATTCCACAAGGCTTATTAAAAGAAGAATGTTCTAGAAATCTTGAGGAGGCTCTGGTCCCAGTGCTGCCGCTAAATCACCAGATGAGTCTGGGCACACAGAATAATTGTTCTGCATCTCAATTCTCCAACTCACCAAATATGGGGATTAAGGTAGGGGATTAATAATGTCTTTGTAATCTGAAGTTATTTTATTCTAATTATTAAATTGCTTGAATTAAAATTATTTCCCTGAGGGGAAAATATTTTAAAATAAACATTACCATAAACTCTTAAAAAAAGGTAATTTTACATAGATAAACCTTATTTTAGCAAGTAAAACCCTCTTTCAGTAGGCCAGAGAATGACACTGGTAAAAAAAAAAAGATATTAAAATATTACAGTCCACAAAATGTAAAGGCTTTAAAGTATGTTATTTATAAACACCTGACAGAAGCACAAATATTATGCAAGCTTGGTTATTTTCATTGTATTTTAAGTGTAATGAGTGACCAGTTTTAACAATGGAATAGGGCTGTGTACCAGCACCAACATCAATAAGGCATTCTAGTTTTAACGGATGAATGCTTCTATGAAGTGTCTCACAATCATATAATTTTAAGGACTTGAAAATTTTGATCTGAAGAAAAATACTATAATATTTAGAATAAGTACATTTTAAAGATTAGGCCACATGTTTGCTTTTATCAACTACAGTAAAACAAGAAGTCAAGAACCCCCAATGTAAAATATCATGAGTAGTGTATAAAATGACTCTGGATTTATGGATTAAAAAAGACTTCTAAATAGCTCTTATGACTCTGTTCATTTTATTCAATAGCTTACTTTTTCTTCTATTTTAGCCTAACTTATCGACAACAGAAATCTGAGCTGGAAGAATAGGGTTTATGAATAGAAAAATTTGACTTGTCTGTGAATTGCATCTTGAAGAAACAAGTACATATATTAGGGATATGAGGTGTCCTTTTCAAAGCTGCCAGATCGTAACAAAGTGTGCCAAGACAGTGACCAGAAGTTAATTCCTCTATAAAGAGCGATTAAAGACAGTAGCTGAATGAAGGCCCTGTGAGGAGGCCTTAATAGAAAAACTAGAAGGCAATGTCTGAGGGGGTGGGGGGGATGAATCCAGTCCAGCCTGAGAACAATCTGCACCAGGTTTGAAAGATCACCCCATCCTCCTGTGTGAGTGAGTTACTAAGAAGCACAACTGCTTTTTGAATCTAAGACCCTGTGTTTTCCAGGAAGGGGCTGTGAGAGGGTGGGACAGAGATGGCACCCAGGAGCTCTGAGTCACCTGCTCCTTTCTGAGCCAGACAGGGATCCAGAAACAGACTGGGGCCAGACCACCATCCCGGCAACCTAGGATGCTCTGTCAATGAGCCCATGGCGTGTAAGAAAATCAACTACCTTCTCATCATCTACCTCAGTGTCTTACTGTTCACCTACATAAAAAGTAAGTCTCTCTCATTTATGGAACTTTTGGCACTTTTCCTGGCTTGTTCCTGGCTTTTCCTATTTCTTGCAAAGAGTTTGTAATGTTGTATGTGCTGCAAAACACAATGCTGAAAAAAGAAGTTTTGATTTCTGTTTGGTGTGAGCAAGTGTCCTGTGTTAAACAAATCAGTGATACAAGTCAATGTAAATAGTCGATTTTATGATTCTGTGACTTCCAATAGGTATAGAAAAAAATAGTTTTAAACCTGTTTAGTGATAAGCAGGAGAATACAATGGCACATCGAAGAGATCCTGTTGTGTTTGTGCTTTTACAAAATAGATTTGGCACTTCATAACTGATATCCTTTCCAGAGCAAGTTATTCATAAGTTTTATTGCATTTTATTCCCACCCATCATGTATTTATCTTCATCTTTAAAGAAATCTAATAATTAAAAGAATAGTCTCAATGTTCCCCAAAGAGTGACGGCTCCAAGTGTCTCTTTTACCAGAGAAATGGGCTTCTATTATATGTGCTTCTGTCTTACAAATGAAGGTTTTATTTTCCACAAACTCCCCAAAATAGAAACAAAAGCAGTTTCTGGGATGAACTTGTCAGATGTATGGTCGTTTGGGAAATCAGAGACCCAACGGCCCCAGCTGTGGGTTTATGAAGGCCTGTAGCTACTGAGCACGTTTAAAAAGAAGACAGGGAGAGTGTGTGCTTGTCAAAGGGCTGTGTGATTTGTGTCTGTTGAATCTGAATATCAATAAGACAGAGCATGGAGCAGCTGCTGGTTGAACAAGACGCTTGGCATTAGCACACAGAATTGTGTAATCTGGGTCACCTTCTGTGGCTGCACCAGTGAGATTGTTACACAGTTCACAGTTGAACATCAATCAGAGACTGGGTGAAGAGGGAGGATGGTGCCATCGCTAGGTAGCTGAAGAAGAGTCCAACTGGTCAAACTTTTGACACTTTCCTTGAAATTTAAAGGGGCGCCAGTCAATAGGAAGTGGGGAAGACACAAGTTGTTAACTTTCGCTTACACTGAGTCGTTATGTTACCCTATGATATGTTTCTGTTCCTTTTGGCTTATTTATTTATTTTTAGATTTTTTGCCATAGGGTATGTGCGCTAATCAGAGAGAAACAAAGAGGGAAAATGAGAAATCCGCCTCCCTGACACAGGAGGAATGGACATGCTGTAATTCCTTCTCCTTATTCTTCTGTAGGGATCTTGGGCACGTGCACACACACACACACACACACACACACACACACACACACACGGCATGATTTTCAAGCTGTCGGGTCCATGACTTGAACTGCCGTTGGCCATATGGGAGCCCAGCACCTTAACCACTATGCCACCTGTTAGCCTACATTATGTTGTGTTAAGGGAAGATAAAGGGAGAGAAAAATAATACGGAACGTGAAAGACCAAGTGAGTTTATGGTACATGTTATAGCAAAGAGCTTTATCATTCCAATGAGACATATATTAAAACTCCTAAAGTTCGCTGAAAAAAATTTTTTTAAGTTTACCTGTTTTGGGGGCCAGGTGGTTAGGCACTGGACTCCCACATGGCTGACTGCGGTTCACGTGCTGCACTGGAGGCTTGTTCTCTCACTTTCTCTCTCTCTCTCGTTTTCTCTGGTGAGTGTGCATGCCCTATAGCAAACTTTTAAAAATAATAATAACAATAAATGAGTCAAATTAAATAATTCTAAAAAAAAAAAAAGTCACCTATTTCTTTCATGAGTGAGCAAGAGACCAAGTAAGAAAGACAGATAGTACCCCTAACAGGAGTTCAATGCCGCAATTCACTCCTAGGCTTCAGGTAGCAGGGAAAAGGCATGCTTATTCAGGGAGTTCGCTGGACTTGAACCAGGAACTTTCCCATGTGGGATTGGTTTGCAGAACTTGGTGCTGTGCTGCTGTGTCACTGTTGGCCCTGCTGCAGTTTGCTTTCCAAGAGAATAATATGCAAGTTCCAAAGCATACATCTCTTTTTTCAAAGATATTGTAATTATGAATTGACAATCATATATCGTTTGGTTTCTCTCTCGGTGGGTGATTTTATAGATAGACTCCAGAGAAATACTTTGTAATTAATTTATTTGTTATCTAGCACAATATTTTTATTAGCTTAACAAAGTCATCTGGATATTTCGTTCTATTGAATTTTTAAGCAGGCAGACTTTCATTTGCATTTTATAGTTCTTGTCAAGGTATAACAGCATTGCCTCTAGTCAAAGACTACTTTTTCTTCATTAACTTGACTTTAAAACTTTCAGCTGGCCTAGTCACAGGGTGTGAGCTGCAGGGCAGCACTGCAAGGAGCTGGGGCTGCACGGGAGGCCTGGGGTCAGTTCCTGGACCAATCTGAACAAGTGGGGAAGCAGGAAGAGAGGATTGCAACTGTGAAATCCTATCAAAAATGCCTCTCTCTCTCTCTCTCTCTCTCTCTTTCTCTCTCTCTCATAGAACAGCAGAGCAACAAAATCTCTCAGTAAGGCATCAGTCTTTTCTACCCTTATTACTTAGTACTTTTAACCTAAATCCTAAGTTTCAGCCAAAATAATATCTAATATTAAAAAAAGGCTAACATTTTCTTAAGCATTTTATATACACTATAGTTCATTTAATTTTCAAATCCCTATAAGATAGAAACTATTATAATCACCCAGATCTTACAGAATAGGAAACCAAGACTCAAATTGCTGTAGCAGTGTATCTCAAACGTTGATGCCTAGGATAGCTGAAATGCTAGTTTAAGATCAGCCTCGCAAGTCCAGCCAGATATTACCATATTAGAAAAGTAAGTGACTTATAGCTATGTTTCATTAGTCTGTTACAAATTCACTATTCAGATCCTGGACCCAGCAACTTGAAAAACACTCCAGGCATGTATGCATGCACACCCAAAATTCCAAAAGAAGGAAGAAATGGGGAAGAAGGAATTGCAATATGATCAGGCCTCATGGGGATGCTTTCTTGCTTTCCTTCTCTCTCTGTGTGTCTCTCTCTGGTGAGTGCACAGTCCCTCTGGCAAAACTAAAACAAAACAAAAACAGCCAGAAGTTGATTCTCATGTAGGTCTAGAGGCTCGAAGTCTGAGATCGAAGTGTTAGCAGGGCCTTGCTCCCTCTGTGGCTGCAGCTGGAATCCTTACTTGCCTCTCCTAGCTCCTCAGGGAGGCTTTCAGTCCATGGTGTTCCTTGGTTTGCAGCTGTGTGGATCAGTCTCTGTCCTCACATGGTGCTCTCCCTTTTTCTGTCTGTCTATGTCTCTTCTCCTTTCAAGTCAGTTATTTTTTTAAAAAATTGAGTATTTGAAATCAGCCCTGATGGAAGTAACTGCATCCTAGAATCTTGCAAGAAGTTTTTCATACCAAACCAAGTGTCCATTCCACCTTTAAAACTTTTCCAAATTAAAAATGTTTAGAATTTCAACTGAGAATGCATTCTCGTGACCAAAGTCTACAGAAGCAGAAGTTACTGATATGTAACCAGAGGTAACCTTGTTAGTCTCTTTGGTTGTCCACATAAGTGTCCTGATAATTCCCAGATGGGTGATTCTTTTTTGTCTTATTCAAAATTCTCTGGAGCTTTTGAATAATTAAACTTTGGGCAAATTAGTGAGTGTGGAGTGCTAATGAGGCAGTTAATGGTTCAGACTCGGTACTATTCAGTTTGCTTTGCAGAGACCAGCTCTAAACAACAGCAGCCATGTCTGGTCAGACGCTCTTAGATTTGTAGTTCTGAACACAAAGAGGTAAAATGAAATGAACTCTTGGCAAATCAAGCATCTCTACTAGAAAAATCAGTGATAACTTCGTACAGATAAGGTAAACTTGTGATTTCATATATGTCTATAATCTTAGTCATCCATTATCTTTTCTTTTCTTTTTTTTGTTTGGAGAGGTTTTTGCTATAGGGCGCATGCACTCACCAGACAGAGAGAGAGAGAGACAGAGAGATAGAAAGTGAGAAATCACCCCCCAGGGGGGATGGCCACACCGCAATCCCTTCTCCTCCGTTCTCCTCTCGGGATCTTGGGCATGCATGCACACGCACCCGGCATGAGTTTAAGCCATCAGGTCCGGGACTTGAACCATGGTCAACTACGTGGGAGTCCAGCAACATAGCCATTACGCTAACTGCTGGTCCTTCCCATTATCTTTTCTTTTAATGTAGTCGCAGAACAAATATTTAAATGAAGTCTCAATTTTTAAGTACATAAAGTCAGTAAATTCAGATTCTGGTTCTAACCCATCATTGGTTAGCTGGGCATCCATAAATTCATCATTTGAATTATCTAAATATCTAATTTTTCACTTATAAAGTGATGGGATTAGGTTGTATAATTACCAAGTTTCCTTCAAAGTGTATGTTTTAAGGTTTCAAATTAGGGATCAGCAGATAGTGTAATTGCTACATTGCTGAACTCCCATGTAGTCAACCGTTGTTCGAACCCTGGACCTGATGGCTTAAAACTCACAATGGGTACGTGTGCATGCATGCCCAAGACCCAGAGAGGAGAATGGAGAAGGGATTGTGTTGTGGTCATTCTCCTTGGGGGAGGCAGTGGTGGTCGTAATTTCTCGCTTTCTGTCTCTCTGTCTCTGGCGAGCATATGTGCCCTATAGCAAAAATCTCTCTCTAAAAACAAACAAACAAACAAACAAATAAGATTTCATGATTATTCTAAGTAATCATAGAGATTGATAAGCAAAGAGTGATTTTAGTGACCTTACCGTGTGAATGAGGCAGCTTTCAGTATTACAACGGCGAACACATTCAACATCTTAGTGTTAAAACAGGGTTTGCCTTGTCCCACCACATACTAAGTACAGATTAACAGCATCTGCACCTTATTTGCCTTCTTCATTCCTCCAGTCTTGTGTCCCCGACACACATTCATATGTTGACATCCTAACCCCCAACGTAATAATGTTAGGAGATGGGGCCCTTGCGGGTGATTAGATCACAAGAGTGGAGCTCTCATGAATGGGATTAGTGCTCTTATAAAATAGACCTCTGAGAGAGCCGTTGCCCCTTCCACCATGTGAGGACACAGGGACAAGATGGACATCTTTCTGTGAACCAAGAAGTATATCCTTACCAGGCACCAAGTCTGCGAGTGCTTTGATCCAGGACTTGCCAGCCTCCAGAATGGTGAGAAATCACTTTCTCTTTTTTTTTTTTTGGAGAGGTTTTTGCTATAGGGTGTGTCCACTTGCCAGACAGACAGAGAGAGACAGAGAGACAGAAAGTGAGAAATCACCTCCCAGGGAGAATGGCCACACCGCAATCCCTTCTCCTCCATTCTCCTCTCGGGATCTTGGGCATGCACGCATACGCGCCCGGCATGAGTTTTAAGCCACCGAGTCTGCGACTCAAACCGTGGTTGACTATGTGGGAGTCCAACGACATAGCCATTATGCTAACTGCTGGTCCCAAGAAATCACTTTCTCTGGTTGATAAGCCATGTGGTCTATGAACTTCTTATGATCACCTGAATAGACTAAGGCATTCGTCTTAGGACACAGCGATCACTATTTAGAGAATGTTGTGGTACAGAAAAGGAGCGTGCAGAACCATGAAACTGCACTGTCACCTTCACTGCTGTGGCCCACACTTCATTGGTCAAAGCAGGTCTCATGGCTAAATCTGCTTCTGGACTAGGGAGGGATTAAGATAAAGAACAAATGGGACAAATAATATTGTCTACTCCATCTTTCCTCTTGTTTTCTGCTTCCAGAGGGCAATTTCTAAGCGAATTTATTTAAATAATCATTAAAGATAAATATTAGAAATTTTAAAAATATAGGCAACAATTTTATTTTAACAACTGTTCATTAAATAGTTAATAGGAGCAAGGTATTAACGATAGAGAAGGTAATTGTTCTTTAGCATGTGCACACTAGTAGAGTAGTCAGATATAGAAAGGCTATTCACACATTGTTTTCTGAAAACGTAATTATACTTAAAGTATTGTCTGAAGTCTGTGCATTGATCTGGGTATTCTTTCAGATGTAGATAAACATCTTATTCAGAAAAATCAAATTAGTCTAATGATATGAATCAATCTTTTCTGACAGGAGACATAATCAGGCTTGCTTTGAAATCATTGACCCCAATTAAATTAATTATGCCTTGAGATTAAGGTCAATTCAAATTTGTAGAATAGCATGTGCAGGTTATAGATTAGAAATTGCTATTTCTTGGGAGTGCAGGTGGTGTTGTGGTTAAGGTTCTGGACTCTCACATGGCCCTCCCAAATTATGGACTCAGCAGCTTGAAAATCACACCGGGCATATGTGTGTGTGTGTGTCCAAGATCCCAAGAAGAGACCGGAGGTTCTAAATGGGATTGCTGCATGGCCATCCCTTCTGGAGGGTGAGTTTTCACTTTCCCTCTTTCTGTCTCTGTGGCTCTCTGGCAAATACATGTGCTGTGTGGCAAAACCTTAAAAAAAGAAATTGCTATTTTTCTCCAACATCATCCCATTGCTCATAGCACCACTATGAGATTGGGTGAGGAAAGAGAAGAGAAATAAAATTCAAAGGTTTATATTTTAAACATCCATGCCCAAAATATGCACCAAACACACTATTACAGAAAATTCTGGCTCAGCCACAGTGGCAAAGTGTGGGGCACTGCTGTGCAGTGCTGGAGACTAGTTGGGAAACTTCTAGATTTGTGTTCTGGTCTTACTGGAACTTTCCGGGTGCAGCTGTGGGCATGCTCCTCCTCCTGGCTACCTTCAGGTTTACAGGAGGATGGCAGCATGAAGACGCTGTGGGTGGTGTCCATCTCTCTCTGTTTCTCTATCTCAGGAAAAAAATATATACTTATAAAACAAAATAAAGAGCCAGCTGGTGGCATGAAGATTAAATCATTGGATCCCACATGGCTGACTCCGTGGTTCAAGTTCTGGACCTGGTGGCTTGAAAGACAAGCCAGGTGCATGCGCCTACATATCCAAAAACCCAAGAGGAGAATATAGGAAAGGGACTACAGCGTGGCCATTCTTCTTGGGGGGTGATCTCTCACTTTCCTTTCTCTCTGTCTCACTCTGGTGAGTGCACATGCCCTATGGCAAGACTAAAGCCAAAAACCAAAAGAAAAAAAAATTTAGCTTAAAAAAAAAAACAAAAAACACTTAAAAAGAAAAAAAAAGAAGCTGTTTATCACTTTTACGGACTAAGGGCTTTAAGAGAAGTCTCTTTAATCTGCCCAATCTGATTCTATCTCTACATTTTCTCCTAAATAATCATATGATAATTAAGAAATAATTATCTCTGTTTATAAACTTTAATAATTATAGAAATAAATAGAAGTTCTCTTCATTACCCTCATTTATCCGATTTCTTTTGTTTCCTGGCTTCCTTTGTACGCCTTTATGGAGCACTAGTAACAAGGAATGTGTGCTGCTTAATTCCCTCTGCTCAGCTAGCTCACATGCACTGGCATTGCAACACCTTCGAGTTCAGAACAGCCTTTGAGCTAGGGGGCAGTTTGCATGAACTTGATGTTTTCCTGATCTTGAAGAGACACAATTGTGTCCATACTTAGAGACTTGCTCACCATAGTGGAAGCCACCTAGTATCCCTTACCCTTTCATTCTCGTATTCTTTGGTTTGGGAGATAACTAATTTCCCGTTTTTTAAAAAAAATTGTTTTATTTAACTTTATTTATTTATTTTAATTTGACTGGAGAGGGATAGTGTGTGTATGTGTGTGTTTGTGAGAGAGAGAGAGAGAAAGCAAACCACCAGGTCCAGGACTCAAACCATGGTTGGCCATATGGGAGTGTCCAGTGCCCTTAACCACCATGCTACCTGCTGGCCCCTGTTTTTTTTTTTTTTTTTTTTTTTCCTTTTGTCTCAGGGTGCATTTATCCCTGGTTTCTTTGCCTTTTTAAAAGGGATTTAAAATGTCTCTTGCCTATCAGATACAACTAAACTCTGTTACCCTTTTTCTCTGCGTCAGACATGACGCTAAGTGTTCTTAGTTTTTCTCATTTAATTCAAAGTTGGTGATGAAGGTATTATTTGCACCATACAGAGAAATCTACGGCTTAGAGAGGACAAGTAAAGCCACTGCATACTTGATTTAGATACCTAAATTTTTTGTTTAATGTGAGTAGTTTTTACATGGCCATGTCACACAGCTGGAATTTGGAAATACCAATTTCACTGTTCATAAGACCTTCTTTCTAACCTTGGTAAACTGGGCAATTTAAACTTTTGGTCCTTTTGAATTAAATAGTCTTTTTATAGGTACTGTGTGAAAGTTCTACATCTAGGCATACTTAGCTTCATGTAAATATAATTTATAATTGTGACTCAGAAAACACAGGTGAGAGAGATGGGACAGGAAGGCCATCAATCAAGATTGTAAATAGGTTTCTCCTAAGAACAGTGGCCTGTTACTGAAACCATACAAAATAAGGGAAGTAACTATTGTCCATTGTGTATTTATCACCAGCTACATGTGCTACAAGTATAATTTCAAATATCAACATACTGTATGCTTTCAAAAGGCATTTATTATGTTACTAGTGGTAGCATTTCAAAGGGTCTTGAGCTTTGGGAACAAACTAGCTCTTAAAAACCCAAATATCATACCAAATATGTATGCTCTCAAGCACATTTCTCTAAGGCTTTGAAAAACAAACAAACAAACCCTAATAGGTAATCCTGTGTCCTAGAAGTGCTTACATTGAAGATTGTCACAATGTAACATTTATTCATTCTTAGGGTCAGAGCTGAGTCCTCACTCACTGATTCTAAATGGCCATTGAACATATCCTACGTACTGTTAATTACAATGGGAGTAGTGAAGAAAGGGGAAAAGTCACTAAAACAACTTTACCTGATGGATCGAAGGGTTTGACTATGAAAGTTTGTACTCACTGTTCCAGCAGTACTACTAGGAAAAACAGTTGAAAATGACGATAAAGATGAACACGGAAAGGTAGCCATAACATTATGTATAAGAGTGTAAAGTTGCTGGGCGTGCATGTGTGTGTGCCCAAAATTCCAAGAGGAGAATGGAGAAGGGATTGCAGCATGGCCTTCAGCCCCCCACCCCCCACCCCGCTCCGGCCCGAGGTCGGGGGGAGGTGATTTCTCACTTTCTGTCTCTCTGGAAAGTGCATGCACCCTACAGCAAAAACCTCTCTAAAAGAAAAAAAAATGTGAAAAGTTAGAGGGCCAGCCAGGTGGTGTAGTGCTTAAGGTGGCTGGATCCCACATGGCTGACTATGCAGTCTGAGTCCCAGGCCCGGTGGCTCGAAAAACTTGCCAGGTGTGTGTGTGTGCATGGCCAAACTCCTGAGATGAGAATGGAGAAGAGACTGTAGTGTGACCACCCCTGCTGGAGGTGATTTCTCTTTTCCTCTCTCCCTCTGTTTCTCTCAAGCTAATGCACATGCACTATAGCAAACAAACAAGACTGAAAAATGAGAAATAATCTTATTGCTATAATCACATTTGCACATTTATACTTAAGAAACTATTGAGTTGTCAGAGAAGTTATGACACATTTTTGCATAAAAAGACATTGAAAAAAATACCTCATGACTTTTTTTGACACCCTAATAATTGAAACATAAATTGCATTGCTTTATGTTACAATTTCTAAAGTTACTTTCAAAGAACAAGATAATCTAATAATTAACAGTAAATTCAAGCAATTTAAATATGTTCTGGGATCTCTTAAGAAACACACACACACACACACACACACACACACACACACACACACGCAAATCCAGAATATAATGCACAAGAAAACGTTTTAAACTACTGTCTCCATTTGTATGTTCTCAGTATCTCCCACAACTTCCTAAAGTTCAATCTCTCAGCCTCCCCAAACATCCTTTCTCTTGAAATCTTTATAGAGTCTTCCTTTTTTTTCTCCTCTTAAAAATGAATCTAGTCTTTCTCATGTAGGTCTCTTGTTCTCCACCCCCAAGTCCTATTTCTTTCTTTCCTTCTCATTTCTTGAGTCTGCACCTCAAAAGCCCAGGAACAGGCAAGCAAGGGTATAATTTCTCATGCAGTTTAGGGGAGGGGAAAGAAAGACGAAGTCATGTACTGCAGTGAGTGAAGAAGGAGGGAAGACTTTCAGCCCTTATGCAAAAAGTTCATTTTTGTCCCCAAAAAATGTTAAGTGAAAAAAAGTCCAGCAGGATATCAAATTGTATGTAATGTAAATTATACAATTTGCAGTGTAAAAAATATATAGAGAGGGACTAGCAGGTAACATGGTGGTTAAGGCGCTGGACACTGTCATATGGCCAAGCACGGTTTGAGTCCCAGACCTGGTGGCTTGCTTTCCCACTTTCCCTCTATCTCTATTTCTCTCTCCCTCTTTTTCTCTCTCTGGTTAAATTAAAATAAATGAACGAATAAACTTTTTTTTAAAAAAATAATGTATAGAAAACCAAAGAACAATTTTCTAACAACCATCACTGGGTGCTGTAATTATGAGGAATTGCAATGTTTTTCTTTAATATTGTCATAATTTGGCCAAGTATATTTGAAAGTCAGAAAACATTATTTATATTAAAATAAATTTTATTTTAAAATAATTTAGATATTCTAACAGCAAATTTTAAGTCCCAGAGCTTCTGCTAGCAGAACTAGCTATATAGAGATAAAAATATTAGTAAATAACATTTACTAATATTGGTTATTTTGTCTCTTTTAAAAAATTGTTTGCTGTAGGGCACATATACTCACCAGAGAGAGACAGGAGTGAGGGGAAGTGATAACGCACTCCCCAGGAGGGATGGCCACAGCACAGTCCCTTCTCTTCCATTCCCATCTTGGGATCTTGGGCACGTATGCACACACAACCAGTGTGTTTTTCAGGCTGCTGGGTCCGAGCCTTGAGCTGCACACCCAGCCTTCTGGGGTTCAGCTGCCTCACCCACCACACAACCAACTGGCCCAATATTATTTTTAAGATGTGAAAATACTTACTCATTAAACAGATATCAGTTTTGAAAACCTAAGAAATGAGACATAATGGATTTCAATGGCAAGCTATGCAACCTTGATCTGGTTCACTTAAGCTTTATGTTTTCTCATCTGCAAAGTGTAAAGGGTGATTATTTTCAATTGCATTGGAGTTCTGTGAGGATTAAACAAAATAATGTATGTGTGACACACTGCTCTACCGGCTCTTAACCTGAGCTTGACAAAGACGCTCCAAATTCATAATGGGTTTCATCAAGCATCAAGTTTATCTTGAAGAAACAATACGGGACAAGCACCATAGCATGTGCATCCACATGGTAGGTCCCCTAATTGCTGGGCACAGCTGTGGATGTCCCAGTGTCCCATTCTGCACTCTGATGTGTGCATCACAGGAACGAAGTTGACTCCAGCATAGGAGAACCATCAGCTCTCTGGTCCCTTCGGTTTTCACTAACGTATTGAACCACGTGTATGTAACTGAGGAGTCCCATCTAATCAGGTCTATGTGATTAGCCCCACTTCTCTAGGGCAGCTCTATTTCATTAGTTCCCAAGTAGTCCTTAAACATTCTTGCCAGTGAGTTACATACAAGTGTTTAGTTCTGTACGTGGGACCCTCGTCTTGCATCTACCTAGGTGAATTTCTGTTCCTAGGTTGCTTCTGTAAACCAAGGGTCAAATTGTCAGGCATTACTGACTCTAGAGACAAGGTTAAAGAAATAGCTGTTAGTCCTTTCCTGGCATATAAAATGCCCAGGAGTGCCTGACACATGATAAGCAAGTAAAATTTTAACAGAATTATTGCATTTATCTCTTAAAGACTGGCAGAGTGCTTATGGTAATACTGTAATTGTTCTTTAAAAAAAAAAGGGAATCCACTGCTTGGTGGGAATATCTTTTCTTTATTGATAATTTTTCAAAAGGATGATTGCTAAAGTCAGAGGTCCTCTCGATGCCTCTGTCAAAATCCTCTCCCGTCTAATAAAATTAAAATCTATGATGCTCTTCAAGTGATGTTGTGCTACCGGTTAACAACTGCCATGGACAACTTTAAAAATTCACTCTAAGAGAGTGATGGAGGATGGTGAGGGGGACTTGGTACACGCCCAGGACTTCCTAGCTGGCACAACGAGTCATACCTTTTCTTTCGATCCAGGCTTTGTTTGAGAAAGTGTAGTCCTCTCCCTGTACTCATTGTAGGCCAGGACTGTTCCCAGCTGCTCAGCCTCTTCCTACTTCTTTAGAGGAGGGACTAGCTTAGTTTGATGTTCAAGAAATGGGCAAGGCCACCAAAAGAGAATATTTTTTTTTTCCCGTCATGTGCATAAACCTCACTGTTTATGTTCCAGAGAGCAGGAAGAAGGCATCTTTTGGAAGAGCTGAGTTATTTATTTGTTTTTCCAATAGCAATACCAACAAATTTACTTACTGAGGACCAAATATTTGTGATTCTGTATAAGTAACCTCTGAATTTCACAAAACTTCTGCAAGGTACCCATTATTTCTACATAAAAGTGGTACAATTATTCTCATTAAAGTTAAATGACTTGACCAAGTCGACAAAGTAAGAGACAGAGGCAGGATTAAACTAAAACCTTTTATTATCCCCACTAAACCACTCTACAGGTCTTGATAACTATAGATCTCAGATAACTAAACATATACTGAATGATCATTTGTAATATTTGCTCTAATAATAGCATAAGTGGATTTTAACTTTCTATACAAATTATCCTGATTATTAAAGAGCCTACGCCCCTGGGGGAAAAAATAAATGAAGCACATTCACACAGAATATGGTAAAATCCTAGAATTCATCTTCAGTATTATTGCAATTTATTAGTGCCCAAAGATCACTGGGTACCTCGGATGACCTCTAAATGCACCCTCCAGCTCTGTGATTTTTATGAAGAAATCAATGACCTGGTTCTCATTGTTTGCATTATAATTTTATAAAATTTTTAGTTTATATCCATGATTTAATGCAAAGCCCTGTGGTCATCAGAAGTAATGGATATTTCATTTGATTATGTTAAGTATTTGAATCACTATGTTCCTAGTTCAAGGATAAAAGGAAAATTACTTGGAATTCTATTAATGTTCTACTTTATAGAGTGTTGGGCATTTATGAACACAAAGTTCATAACAGACAAGAAAATTTTCAGAGTAAATTTAGACCAATAGATTCTTTTAATGTGCAATGTTTATATGCCTTTGTGAAATTCCAAAAATTCGTACTTGTATCATATATTCATTCATAGGTCATAGGATGGGTAAAATGAATTCCACATGAATAAGTAACAGGGAGGGAGGGAGGGGATCAAAGGGAAAAATAAAGAAGTAAAACATTTAAGGGACACAAAAATGGAAAATGATCTGTTGGTGATAACACGTATAGTTATATCTTTGACTAAACCAATATACAGTGTATTTGCAGTGGGTAAACGCATTTAGTTTACTCTAATGATAAACAGTGATGGAATGTAAAATAAATAAAGTAAAAAAAAGAAAAAATTCATTAGAAAATAAAATATTATATATTTTAGAAACCAAAAGGCAGCATTTGATAATAAAAGGCTGAATTTGACAAATGAGTTGGAAAGATGTCATATTGATGGTTCTAGCTCTAAGAAGTGCAGAATTATCTTCAACCCATGGTAACCAGGCTTAATGTTGCCCCTGAGAGCCTGTTGGAGCACCCAAAATTTCTCCCTCAGAGTTTGTCACTTTTTAAAGTTAAAACACTCCAGAAAGTTTCACTTAAAAAATGATAATTTTATATTAGCCCACCAATTCTTCAACATAAATTTACTTTCAGTTTCAAAACTTAAAGTAGGGACTTGAAGCAACAAGACACAGATAAACTGTGGAGAGTTTGGAAACGATGTTAAGCACATGAAATTGATTATGAAGGCCCCTATAAAGGAACCCCTGATTGACCCAGCATCCTGGAGTGGAGGTTGGGCTCACTGAGTTTCCACTGTGAGGAAAAGAAGTATCAGACAAAGATGTTGGAGATAGTAACACAGCTTACCCAAGGCTGGCCTGTGAAAGCCAATCATTTTCCTCACAAAGGAGAGAGGAATACAGCTAGTGAAATGACAGCCCTCCACCCAAACTTTTTACTTTTCTTCTTAAATGTATAAGCAGGCAAAACCAAACAAATGCATTACATTCAATGACCATAATCTAAAGAGAACTTGTACTTTCGAGCAAAATGGAGTCACAGAGTTGGGATTTACAGTCTTGACCAAGATAACCAAAAAATTGACAGCATATATGAAACTGTGGTTTTCAAGACATCAGCTGTTCAGTAACAACACAGTCCTCCCTGAGAAATGGGAAACAAACAGGTGGGCTTTACAATGGCTTGACCTGCCTACCTGGAAAGAATGTCCAGTCAACAGCATAGAGAGCAAAACCCCAGCTAAGCCAAATGTTTAAGGATGCTCAGAATTCCCAGGACTGGGTGCCCAAGAGGATGGCTACACTGAGACTGAAGTCCAGAGACCTACAGATGCTTCCCCTTGAGTATTCAGCTGAGTTCTGAGCAGCACATGCATGTGAAGAAACTACTGAAGACCTGGGAAAGAATGCTCTAGAACGATTAAAGATAGTAGTGTCCGGCACCCATAGAGGACTGAGAATAGCACTTATCCTTGATGGTGGTATCTCACTATAGGACAAGGATGTCTGGTGATACAAAATTCTGGGCCACCACATGGCACCAAGCACTTAAGTTGTGTGCCTGAGTTGTGTGCCTCCCTGTGATAAACATTGTACTGTGTTGTAGGGAGAGTCATGGTGCATTTTTGCATGGAAAAATACAACATGACTCTCCCAATGACCTAATAGTTTAGGGACCAATAAAGGGGTGTGGTGGTTAAGGTGCTGGACTTCCACATGGCCAGTCACAGTTTGAGTCCCGGACCTGGCGGCCTGAAAATCACATTGGGCATGTCTACACGTAAGCCTAAAATCCTGAGAAGAGAATGGAGAAGAGATTGCGGCATGACCATCCCCCTCTGAGGGATGATTTCTCACTTTCGCTCACTCTCTCTCTCTCTCTGGCAAGCGTACATGCCCTATGACCAAAGTAAATAAATAAATAAAGAGTAGTTTGTATGTCTCTGATAATACATGGCTCCTTTCCAAGCCTGTTGTCTACAGAACTGCAGTATTTAACAGCTGCTGCATATTTGAGTAGCCTTACCTTAGTCACCCTCCCTTCTTCTACCCGCATGATTAAGATTTGTAAATAGACATGCTTGTCAGGCAGTCCAAGATTGCGAATTTGATTTTCTTTTAAGCACAGCATATGGCTGAGGTTCTAATCTTATTTCTGCCTGAGACCTGGTGTGCCTAGGATGATCCTAATAAAACATGATGTCTTCATAAAGCCAAAAGCCAGGCATCATATGGCTGGAAGAGAGCTGCTTTGTTCTCTGCTGCTGGGTCTAAGAGAGATGGCTTCTCAACTCTTCTGATATTTTTGTTTTTCTCTTCAGACAAGATAGGACATAGTTATTCATTAATATATTTAATTGGCAGAAGAGGGATAGAAAAATATGAGTACCAGACTGGAGAAACTGAGTTCCAGAATGGTCTAAACTACAAAACACAAATTACTTAATATCACTTAGACTGTTTCTCCATCTGAAAATTGGTGCATGTGTGATATGCATAGCTTAGTAACAGAAAGCGCTTTTTCATGGCGGGCAATGGCAGGGACTCTAGAGACAGATTTCTGGGGTTCAGTCCTGCCTCCACTACTTCCCACATGTCTGATTTCAGAAAATTACCTTGACTTGCCTCAGTTTCCTCATCTGTAATCTGGGAATAATAATGACACATAGACTTTATCGCTTTTATAAAGTTTAATTGATATCATAATGCTAAATGATTTACTGAGCCATTGAAAAAGTCATGATGTATTTTTCTATGTTCTTCTACACAAAAATGATCATGACTTTTCTGATGACCCAATAGAACAGTGCCAAACATGCCAGGCACATAGTACTGAGTAAACCTTAATAACCAAATAGGTCACTGACTTTATTTTATATTTTCTTGTATTAAAACTACCTGCCACATATTCTGAAGTCAGTCATACCTCTAGGTAAGAGGAGAATGGCAGATTTCAGAAAGAAAATGAAGTGATTTAATATTAAGATCTGCTTATCCAACATTGGAACTCCAGGCTTTCAGGAACTAATTTCTCCCAGTAACTGACGTTCTCTGTTTGACTTCCCTTTTTCAATCTCTTTTGCCAACAATAGATGAGTTTATTTCCATTCACTTGGTTTTCCTCAAATCTGAATTTTCTAATTCTGACTCTAGTTTCCCTATGACTGGGCCACAGAATCACAAGGCCTGATTCTCTACGGTGAACACTAGGGCTGTCTAAACATCCCCCAATACAGGCCATGACCTCAGTTACATCCTGTTTGTCCCCTGTCTAACAATCTAAACTGTACTTCTTACCCTTCAAGTGATTTCCCTAGTGTTGATTTTCTGCTCCCATTTGTCCCTTTTCTAAGATAGGAAAATAGAAGTTGTGCTATTATACAGGTAAGAGGTGTCTTGGGAGATAGAGTCTACAAAATTTGGTGGTTAATTAAGTGTGTTGGGTAAAGAAGAGAAAGGAGTCAAAGATGCCACCCAAGGGATCAGCAGATGATGTCATGGTTATGTCGTTGGACTCCCACATAGTCAACCACAGTTTGAGTCCCAGACCTGGTGGTTCAAAATTCATGCCAGGTACATGTGTTTGCGTGCCCAAAATCCCAAGAGGAGAATGGAGGAGAAGGGATTGTGGTGTGGCCATCCTTCCTGGGGGGTGATTTCTTGCTTTCTGTCTCTCTGTCTCACTCTTTCTCTCTGGCAAATGAATGTACCCTATATCAGCAATCTCTCAAAAAAAATTAAATAAATAAATAAAAGCCACCCAAGATTTTAGCCTGCCCAGGTGTGCGATCTACACTTCATCACCATTCTAGTTGAGGTATGGAAATGGCAGGAGAGTGTTGGATGGGAGTGCAGGGATAGATGATGACCCGTGAGCTCCAATGTCTGTAAGCTGAGTTAGAAGGAAGGGGTTAAATAGGGTATCAGACTTGTGAGTCTCTAGCTGAGAAGAGAGAGCTGTACTGGAGGGTTGAACTTGGGAGACATGAACCTGTATGTACCAAGTGAAGACATGATAATTGAAGATTGCCTGTGAGGGAATCCCAAGGGAGAAGAGAAGTCTCCTGAAGAACAGTCATTTTAAATCATGACCTGAGGGGTAAAAAAAGAATTTATACAAGATCCTGCAGAGATTATAAGGGAAAAGAGAAATTTCTGAAAATTGCAATTCTGTAATACTTAAAAGGGGAACTTGTAAGAGGGAGAGAATTAAATGTCAAGATTTCAAGTAAGAAAATGGGTCCAAGTGCATTCCTGGTGACCCTGGCCATGGCGTAGTGAAGGCGGTAGGCAGGTGTTCATGGCTGAGTCAGAACTGATGGGTAAGCATAGACAACTGTTTAGAGAGGTCTGGCTGTGAAAAGCGGAACACATATGTTGCAGTAGTTATAAAGAAATGAAGGATAGATGAAGAAGGCTATGTTATATGTCTTATTTATTTCCTTTGTTCTATTTTTTAGCAAAGAAACATGCTTGCATGCTTCTAGAAAGAAGTTGTAGGTAGGGAATAGAGGGATGAAAGACTGTAGGGAGTAAATGGAGCTAATTCTGGGCACAATAAAGTTTTATCCTTAGACAAAGAAAAATAACCTGGTACCGGACAGAAAGTGCAATAGATGGATATGGGCATAGATAAGTTTATACAGTCGGTGTTAGAAAGCTCAAGAAGGTCCCTCTCACAGATTATAGATTCTCTTCAAAGTAGGATAATAGGCAATTGTGTAGGAAAAAGAGAGAGAGAGAGAGAGAGAGAGTAGGGAAATTAAATAATTAAATGCTTTGGGAGAGAGGAAGCTTAAAATAGTGGTTGAGTTTTTGCCCAAATTGATCTATAAATTCAATGCAGTTCTGGGAGCCAGTAAGTGGCATGGTGGTTAAGAGATTGGACTCCCACGTGGTAGATTGTGATTGGAGTCCTAGGTCTGGTGGCATGAAATACACCCAGAGCCTGTGCATGAGTATCCAAAATCCCTAGAGGAGAATGGAGGAGAAGGGATTGTGTCTTGGCCAATCTCCCTTTGGGGGTGATTTCTTACTTTGCGACTCTCTGTCTTTCTCTATCCCTCAGGAGAGTGCATGTGCCCCATAGCAAAAGTCTCTCAAACAAAAACAGAACAAAAGCACAATGCAGTTCTAATAGTTTCAAGTGTTTCACATGAACTTAATTAGTTGATTCTAAAATTCAGTGGGATAACATAGGCATAAGATGAACTAAATGCCCTGGAGAAAGAATAATAAGGTATAGGGAATATCTCCCATCACAGGCTATAGCAAGACTTAGTATAATAACATAGTAAATAAGAAAGTAGGAGGTAAATACATAGAACAAAGGTGTGAAAGACACTTAAATGGAAAATGATATATGACAGAAGTAGTTTTGCTCTAATTGGGAGAAGGATAAACTATTAAAAATTGTAATATCCTTTTTTTTTTTAAGATTTATTTATTTATTTATTTTAATTTGACCAGAGAGGGAAAGAATGAGAGAGAGAGAGAAGGAGAAAGCAAGCTGTCAGGTCTGGGACTCGAACCATGGTGGTCATGTGGGAAGCCCAGTATCCTTAACCACCACACTAACTGCAGGCCCCAGAGCAGGATAAACTCTTAAAATGGTGTCGCCTAAGGGCTAGGAGACAATGTGGCGGTTAAGATGCTAGGCTCATATGGCCAACTGCAGTTTGAGTCCCAGACCTAGGGCTTGAAATCCATGCCAGACATATATGTGTGCATATGCGTAATCCTAGGAGGAGAATGGAGGAGAAGGGATTGCAGCATGGCCATCCCCTTGAGGGCTGATTTCTTACTTTCCCTCTTTGTCCTTTCTGTCTCTCAACAGCAAGCAAACACACCCTATGGCGAAAGCCTAAAAAAAAAAAAAGTGTTGCCCACTTATTTATTTATACAGAAAACTTTTATTTGATCTCCATCTCACTCATACACAAAAACTGAATACAAATAAATAATTAGGTAAAAAAGGCAAAATTTTTAAAATAAAAAGAGATTTTATTATCTCAATGTAGAAATACACTTTTTAAAGTCAAAAATTGTCAATTATGAAAGAAATAAGGAATAAAGTCAATTCATTCAATTAAAAACTATTGTTATAAGAATACTATAAAAATGTGAAAAAAATAACTGACCAACTGCCCAATAAAGGCCAATCTCTTATAAAGAGATTTATAAGACAGAGAGCTAATAAAAATGATTTTTAAAATATATAAATCAATAAGAAAAAGACAATCAGCTGAGTAATCAGATGGATAAAAAACATGAGTTATTTCACAGAAAAAACATGAATGGTCAGAAATATAAAAGAAAGAAAAAAACCACAGTCAATCAATCTCACTAGCTATCAGGGATAAACAAGTTAAGATCACAAATAAATACCATTTTGTATCTAGATTATTAAAAATGAGTAAATCTTACAAAGCCATCTGAAGAGAGTGTAGAAAAACAGAACAGGAGTGACTTATATTTCGAAATGAGCATTCATTGGTATAAACACTCTAGAAAGCAGTTCGACATTATTTTATAAATTTAACCATAAAATAAGTCCGTGACCTAGTAATTCCACTTTGAAGAAACATTAGAGGAGACATCTTCAGTGTTATGTGTAATAGGAAATGTGTACAAAAACTGTTCATATACTGTGGTCTCTAATAGCAAAAATCTTGAAAAATAAAAATAATTTGTGTTGACAAGTAATATACATAAACTATGATATATTATACAACAGATTATTAGAGAATATTGAGAAATGAATAAACTACTGTTATATACAACTACATGCATGAAACTTTAAAACCGAATATTAAATAAAAAACCAGGGCTTCATAGACTATGGTGTGATATATTTGTAAATTTCAAAGTTAAGCCCAATGTAAGAAATATATAGGCTAAAAATGGGCTAAAATATAGCAGATGAGGACGGAACATGAAAGGCAAAGACTATCGTGGTGAGCTAAATGTCTGCAGTGGAGCTGAGTCTCCTGGTCTGTGTCAGACTGACTAATCCATCGAAAGAAGGCTAGAAAGCCTGGGACCAGGTCACCAGAGAAGTGCACACATGTCGCAGCCTAGGATAAAAGTATATAAGACTGGCCCTCATGACAGAAAGTGTGGAAAACTACCCTTGAGGGACAGCTTGAACTAAAAGGCTTTAGTGTTGGAAACCTAATCAAATGAATACCACAAGAACCAAATATGTTTTTGAAACTAAATCCCCCTTTAGGCCACAGAAGAGAAAGAAGCAGTTATGTCAGTTTCTTACTGGTTGGATTAGCGTTAGTTCTGCAGCATTCAAACAATGGTTCCTGGAAGCCCATCTGGAGCCCACTTTTTTAGCCATTCCAGTGATGTTGCAGTTAGTTCTCAATATTAAATCCCCCTCACCCCCTTTAACAACAACCAGAATTTTTAGCCAGAGGGTGTGTGTATTTGTGAGAGAGAGAGAAGGGGAGAGAGAGAGGGACTAAGAAAGCACCCCCCATGCGGATGGTCAGGCTGTAATCTGGTCTCCTCTATTTCTCTGTTCTTTCAGGATTTTGGTTCATGCATGCATAGCGTGTTTTTCAAGCTGCCAGGTCCAGGATTTGAACTGCTCAGTCAGCCATATGGAATCCAGCTGCCTTAACCACTATGCCTCTGGCTGGCCCTTCAATCCCTTTCTACCTACAGTATTTACAATGGATTTTTGTGCCCATGAATGAATCAGCAGCCTGTAATTTAAGACGTGAGGATAGTTATTGGGTGTTAATAAAGAGTATATATGTGTTTGAAAAAAATTGTTTAATGGTACAGTGAAATAGAATGTTTGAAGTAGATTTGAAAATACACACACACACACACACACACAAACACACACCCATCCCTCCTATTGGGATGGATTTTGGATTTGGGGCACAGATTCACATATGCCCAGCATGTTTCTTTCTTCTTTCTTTCTTTAAGAGATGTTTTTGCCATAGGGCATGTGTGCTTACCGAAGAGAGAGGAGAGACAGAGAGACAGAAAGTGAGAAATGAGGGACCAGCAGATGGCCTAACAGTTACATCACTGGATTCCCATGTAATCGACCATGGTTCCAGTTCCAGAAATGGCAACTTAAAACTCACACTGGATGCATGTACATGCATGCCCAAAATCCCAAGAGGAGAAGGGACTGCAGTGTGGCCATGCCCCCGGGGAGTGATTTCTCACTTTCTGTCTCTTTCTGCCTGTCTCTCCAGCAAGTGCATGCAACCCAATAACAAAAACTTCTACAAAAGAAAAAAAGAAAAGAAAGAAAACTGAGAAACACCCCCAGGGAGGATGTCACACTGCAATTTTTTCCCCGTTCTCCTCTAGGGATTTGGAGCATGCACACACAAGTGTGAGTTTCAAACCTCCGGATCTGGGACTTGAGCCACATTTAGCCATGTGGGAGTCCAGTGATGTAACCATTATGCCATCTGCAGGTCCCTGCCACATGTTTCTTAAGTTGCAGAGTCTGGAGCTCAAATCACACATGTGGAAGTGGAATCCAGCCGCCCTCACCACCGTGCTACAGGCGGTTTGCATTTTAAAGAATGTGATAAATAGATATTTACATAAGGCACATGAGAAACTATTTGTTTTAGAAACTGATCGTTTGGATCTAACTTTTTAAAAATCAAAAACTGAACACTAATATTTTCAGGCTTAGTTCTGGGAATGTCTTTGTAACAACTACAGGCAGTGAAACCAAGGATGGTTAGGGATGCAAAGGCAGCGGTGTCAAGCCTAAGCATTAGTAACTGTACCCTTAAACAATTTAATACTATGCATTAAAAATGAATAGCATCAGGAAACGTGAACAGAGAAATAAGTCAGACCCAGGAAAACAACTGGGACAGGGAAGACATACAAAGACGTGGGACAGAGACATCGGTCAGACAGAAAGCTGGCCAGGAGACTCTACACACTCCCAAACAAGGAGATTTAAACTGGTGTAAAGTGGAAAATGTAGGGACACAGGTGGTTCCCAGGTTGTCCAAGGGAAATTAAATGGTCAAAGAAGGGAAGTTGTGTTGAAAAACAAAAAAAAATCCCAGCATATTATCTGGAGAATTAATTAGGAGGAAACTAAGAGAGCATATTGAAGATTCAGGAACAATAATCATCTTGATAACGAAGGGAGATTCCTGTCCAAGATGCAGAGCTTCCTGTCATCCTCTGGTGGGAAAGTCTACCCCACAGTGGAAAGTCCTGACTGATCAGGAGATCTGGAGCCCTGCACTCAGAGACAGAATGTGTGCTCGGATTAAAGAGGGTGGCACAGCCAGTGGGCAGCAACCGGGTTGTTGGTGGGGTGTTACATGGAGTAGGTGGGCTCTGGGAAGAGAGTTATATATAGAGAGTAAGATGGGCACAGAAGCCTCAAGGGACGAGGCTCAAAGAAGAAAGAGAAATCAGTCCTTTGTACAAAACTTGCACCAAAAGGAAATCACGTAGAAAAGAACGGTGTAAAAACACTCCAGTGAAGGACAAAGAGGTCTCCCTCTATGCTTTCTTGCCATCTGCAGTCATTTTCACTGCAAACAGAAGCCCACAGGTGCTCATTTTTAAAACAGGTCCATTAGCCGTTACTCAACAGAAATCTGAATTCTGGTCACATCACGTTGTCGGTCGTGTTTCTTGGTACCACACCACAAAAGAAACCTGATTTGCGTGACCTGGCTACTTTTCCCCTTTACAGTGAAAATGACTACTAGCTGCAAAAGAGTGGACTCTTTTGCCTTTATTTTATTTGTCCCATTCCAATTTATTGTGGAGTCATGTGGATCCTAAAGGCCAGAACACAAAAACAAAACAAAAATCAACTAACATTTATTAAACACTTTCCGTTTGCCTTGCATTTTACATACTCTAATTTATGTAAGAGTTTCATAAACCTTAATAAATGCTTATAGAATTGAGGGGTGAAAGATTTAGATGTCCCACCTGAGGCAGGATCACAGAGTTCAAGTTTCAGACTGATTATATATATCATGTGTGTGTATATACATATATATGTGTGTGTGTATGTATATATATGACTTTATATATATGATGTACATACAATATATATTATATATATATATATATACACACACACACATATTTATTATTATTTTAGAAAGATTTTTGCTACAGGGTGTGTGTGCTTTCCAGAGAGACAGAGACAAAGAAACAGAAAGAGAGAAATCACCTTCCATGGGAAAGATCATGCTGCAATCCCTTCTCCTCCATTCTCCTCTCAGGATTTTGAGCATGCATGCACACATGCACACATGCTCGGCATGAGTTTTAAGCTGGGTTCAGGACTCAAACCGTGGTCAACTGTGTGGGAGTCCAGTGACATAACCACTGAGTCATCTGCTGGTCCCTATGTTACTTTTTTAAATTTATGGCCATAGGATGCATGTTCTTACCAGAGAGATTGCGGGGGAAAGCAACCCCAGTGGGAAATGATCACATCACAAACATTTTTCCTACATTTCTCCTTCCCAACAGGATTTTGGGCATGTGTACATGTGCCTGGCATGTTTTTCAACACACTTGGGCTGGAATTTGAACCTCAGTCAGCTACATCAAATCTGGTTCCCAATGCACATCACGTAATCACCACTCTATGGGACCAGACATGCATTATGTTTTTAATATCCTGTTGGCCAAAGTGAAAAGTTAAAACTTGACACCTGTAGGAAGAGTGGAGGCAAGGAGAAGATTGGGTATTTTGCTGAAAAATAATCTCATCTACAACACCTGCCTTACATCTGATATAAAAATAAATTTCAGGCCTGGCCGATGGTGCAGGTGGGAGGATACTGATCTGCAATGTTGGAGTCACATGGTCAACCAGGGTTTTCTTCCTTAGGTGGCCTGAAATATGCCAAACATGCATGCATGCCCATGATGCTGACTGACTGGAAGTCTAGAGTAAGGGACTCTCAGTATGACAAGACCTTCTTGTGGTTGCCTATGTCGCTCTCTCTTTCACATGTTCTCTCTCTCTCCTCTCCATCACACTCATGCTCATGAAAGAAATAAAAGGAGATAAATTTCAGATGAATCAAAGATCTAAACCTGCAAAGCTAAGCTATAGAATTTTTTTTATTTTCTTTTTTATCTTGACATGATTTTAGACCTTTAAAATAGTTGCAAGAAGAGTGAAAACAATGAAAAATTTGAACAGAATATAAGATAATTTTTTTGAATCTTGGAAAAAAAATTTTCTTAAGCAAGTCAAAAACTTCTGAATTCAGAAAGACTAGGGTAGTAACTGTGTTTCTGCTTTCTCATAGGCAGGTTTTAAAAGATCATTTTTAAAGACTCAGTAAATCTTTGAAAAGTTTAGAGTTTTCCATATTAATTACCAAAGAAATTAAGAAAAAAAAGTATGAAATCTTTTCTATTTACTTAAAAATATACTAATCCCAATACTTTTCATCCCTTTGGATAGATGAACATTTTCTTCTGATGTTTTTCTTCAATCTAAAGAGTCAGATATGCTGGTGACTAATTCTCTCAGTCTGGTTAATCTGTATATGTTTTTATTTCACTTTCATTTTTTAAGGGTATTTTCACTGGTATCAATCTCCAGCTTGACAGCTTGTTTTATTCAAGCACTGCAAAGATTCCATTTTAGTTTCTGCTGACCTCAATATCTTTCTAACGAGAAATTAGTCATCAATCTGTTCATCTCTATGTAATGTGGTTCTTTTCTCCCCTCAATCCTTAGACAGTTTATAAAAGTTTTCACTTTTAGGTCTAAGTAGTTTTATTATAATGTGCTTAGGCATGTTTTTCCTTGCATTCACCTTAATTAGGGTTTTCTAAGATTCTTGGAACTTTTAGTTAATGTTTTCCAGCAAATTTGGCAAGAGTTTGCCATTGTTAATGTAAGTATTTTTCTTCCTTGTTATTTTTCTCTTCCCCCTCTGGGACTCCAATAACTTGTGTAAGAACCTGCTTCAGTTATTACACAGGGCCATGGCAACTCTGTCTATTTTTTGAAATATTTTCTCTCCCTTCATCAGATTGTATAATTTCTATTCATTGTTTTAGGATTCATGGGCCTTTCTTTTTTGAGTTCAATGTATAGAAGAGTCCAGTCCACTCAGAATATTTTTCATTTCATCTATTTTACATTTGAGCTCCAGAAAAGTAGATTTATTAGATTCTTTCCATAGTTGTCATTTTTCTGCTGAGATTTCACATTTGTTTACTCATGTTCATTCTCTTTAAGTTCTTGAGATTATTAAGTTCTTGTCTACTAATTCATCATTTAAGTCACTTCAATGATCCATTTCTACAGGTATTTTTCTTGATTTTAGGTCTTGTGTTTAATAATTGTTATTGTATGTATTGTATGCTTGATAGTCAAATGAGTAGGGGTTCCTGATTATGTTAACTTATTTTAAACAATTTGGAATTTTGTTCTTACAAGTAGTTAAAAACATTTTTTTCCTGTAAATTTTGGTTTAATTTTTTGTTTGAGAGAGTCTACTTTGGTTTTAAACTTACGGCACCTTCCTTCCTTCCTCCTAAAGCAGTGTTTCTGGTTTCTCAGTGCTTAAGATGTTTAGTGAAGGAGGGGCTGGCAGGTGGTGTGATGGTTAAGATGCTGGACTCCCCCAGGGCTGATGACTGTGGTTCAAGTCTCAAACCTGGTGGCTTGCTTTTTCACTCTCTCTTTCTAGTCAAAGTGAATTATAATAATAAACAAATAAGATAAATAATTCTTAACAAAAGATATTTAGTGAAGTATTCACTCTGCTGAGCTGGAATCCAATTCTCTAGCTTTTGGTATTTTTGTTTATTTCTCAGTCTCTTAGCAGATGATATCTGCTCAACCTCCCAAAGGCCCATGAAGGGGTCCATGACATGAGATTCTTACAAAAAATATCAAGGGTAAATCACAGGAAAGCATAGGTATCTTTATGTATGTTTTACTTTGAACAGAAATCATAGTCCTTCACTACACTCAATGTCTGAAAATAATTAGCTCATGCGTTTCCCACCTTTTCTTAGTTGTTCACAATAGGAGGGCAAGTTCTGTATCACCTGTGCTTGCTTGAGCAGAGTGACATCAGTGAAAGGAAGCTGTCCCTTTAAATTATTAGACCTTTTAGGGCCAGTGCCTGCATGGTGGTTAAGGCACTGAATCCCACATGGTCAGCTCTGAAGGTTTCGAGCTCTGGACCAAGTGGCCTGAGAAACACAAGGGCATTGTGTGTTTATACCCAAAATGTTGAGAGGAGAAGGGACTGTGGTGTGGCCATCCCTCATGGGGGGGATTCTCACTCTCCTTTATATGTCTTGCTCTGGCAAGCACACACACTCTATGGCAAAAAAATCTAAATAAAAAGAAAAAAAATTACTCAACCTTTGGCAAGTGCTTCAAGACTAGATAACAAATATTTATACACTAACTATCTATGATCACCGTGAATATAATAATTTAAGTTGGTTTGATTAATTCCGGAAAAGCACTTAGTATTTAGTTTATTTAATCGAAATGACCAAACTAGTTTCTATCTCACAAAAAATAAATACTACATTTTCCTGTGTGTTTTTGTGCAAAGCACTATTTTACACACAGACACTATTGATTACTTTATTGTAATCCCTCTGGTAAAAAACTGTAGTTGGCTATAAATACTGTCAACACAGTCCAGCCAAAGGTACAGTTTCAGAGAATGTCTTTCTCTCAGCTCCAAAGCTATGCCTACAGAAAGCTAAAATAAACATATGGAAAGCAAAAGATGATGAAGGTTAAAAAAATCCACATTTGGTGAAAAGTATCAAAAAAACACATTTAATTTTTCAATCTGTATAAGACTCTCTAAGAGTGGAATTTTACTTCATGAATATAAATACCTAAAGACAACCAGCTGCAACAGAGAAACATTTGCATCAACTTTCACATATTTGCTTAGAATTTTATAAATAAAATTTTTAAGAGAGATTTTTGCTGTAGGGCATATGCTTGCTGGAGAGACAGAGAGAGATGGAGAGACAGAAATCAAGAAATCACTCCCCAGACAGATAGCGATGCTGCAATCCCTTCTCCTCTGTCCTCCTCTTGGGATTTTGGGCATGCATGCACACGTGCCTGGCATGAGTTTGAAGCCACCAAGTCCAACTGAGATTGACTACATGGGAGTCCAATGACATAACCATTATGCCATCTGCTGGTCCAAATAATTTTAAATTAAGGGTAACTTTCAGGTTCTATAAGTTGAATTGTTCAGTTTACTTAAAGTATCTTGCTTTTATTTGAGTGATTAGTTAGATGCATTTTTATTTTCATTTTGGGTATACTCTGGGTATCTTGAAAATGGTCAACACTTATTTGAATAAATGATTCCTTTCAGATAAAGTTTTTAGAAAATTTTAACAATGTTCCTTAACTGGAGATTCTAAAAGGACAATCTTAGAGAGGAATAGGAATCAATAGGAATCTAGAACTTTTATCCTGATCTCATGTGTTTGAATATTATTAGTCTTTGATTTGCAGCAATCTCTTTCTATCTGATGGATCAATGCTACCGGTTTTGACTTAAGAAGAAACCTTAGGTATATCTAAGCTTTTCACTGGGGTGGTAGTGATTTTAAGCATCACCTTGTATATTTAATTTGATTTCAACTGTAAAAGACAACATCCAACAGAGGTATATTATTGGGAAATTCTCTGAAAAGTTCAGTGATGGCTTAAAAATTTGAGAATACTTTTATGTCTAATATTTTAATAATCTGAATATAAACAGATGAAAATAGATTTATCCATTAATGGAAAAGCTACTTTTGCTGTCAAGTTATAATTTCTTTTGTCAATGAAGTGTAGACAAAGTGCCTTGGGTGTGTTGCTTGACGTGTGTTCTCACTTCTCTCTTCCTTATTTTCTGCCCTGTTATTCTTTTTTCTACCAATTTTTCCAGTAACATAGGAGAGTATTTAGAAGCAAAAACTCTCTAGGGTGGGTGAGGGGACAATGACAAATGGATAAAAAACTAGCTTCTTGTCTTTTGGTGGTTACTATAGCAATAATCATGATGGGTGATTTTCAGCTGCAAGTGGTTTCTATAACAACATGATAGGTTGCTTTAGAAATAGATGTGAGGTAAATAGCTTCTTTAAGGGTCTCTTAACCCCTTTTATGCCTTGGAATTAGCATCCTCCCAGGGGATGCATATTAGTTGACTTATTTCATGGAAACCGTAAAAATATTGCTTTTATCTTGTAAAGATTAAACAGTTAATTACTCAATGAAGACCTCGTTTTAGTTGATAGGATCTTAGGATCTTTCACTTCTGGAAATAATTGAATAGCATCTTTACTCTATGTCTGCATCATGATGTTGAAAGAGTTACCTTTTTCTTTTTTCTTTCTTTCTTTTTTTTTTTTTTTGAGAGATTTTTCCTATAGGGTCTATGTGCTCGCTAGAGAGACACAGAGAGACAGAAAGCAGAAATCACCCCTAAGAAGAGGATGGCCTGGCTGCAATCTCTTCTCCTCCATTCTACTTTCAGGATCTTGGGCATACATGCACATGCACCTGGTGTGAGTTTAAACACGAGTTTTAAGCCACCAGATCTGGGACTCAAAAACCATAGTTGACCACATGGGAGTCCAGTGTCCTAACCATTACTCCATCTGCTGGTCCCATCATTGAAAGAGTCTATTTTAAAATATATTTTATTTCATTTTAATTTCATTTGTACATTCAATCACTATACATCACTTAGCTTTTAAAGTGAATTTTCCATATAAATACATTTCACACAAGTCCAATTGGGGATACTATACATGTTATCATCAACAGATTAATAATCCATTTCTGTGTCCCATAAATGTCTTGCCTCTCTATTTTTCTTCTTAATGTCTTTCCTTATACTCTCTTCCTTCTCTTAAAGCTACTTCTTCCATATAATCAGGCAAAAATGTGGAGACAAGTAAATAGTCCTCATTAACAAGTCTATGAACTCTCTCAGAGATCACTCAGTGAACTGTGGTGCTAGTGAAACTTCACACACACTCTTATTGTATCTGTTGGGATCCCTGATAGGTGGTATATTTCTGGTCTACCTAATGAAGCCTGAATTCTCCTCCTTTGTTATTCCCTGCAGTGTGTCCCACTCTATGATCCATAATTGACTTTATTAGTAGTCACTAGGTATTAAAAATGGAAGCTTACTAACATTGCTCAAAATTTATTAAGTTTTACTATGGTTAAAAAAATAATCTAGAAGGAAACAAAGGCTACTATTTCAAACATAAGCATAATTTGAGAACCTTTATGTGGGAGATCAATGGAAATATATGACAGGCATTCGATATAAGAATTGATATGCATAGGCTGGATATAATTTTTTAAGAGAAAGAAGAAAAATGGACTGCAAGAATTTAGTCACACCATCAGTGAAATTTAGAGAGAGAGATTAAGCTTGTTGGTTTGCTCAATAATGAATTTAGTAATTTTCCACTCTATGCTAACTACTGGATTTATATAAAACAATAAGTAATATATGGGCTTTATATTTTGAAAAATAATTATATCAAGTGAAAACACTTTGTGGTTTTTATGGATGGAAAATCTCATTTTGTATACTGTAATGATGTACATTAAATAAATAAATTTAAATAAATAAATTTAAACTAAAAAATTTCAAAAAAACACTTTGTGTCATTAATCAAAACATAAATCAGTTAAATTTACTGATCTGAAATTAATGGGTTATTGGTTTGAATTCATTTTTCTTTCTCCATTAACCTCTACAAATATTTTAAGCATAAAGGCACAGCCATGCCCTTCCAAAAGAGATGATTATGGTCATATTTGAGCAAAAGTGATTTCATTGAAGCTATGTCTTCTGTGTTTCCTGCAGCAGAGCTCTCCTTACACTTTTATTCTTCTCTATTCAGCTAAGCTGCCAATTCCAAATATGAGATATTCTCTTTCAACTCTCAGAAGGATGTCAGCAACCATGCATCTCTCTGAGTTTTCAAACAGTGCTGCAGTATTTTCATTTCCCTGGTGTTTCCCGTTCAGCAATGAAGTCTCAGAATTCATTATAGATGCACTTGCCATAGCCTTCTGGAGTAGTGTTTTCCAAATGGGTCCCTGGGAGATCCAAACCCATTCTCCATGACACACATGGGGCTGTGCAGATGAGCTGAGGCTTGTCAGTGTACACCAAGGCCCTGCTCAGAACAGCATGTGCCCGGACACACTGGGCAGAGGGCCATTCATAACTCTTCAAAACCCACAGACCAAAGGCACCATGGCATTGTAACTGTTCTGCTCCATGCCACAGGGCTTTCAGCTGAATAGAAGAAAATGAAATATATTCATGATGGCTTCCAAGTTATCCAGTAACCACAGTAACCTGGGGTTTCCCCAGATTTGGCCCACAACTTAGAGTGACCTGACAGAAACAAATCATTCTCTCCTTGTTCAAGTGTAGTGAGCCATAAAGTGAGCAAAACAAACTTCCCTGGGGTAAAACCAATTAACCAGCAAAGCAATCAGGATGTATTTATTGCATGATCAGAAGATAGTATTCAAAATGTGACCAGAACCAAATACATAGGTCATAAATACATGGAGACAGATGAAGCATATATTAGTTTCTGAACTTAAAGAGTTTATTTGTGAATTGTAAAGACAAGTCTTCATATATGCCTTAGTCTACTATTTCCTTGTTAACAGAAATTCCTGAGACTGGGTATTTGAAGAGAAATAGAGATTTATTCCCCTTATGGTTCAGAGGTCTGAGGTCTAGAAGTCAGCTCCAGTGAGATCGCAACATGGAGTAGAGCAGCTCTCCATATGACCCTCCTTGTTCTAGTCTGTATCCGTGTGGTTTCTGCCTGCCTCATTTCCTTCCCTACTTATACACCAGAACTTGCTCATAGGGGCTCCACCTTAACAACTTTATCACACCCAAAGACCCTACTCTGGGACACCAAGAAAGGACTAGGTTTTCACTTAACACCTTTATGATACAACCAAATCACATACAATCACTGCCACTAAGACCAAACTCTAAAACATGAATCTTTGGAGGACAAACCATTTCCCAAATAATAACCGTCTATGAAACAACACACAACTTAAGAAATAGAGAGAGAAGTGTTATATTGTATTTTAATGAATTAATCATGTGTCTAGGGCTTCTCAGACTTGTAGATCAACAAAAATGTTAAAATATGGGAAAGATTCATGGAAAAAGTACACCTTGCTTTGAGCTTCTAAGGAAGTACACAATTGAATGTACCTTGTAATTAAACTCTCAGAACTTACTCTGCGATGTCTTTATTCATGCCTACTACTATAAGACTGTCGTAAAAGAAAGTATTTAAGCCCTAGAAGACAGGTGTGTTACTCATATTCATAATTGCATATTATTTTTCTAGACCTTAGTTCCCTGTACAAAAATACGAGAAAAATGGGCCAGCTTGGTGGCACAGTAGTAACATGCTGTTCAAACAATGCTAGATCTGGATGGAGGAGCTCAGGTTCAGTTCCCTGACCAGCCTGTATTTGCTAGGCATGTGCTCTCATGGTCCTGCATGGTGGGGAAGACTGGAGATGAGGTGATACATTATGGCAGGAAACTCTGTTGAGGGTACTTGTCTCTTTTACTCTGTGTGTGTCCCTCATGCTCAGGAAATAAACTTTTAAAAATATACCCACAAGAAAACTGTTGAGAACCACATCCTCCAGTATAGTAGCCACTAGTCACCTGTGACTTTGGAGCTCTTGAAATGTAGTTAGAACCATGTGTGCTGTAAATGTAAAATACAGATAGGATTTCCAAGGCTTAATATGAACAAAATCGAATAGCTCGTTAATAACCTTTACATTGATTACATATTGAAATGATAGTGTGGGGCCAGCAGGTGGCATGCTGGCTAAGGGTGCTGGACTCCCACACGGCCGACTGCGGTTTGAGTCCTGGACCTGGTGGCTTGCTTTCTCACTTTCTTTCTTGCACTCTCTCACCCTATCCCTCTCTGGTTAAATTAAAATAAATAAATGAATGGATAAATAAAGTTAAATAAAGTAATTTTTAAAAGACATTAAAAAAAGAAATGATAGTGTCATCAATGTATTTGGTTAAATGAAATCTATTTAAATTAAATCTACTTGTTTGTTTTTCCTGTAGCGTACGGATTCTCAGAGAGGACTTAACATTACCTAGGTGGCTCACACTGCACTTCTGTTATTCAGCACGGGGACAGGGGCTTGCTATTTCAGTATGGTCTATGGACTGGTACCATCAGCATCATCTGGAAGTTTTCATGAAATACAAAATCACAGGCCCCCATCCCACACCTGCTGAATCTGCAATGTATTGAGCTCCTCAGTGGTTCATATGAACTGTAATGTGTGGAAAGTGCTGATCCAAAAATAATCTTTTAGGTGTTTCTTTGTATGATCCCATTTCCTTTGTCTTTGGATTTTCTCAAATACATGTTTTGAAGTTTTCACACCTCCTGATCTGCCACATGTTAGCTGCATGGCCTTTGAGAAGCTATTTAACACTCCTGAACCTCAAATCCATATATGTAAAATGGATATGACTTCCAATTCCACAATTTTTCTGTAGGGATTAAATAAAACACGAGGGTTATGCTATTATCTCAAGGATCCCGTAAATCAGATATTTTTATAATATTGATATTTAAAATCGAGCAGTTAGATAGTTCCAGTCATTTTCATTCTTTGATCATTTATACTATTTCAGTGTACTGTGAAATAGGCTAGAGTTTGAAGGAATGTTTTCATTGATTTTATCAATTTTGCTTATTTTTTTCTTTTACCTTGTGTGTAGTAAATGTACTTAGAACCCTGATAAAAATCTGATGAAAATCATTAAAACTTTCAAATTCCTCTTTATAGTAAAAGTGCTACCTTGCTAAATTTTCCTGTGCTATTGTTTTATAGTTGATTTTGAAATTGTATCTGTTGATCGTTTTTAAAAATGACTTTATGGAATGATTAAAAAAATTTGTTTTTCTTTTTGTTTAGAACATTTTTATCTTTACTGTGAGAATATCAATTTGCTGGAGGCAAACGAGCAGGGTGAATAAAATCTAAATCTAGGCCATAAGTAAAAAGGGTCATTTAAAAGCCTGTCATTCTTAAAATCTACATGGATTATAATAAGGTCAGAGTACCTAGGCCTGATTAGCTTTAAATAAATTTAATGCCAAAGGAATATAATTAGACCCTCATTAAAATGCCCAATGATTGACATTTAGTAAAATGACCTTCACAGTTTATATTGCGTAGTCATGTTCTAAGGATGACAAAGGGCAGGGCATCTTCCAGGAGGTAGGTGTGTATCCCTTCAGCCAGAGGTGGGAATGCCCTGGGTCCCTCGCCCTCACCCCAACAACGAGACCTGATCTGAGCAGACCTCGTGCTTGGGTGTGTAGACCATGTAAAGAACTCAGAGGCTTCTAATCTCATGGGGAAGCTCTAAGAGGAAAAGAAACCTTTGGCTCAGCGGACTCCTGATTTCCTCTATGATGATGCTAATGATCAGAAACCAGTAGAAAAGCACCTCCCAAAATGCTTATCATGTACAGAAGATTTAGAATATATTCATAGAACAGTTTCTCAATGAGGCTTTGGACCCTCAGAGAAGGACATAATAGTAGAAGAGGAATACTGAGGTATAGGGGATACTGATAAACTTTGACCACAATCTTTTCTCCCCCCACAGGGCTCGTGCCCTTGCTGGAGAGAGACACAGAGAGGGAAAATGACAAGTCACCCAAGGAAGATGGCCATGCTGCACTCTTCTCCTCCATTCTCCTCTGGGGATTTTGGGCATGCATGTACAGGCCCCAGCATGGTTTCAAGCCACCAGGTCCAGGATTTTAACTATGGTCAGTCATGTGGGAATCTAGTGCCTTTTTATTTTTAACTTAAATTTTGTTTTTTTAGAGGTTTTTGCCTTAAGGCATGTGCACTTGCCAGGAGAGAGAGAAAGAGACAGAGAAAGTGAGAAACCATCCCTCCCCAGGCTGATTGCACAACACAATCCCTTCTCCATTCTCCTCTCAGGATCTTGGGCACGCACGCGCATGTACCTGGCGTGAGTTTCAAGCAACTGGATCTGGAACTCGAACCACAGTCAGCCATGTGGGAGTCCAGTGACGTAACCACTCCACCACCTGCTCCACCAGTGCCTTCACCACCACATCACCTGTTAGCCACAGTCTTCTTAACTGTGGGAAGGACATCGGGTTTCAGGGAGGGGTAAATATGTTGTTGGCAGCATTGCACATCTGCCTGGATTGCAAAACACAATTCTAGAGAATGCGTGCTGACGTAAACTTGTACTCCTTAGAACTCCAAGAAGTCAAAACTCTCTCCTCTGTCATACAGTCTCGTTTCCCTTGAGTTTATTTATTTAACATGCATTTACCAAGCACCAATTATGTACATGGTACTTGCCAGTCAATAGATGGGCCACAAGATATTCGAGTATCTTGAACTGCTCTATGACAGGAAAGGCTGATAATATTGATTCAAAAACTACTGCTGTATGCCTTATGCCTGATTTTACAAAGAAATTTGTGTATGTAATCTCCTAATGATAATGACAACCACCACCACAAAGGCTGATAATACTTTGTGCCGATAGTGTTGGCCATTTTTATAATTTAACCCCCGCTACAAGTCTATGGAATAGGGGTCGTTTTTTACAAAAATGCTAACTGATGCACAGAGGTGTTATCTTGGTAGAACTCAGAGAGTTGGCAGAGTCAAGGCTGAACCTCAGGCTCCGAAGTCCAAGCTTCTCCCTCTGTGCAGATGGCTACATATCGTCTTTGAAGTCAGGACACAGGTCCAGCGATGGAGGCCCAATGACAATGAGTTTCCTAAACTCACAAGGATGGTAGACAGTAGAACCCAAATTTAAACCTCTGTCTGTCTGACCGTGAAAATATACTCTTTCCATTACATTAAATTGGTCTTCATATTTTATTCAAGGCCTCATATACAGTCTACATATAAGGCAGAGTAGGCCTTGTTTTTTTAGAGGTCACAGAATTATAAAAAAGAGGCATGGTCTTAAAGGACACATTCAACTTTGTCGTTCCTCTGTGCCACGTGAGTTCTATCATATTGTACATCAAAGTCCGCATTTAACTGATAATTTGTTCTGCCCAGTTTTATCAAAAGAAGCCAAGGAAGGAATTTCACAGCAAGGCTTAAATGAGAATTCAGGTTTTCTTGTTCACTCATTTATTATTTAACAAATCTCTATTGACTACTTAGCATGTGCAAACCATTTTGGCTATGTCCTGAATACAGATGTGCCTCTCCTGTGCCACTCCCCTCACCACCCGAACCCTGGAATTAAACTGCATCCTCTGCAGAAAGCCAGGCTAAAGAGAATTCAACAAACGACTTTATTTTCATGCATTAATGTTCTCAGACCCGGAAATCTGGCTTCTCCCTCAGTGGCATTGTTATTCCTTCTATCTCCTTCCATTAGCAAATATTTCTTAAATCACTTGACTGAAATATTTTTATGTGAAAGAAGAGACCATTCATTTGAGGTTGTTAGGAACCTCAAACTTTATGTTCATGATTTCTATATTCTCTCATCTTTATTTGGGTAAAATTAGGTTAAATGTATTAGGTCATCATTTAGGAAAGTCACAAAGAGTCTTTTTCTATGGTTTTCTTTACAGAAATGCATCATGACTTTCTCGACAACTCAATATATTAAATACAGACTAAAAAGAGAAAGAAAGTGCCTTCGTGTGTTTAAAAATGACTGCATACCACAGCTAGCGAATCCTCTTCCCTCTCCCACCAGTGCCTCCCCTAACTCCTGCCTCCCCCCAGTAAACTGAGGGAAAGAAACCAGGAAAATACATGCCTCGGAGCAATGACTTCAGATAACTTTATGTATACTGGTGGGAGTACTTTGGGAAATGTTCAATTTAGCTAAATATGAGGCATTTTAAAAATTGCTGGTTTGAGGGAACCAGCAGTTAGCGTAATGGCTATGTCGCTGGACTCCCATGTAGTAGACCGCGGTTCGTGTCCCGGACCTGGTGGCTTAAAACTCACGCTGGGCGCATGTGCGTGCGTGCCCAAGATCCTGAGAGGAGAATGGAGGAGAAGGGATTGCGGTGTGACCATACCCCCTGGGGGGTGACTTCTCGCTTTCTGTCTCTATGTCTCTCTCTGTCTGTCTGGCGAGCGCTTGCACCCTATAGCAAAAATCTCACCAAAAAAAAAAATAAATTGCTGGTTTGAGACCAGCAGATGGCATAATGGCTACATTGCTGGGCTCCCATGTAGGTGACTATGATCTGAATCCCAAACCCAGTGAATTAAAATTCACACTAGGCACATGTGTGTGCATGTCCAAAATCCTGAAGGGACAATGGAGGAGAAAAGATTGTGGTGTGGCCACTCCTGCTGCGTGTTGATTTCTCACTCTCTATCTCTCTGTCTTTCCAGTGAGTGCGCATGCCCTATAGCAAAAATCTCTCAAAAGAAGAGAAAGAAAAATTGCTGTTTCAACCTGTGTGTGAACTGTAATAGTAGGTCCACCCAGGCCTCTTTTCCTTCCCTCTACTGACAGAGGACAGACTTGACTCTTAAAGTTAACATCAGTAAAAATGAGACCCAGAGACAGAGATGATTAGAAAGGGCTAGGGGGAGAATAGGTTAGTAAATTCTTAAAAAAAAAAAATCTGATCATAACGATGATAAGAAAATATTTAAATTAAAATTAAAATTTTTAAACAGATCAAGGATTGATCATTACACCGTTACATGTATCTACACATACGTATTTATGGTTTATACATAAAGGTAAATACATGTTAAGGTAAGAACCATGGCTCTGACAATTAATATCCCAGAAATATTTGCTGAGCATTTTCCATTCATGAATAGAAGCCAAGGACAATACAAAGATGCAGCAGATCCTCTGAACAGCTAAATCCTCATCACAACTCTCACTTCCTAAACTGTTCTGAAGCAAACAAATGGTATTCAAAGCATATAATTAGATGTTAAATATTTTCTGGCCAAAAGAAAACCCTGGAGAATATATCTTTCTAAATTCTGTCCCGTGTTTATCATCATTTGATCGTGACTAAACCCGAGAACTTTATGTAAAGGATGTAGTTAATATATTGATTAGTTTATGGGTAGGTTTTTTTTTTTTCCCTATGCAAGGATATATTTGGTTTTGTTGTTTTATTTTCCTAAAATAAAATTCTTTCAGTAAAAAGTTATGGGCTTGCTCAAGGCCTGGTAGTTAAGGAGCTGGACCCCACGTGTCCCACTGTGCAGTTCAAGGCTGAGACATGGTAGCTTGGCAAACACGCTGGACTTGTGTACGTGTGAGCTTAAAATCCTGAAAACAGGGAGAGGTGGACTAGAAAGGCCTGTGAGAGGCCCTGCCTCGTGGAGGGGGTGCTTTCCCCCTTTCTGTCTGTCCTTGTCCCTCTTTGATGAGCATATGTGCTTTCTGGCAAATTAGAAACAACTTTAGTGAATTACAATTTTTTTTGTATTAACTAAGTAAATTTTCTATTAGAAATCCCCAAATATCTCCAAATGTAACAACAAGAATTACTGGGTAAAAAACACACCAAGCACATGTGTGTGTAGGCCCAAAATCCCAAAAGGAGGGAGAAATGGAGAAGAAGAGATTGTGGCTTGACTGTCCCCCATGGGGGATGTTTTCTTTCTCTCTCTCTCTATCTGCCAAGCATTTAAATTTAGTGACTTACTCATTGTGTTAACCCCAAAAAGCAGGTTCCCCTGTTCTCTTTTTGCAGATGTGGAAAAACTGAGGCTCAGAGTGGCATAACGGGCTCAGTACAGGACGGTGGCTCCTCCCCACCGCCCAGTGCTTTTCTTACTGCTAAATCTCCTAGGATTGTAAATCACAAAGTTGACAAAGGATTGACAGTACTAACCCACTTGATGAAATTGTCAGATTTTTGACTGATGATTTTAAATCAAAGAACTACCTGTTTTCATAGATAAGTATATGAAAAAGACAAAAGAATAACTCCTAAAAGCACTTTTCACTGCTCTGAATATATTTTACCTTATAATTAAACTAAGTTACAAATATAGCTGTTTTCCAAGTAGAGATAATTAGAAACTAGGGCCAGCTGACGGTAGTGGTTGAGGCCGTTGGAGCTCATGTGGCTGACTGCGTGGCTCAAGCCCAGACCCAGAGGCTTGAAAAACACATCAGGCATGTGTGTGCATGCCCAAAATCCCCAAGGAGAGAGAAACAGAGGAGAAGGGACAGGGTGTGATTCCTGATGGGGGAGTGCTTCCTCATTTTTTTCTCTCTCTCTCTCGCTGGTAAGCACAACTATCCAGCCAATTAAAAAACAAAAGACAATATACACACATGTACACGTGTAACATATATATATATAAACATACAAGAAATTTACTTAATGATGTGTGAGTCTTTATCTTCTTTAAAATTGGTCAAATTAGTTTTTGCTCAGCCGAAAAAAAAAATCACTTTAGCATTTAAAATACTTAATGGAAAATACAGAAATAATTACTTTTGTAACTGTATGGAATATTTTATTTTCTCCTGTACAGAGGTTTTCAAATTGCTCTTCTCCAACCCCAGGGCTCCTTGCAGGTGTCTTCAGGGGAGGCAGGAGGCTGAGCGGACAGTGCAAGGACCCCTCCCAGTCTTGGATCTGAGCAGGTCCAGCTCACCTCCCCCTTTGTTACACTGGGACAGCTCACGGCATTTTCCTAGATGGGTTTTGCTGCTCTTAAAGAGAAAGGAAAGTGAAGAAAAAGAAAAGAAAGACAAACAAGACAAGAAAGCAATCTAAAACCCACTGTCGTAGAATTTCTTGTAATAGCCAGTAGATGGCAAACTTCACTGCAGGAGACAATAAATGGCCCTGAAATTATCAACTGTTCTGAACCTCCAGTAACATTTCCTGCTCTCTCTGTAAGCCTTCTGTGAAAACTGGCAACAAAATTCTCTATGGCCATTTCCCTGGAAAACAAACTTCACTGATAATTCTACATAACTCTCTGACAGCGTTTTATGAACTCGTTTAAGCCTTGTTCTAAAGGTGGCGTCACCAGGAAAAGTGCTCACAAGAGAACGCACAGGGGGCTAGCATGGGTACCAAAACCGGACTCATCATAATCCTTGCCTCAGAACCTCTCATCACTGGTCTGTACACAGTCTGCGTGTGTTTCCTAAGTCGGTTATTTCATTTGTTTTCGTCATGCAGTGAATTGCAGTTTCTTCATATGTCTGAAAAATAAGGGGTTTTTTTCTGGACAGGATATTGTCTGGTGGCTTAAACAGTTCGTTGTAGCCTTAGTTAATGATGTCATGTCATGGGCAGTGTTCCTGGCAGCAGCTCACCTCCGGACACACTCATAGCCCTATGTAGCAAGTAATGCCAATGACACCAGTCACCAGAGGAGACCCAGAATGAGGATGTGATTGACAGATGAGCTTATCCAAAACCTATACGAAAAAACCATAGTTCAAAGTCTGGGGCCAGCAGATGGCGCGGACTCCCACATGACCAATTGCAGTTCAAGTCAAGTCCCAGACCTGGTGACTTGCTTTCTCATGTTTACCTCTTTCTCAATCTCTCTCTCTTTCTATCTCTCTGTGTGTCTCTCACTGGTGAGTGCATGTGCCCCATAGAAAATTTAAAAAATATATAATGATAATTAAAATTAAGTAAACAATTTTTTTTAAAGCGTACACAGTAACAAAGTGATAGAAGACACCTTGTGTGAGCACCCATAGGTAGTAACTCTACCTACTTTAAAAAAGATGACCAAGTTTATTTAGTAATACTTAAAAATATATTAGTCTGGGAACTCCAGAGCAACAGAACCAATGGAATATATGTATATAATTTTCAAATGTTTCTGGAAAATGTGTATTATGAAAAATCTATAAATTAATTTCAAAAAATTTTTGCACCAAAATAAGCTCACATTTTGATTTCTTTTTTTTTATGAATTTTTCTGAGTCCCCTCCTGAATGTGTATGTGTACACATGCACACATGGGGAAGGAGAGAGAGATTTAGTATAAAAAATTGGCTCATGGGATTATGAAGACTGGGAAGTTCAAGATTTGCAGTCAGCAGGCTGGAGACTCAGACAAGCCAGTGGTAGAATTCCAGTCTGAGTCAAATGTCAGAGGACCAATGGTGTAAATTCCACTCTGGGTCTTTGCCCAAAAGCAGAAAAAGACTGATGCCCAAGCTTGAAGACACATAGAAAAAAAATGATTTTTTTTGATACTCAGCATTTTCCCTGTTTAGACCTTCCATGTATTGAATGAGGCCCAGGACCATGTACTTTACTCAGCCTAACAATTTAAATGTTCATCTCATTTAGAAACAGCCTCACACAGACCCAGAAATAATGTTTAATCAGATATCTGGGCACCTTACAGTCCAGTCACATCACACATGAAATTAGCCATGACAAATCAATGCTTTGTCAACTTGGCACCCTTAAACCATACTTAACTTACAAATCAGGACAATAAGATGGTCATAATTCTAACATGATACAACTATTCTGTTCACAACAAGAAATGCACTGACCCCTTCCCCAGAAGAGGAGGTAAAGTCCTTCAGTGGTGTTTACCCTTCTTCTTCATATCCCATGCATAAATTCTATGTTGTAAAATTAATAACATTTAAACTATATATAACGAAGCCACTACATTTTATGTGATAAGGGACTAAGGGGGAAATATATGTACATATATAAATCATATTATATATATGTGTGCGTGTATATGTATATATATATATATACACACACATATAAAAGACAAAGACAAATAGAAGAAAAGTGGGGAATTGCCCCCTAGGACTGATGACCATGTCACAGTCCCTCCTCCTCCATCCTCCTCTTGGGATATTGGGCACGCACACACATGCACCGGGTGTGAGTTTCAAGCCAGTGGGTCTAGGACTCGAACCACAGTCGACTACATGGGAGTCCAGGGATGTAACCATCTGCTGGTCCCCCATTTTTGTTTCTTATTAGTACCTATTTCAAGTTTAGACACATGAGGAATCAAAACTCATAATTAGAACGCAGCCAACTACGTACTACATTAATGAACTTGTTTAAAGTGGTACGAAAATCAGAAAGAAATTCTTTAATTACATCCTCAACCACAAGTTTAACCTTGATATCTTTTATTTCTTTGTAGATTCCTTTTGCAATAAAAACGACACCAGATGCCTCTCAAACTCTTGCCAAAACAATTCTACGTGCAAAGGTTTTGCAAAAGGCGACAATTGTCATTGTGCAGACGAAGGCAACAATGTGGACGAAGACTGTGATGATGTGAGAGATCCTTGCTTCTCCAGCCCTTGTTCAGGAAGTGCCACTTGTGAGAACAGCCCGGGACAAAGGAGCTTTCTGTGCAAATGTCCTCCTGGCTATAGTGGAGTGACCTGTGAAACTGCCATCAGTCCCTGTGGCATGAATTCCTGCCAACACGGAGGTATTTGTCACCAGGACTCTATTCAGCCTGTCTGCATCTGCCCTGCAGGATATGCTGGAAGGTTCTGCGAGGTGGACTATGACGAGTGTGCTTCTGGCCCTTGCCACAATGGGGCCGTGTGCCAGGATGGAATTGACGGCTACTCCTGCTTCTGTGTCCCAGGATACCAAGGCAGGCACTGTGACCTGGAGGTGGATGAATGTGCTTCAGATCCCTGTAGAAATGAGGGTACGTGCCTCAACGAGATCGGAAGGTACACGTGTATCTGTCCCCATGATTATTCCGGTGAGTGCGATTACAGTTAAATCCCAGCTGATGTAATTACTTTCTCTTTATTATGACAGAATCAGGGATGACGTCTTATGTCTCGTCCAGTCATTTATGAAAACAGCCAAGTTCTTGACAGCAATTAATCTCTAGGTCGAAAACTTCCTGAACTATTTAAACCCCCTGAACACTAAGTGGTTGTGCACACTCCCTGTTGCTGTCTTATTAATTTGTTTAAAGTTTTTTTCTTTCATAAAAGTAAAAGAGAGTGAGAAAAAGACAAAGACAAGCACCTTCAACAGGGCCTCAGCTCTGAAGTCCCTCTCACACACCCCTAGCCAGCCAGGATTATGGACATGGGTAGGTTCAACCAGGGACACCCAACCATCTTCCCAGTAGATCTGCCATCACTTGAGCAGTGGTTACTGATGCGCCATTGTTGCTGTTTTCAGTGGAGCTCTGCATGATTTAAAGCCTAGATTCTGCCTAGACTGAGCCGACCTCATGGGGCCTGCCTTTCCAAGTCAGCACAGTTCAAGTTTCCTCATCAGCAAATTCCTTTCATCCTAGCTCACGTCTGCCCTCTAATGCCCAAAGCCTGACATCACCACCTGCTGGGAAGGCAGACCACTCTATACAGTAGCTGATTTCCAGTAGGAAAGTGTGACCAGGAAGTTAGTGGGTGCAAGGCTGATGGAGCTTGGTAAATCAGATAATTCATGACTTCATTAAGAAAGACCAACAATAGAATCTTGTATCTATTTAACCTTTACAAAGTTTCTGTTGATATAATTTTAATAGCAAGTTGACAACTCCCATTCACACTTGTTCGTGTCCTCACATTCAGCCTCACCCTCTTGCATCTTCCTGCATGGTAGCTACTCTTAGTCAGTTCCTCATGATAGCCATCTTTCTTGCTTTGCTTTATTTTCTCTCTTGATTTTCCACCTCCATGTAACGGGGCACCTCACCCAGGCTGTGCTTTCCCACCTGCATTCACTCTAACCTCTGCGCACCACCTTCCTGTGCTTCCTGACTCCTCTCTGAGACAGCACGTACATATTCGTACTGCTCTTTCCATGAGCTTTTGCCACTTTTGTACCTGATCCTGGTGTTTATCGTTCAACCTGCCTGCCTTTCTCAACCTGTTCACATTTACTTCTTTATTTTGTTGCTTTTCTCCCAAGTTATCTTAAGCAATATAATTATTTGGAAAATATTTCTCTTCCCAATTTCTCTTCAAAATCAGAACCCCACCCCCATCCTTGCCCCCGGCATGATTTTGCTAAGGTCACATATTCTGGGGACATTTACTTTATAAAATAGACATGCCCCTAGTTGCTCTGACATGAAATTTGCTCCCTTTTCCTCATTCCTCACCTATAAACAGTTCTCAGAATCTGCTGTTTGGACAACCAAGATGGCTTCCAAGTGGAGCTGGCCCGTTCTGCCTGCGGTACCTTGCTCAGGTCCTCCTTGTCTCCTGCGCATGATATTAACACTCCCCCCAACCCAGTTCTCCAACTTCCGGTCTCTGCCTTCTCGCAGCTGTTGCAAACACTGCCTTCAAAATAATCCTTCTACAATAGGCCAATGCCACGCTCTTTGAAGAGCCTTGGGAGATCCCCACTACTTAGAGAACAGTTTTAGCTTCTCACTGAAAGTCCCCGCAGACTGTCTCCCATGGGAGTCATCTGTCCACACACCGTTCCCCCAAAGTTTTCTAGCTCCTCAAATCAATCACCTTCAATTCTTACTCAAGTGCTTTCTCCCCCTGGGATCTCTTTCTCCTCACAAGGTGTCCTCTGCCAAGTTCTCCTCTGCTTTTGAGATCTCTTGGGTCATTCATGAAAAATGCGTCATGACTTTTCCAATAACCCCATAGTTCAAATACTACTTAAATCAAGTAGCATTTCCAGATTTCCTCTCAGTTGGAACAATACTTTCACACTGCTGCGGGAATTCAATTTGTGACTTTCTTGGTAGTTTGCACCTCCACAGAGAACGCTCCATATTCTACCTTCGTTTTTATTTATTTATTCCATGAGTGAAGGAAACAGAGAGTGAGGACTTCCCAACAGCATCTTCATGTCACAATCCATCCCCAGCCAGCATCAAGGGTGTATGTATGCACCTGGCATGTACGGAGAGTCCTCAGGGTGTGAACCTAGGACCTTTCCATATGGCCTCAGCATTGTCAAGTGCTGGGTTACTGCTGCACCACCACAGCGGGTCTTCTACCCTGTTGTACAGATATCTGTATGGTTTTTGTCTTTGCTCATGAAAGTGTTAGTTCCTAACAGACACAGATCATGTCTTCTCTTTATTTTCTCTTCACCAATACATTTGAGAGTCTATTACACGTCAGTCAGTGTGTTAAGAAGAGGAAGTAGTCTTTCCCAGAGTGCCCAGCTCAGTGATTGTCACTCATGGGTGCTTAATAAACTTACTGCATTGGGACCCGCAGGTGGTGGTTAAGGGGACTGGACTTCCACATGGCTGACCACGGCTTGAGTCTCGGACCTCGTGGCTTGCTTTCTCCCTTTCCCTCTCACTAGTCAAGTAAATAAATAAATAAATAAATAAATAAATAAAATTAAATAAAATAATTCTTTATAATAATAAATAAATAAGCCTACTGAATTTTTAAAATTTTCTAAATCACTCAAGATACTTCTGGACACACTTCCTGATAACGAAACTGCAGTACATGGCTATTAAAGTAGAGTTTAGTTTTCCTAGTGTTTTTGCACAGTTTAGGAGGATAGAATACTTGTGTATAGAGGGAAATTTCTCTCTCTCTCTCTCTCTCTTTTTTAAATTTTTTTTTTTGTAGAGGTTTTTGCTATAGGGCGCATGCACTTGCCAGAAAGACAGAGAGAGACAGAGAGACAGAAAGCGAGAAATCACCCCCCAGGGGGGATGGTCACACCGCAATCCTTCTCCGTTCTCCTCTCGGGATCTTGGGCACGCATGCACACACGCCTGGAGTGAGTTTAAGCCACTGGGTCTGGGACTCGAACGGCGGTCGACTGCATGGGATTTCAGCGACGTAGCCATTACTCTAACTGCTGGTCCTGAGAGGGAAATTACTCTTGATTGCCTTTTAGTTATTAGCACTATGCTAAAATTTAAAGAGAGTATTAACAAACCTTATAAAACAGTATTTGTGCCTGAAAAGCTTCTGGTTTGTGTACCACACTATCATGTCTATCTTCTTTAATGTAGTTGAATTTTGGAAATTGAATTTCAACTTTTGAAAAACATTTTAATAAAAGTTGAAAATACATTTTTGTGGGACTGGTTTAGGACTATTTTTGTTTGTTATTTTAGAACCACCATAGCTCATTAAGACGGTACCTTCTGGGGCCAGCAGATGGCGCAGCTGTAACACAATAATTCATGATGCTGGTCCCATGTGGGAAGGTCCCAGGCTCATGTCCCAAGACCTCTCCTTACATGTCAGGGGCTTGTGTGCACATCCATGATCCGAGGTGGCTAAGCTGGGAGATTACTGTGTGAAGACTCTGTTGGGGTGCTTCCTACCCCCTTGGAAAAAATGAATGAGTATACTTAAAGAAATTAATTAAAAAGGCCAGCATGTGTCGTGGTGGGTAAAGTGCTGGACTCCCCCACATGGCAGACAGCGATTCAAGTCCTGGACCTGGAAGCTTGCTTTTTCCTTTCCCTCTTTCTCTCTCTTTCTGTCTCTCTCTGGTGAGCATGTGTGCCTTATAGCAAATTTATAATAATAATAATAATAAATAAGTTGATATTGCTTTAAAACATTAACTAGAAAAGTATCTTCTATTTCCTGCTGCTTTGTCAATATTGAGAATGTTGAGTAAATGTAGGACACCTGAGATTGAATGAAAAGTTTAGTCATTTTAACTACAGCAGTCAAAATAGTTTTATTATAAAAACTTGATTTGAAAAATTATGTCTGTATACTTTTTAAAAATTTTTTATTTATCTGGAATATAATGAATTCTTTGAGTGGTCTAAAAGATGTCACAAAAGTGACCATGAAAGATTGTATTCCAAATGCGAAGAGTAGTAAAACTCCATTTCACACTATGAATGAATGATTTGTACCGTATGTTAGAGTATAATTCCGAATGTGAGGGAGTGTCCTTTCTCCATATAACACTTGACATCTACACTGAGGATACTTTCCTTGCCAAACCCTAATATAATGTTGTTTCTATTTGACTATACCATTCTCTTTCATTCTAAGAAAGCAGCTAAAGCTTATTATCTCAGATTTTTAGGTGACATATATAATACTTGCTAATAGAATTGAAATGAGAGCCTCATAAGGCAATAAAAATCAGGTCTGTTTTTAGCTGGTTAGGCTGGTTTGATAGGAAAGTAATTGCTGGTTTGAGCACTAATCACCTACACAAGCGGAAGGGCCCATGTTCTGGTAGTTCATCAGGGGTTCTCAGCCCCGACTGCTCATTAGCAACTACCCCAAGGGTATCTGAAACAGAGACGTTCAGACCCCACCTTCGGAGGTTCAACTATAATGGATGACTCTAATGTAGGTATAGCTGGGACTCATAGCCAGAAATTAAGTTTATGTGGACTTAACATGGAAACTTTTCTTTCACTATTCCATCATTAAGACACACAAGGAGGCGTGTTTACTTCATTGCTGACCCATAGTTACCAGAGTTTGTAGCAGCTCAGGCCAATTAAGGAGAACCCCAGAGAAGGTCTAGAGAACCAAGGGGGGAAGCCAAAGTTGAGAGGAAAGAAAGAGATCATCAGCCAGCAGTGCGGATGCACTGGAGTGCTCTGACTCAGCCTGGACCTCCTGATGGATCTCAGAAGCTGTGTTACCATGACCCAGCCGCTGTGCGCCACATCCGAATTTAGAGTGATCATAAAGAACTTGGCTTACAGAAAAAGCCTGTGCTCCCCTGAGCAGCAGAGTAAGAAACGGTAATAAATTTTTAAAGACAGAAAGGTAGGAGGCAAAAAAAGAGCTGCAGTACATGAAGACGGTTCACACCGCATGAATTCTCCTCTGTGCCCTCCACTGTGCTTCACGGGCGGTGATTCATGGACTACAGAAGTGGGCTCCGAGAGCCGCTGGTGGTGCCGGGCAGATCTGCTGTGCATAAGCAAAAACTACAACTGCAGCTGGAAGTAAGCAGCTGCAAACTTTTTTTTAAATGAAAAGAATATTAGCTCTGAGCATGTGACTGCTTTTAGTTCAAGTTAAACCAATCAATCATTTTATAATTGAGGTCTTATAATTAGCTGGATTGACTACATTCTTCAGGTTAAGATCCCTACAATATGAAAAAAAGAGGGCAGGGAAGACCAGTTGGATGTATGATGAAGCAAAAGAATATAGAAAAAGATCTTATTCCCTCTACTAGAAACTAGATCTTTGTTCTGAAATAATCTTTCAGGATTTAAGAAAAAAAACCATGATATTAAATTTAGTTATTCATCAAAGATACATCTTTATTTCAGAAACAAATATATATGGAAAAATATTCTATATTTAAGAAAACATGTTAGTACATGGAGACTAGTTAGAAGACCCGTTAGTACATACAGACTAGTTAGAAGGCTATTAATATAATCCAAGTGTGAGTTATTAGGCTCTGTCCTGGAAGAAAGGCCATGAGCATTCCTGTTAATGGAAAGGGCTGATAGAAGAGTCCCTAGGGGGACCAGCAGATGGCATAATGGTTTCATCGTTGGACTCTCACATAGTGGACTGCAGACAAGTCCCATTCCGGGGGCTTAAAACTCATGCTGGGTGCACACATGTCCCAAATCCTGAGAGAATGGAGGAGAAGGGATTGTAGTGTGGCCATTCCCTGCCCACCTCACCCCTGGAGGTGATTTCTAGTTCTTTGTCTCTCCTTCTCTGTTTCTCTGTCAAGTGTCTGTGCCCTATAGCAAAAATCTCTCTCTCAAAAAAAAAAAAAAAAGAATCATTAGGAACAAGCCTCATTTAATGCCTTTCAAGGTCAAAATGTGTTCAAACTTTATCTGAAGAGAACTACACATGTAATATGAATAAAAAACCATTAAAAGTTCAACTGGTGTTCTCAACTTAATGAACTTTAATGCAGATCAATGGCTCTTTAATTTGGGCAGGTTATCAGATGTATCTGAAGAGCTTATCGATAAACTATAGCTTTTGTATGGTGCAGTTGATAGCACCCTAGACCAGGAGTGAGAAGCCACACGCCAAGTGTAGTTCGAGTCCCCTTCTTAGTTAGCCTGAAAATGTGCTGAAAGGTGGGTGCATGTGTCCTGGATCCTGATGGAATTTCTGGAGGAATATTTCTAAATATTTAGGAATGATAATTATCTTAATAAAAAGAAACATAAGAAAATAATTTTCTATGATAAAAATATTATAAATAGATGTGTAAATATATAATATTGACATATTTAGCATAAAATATAATTTTCCTGTAATCTTATTAGTGAACTTATATAATTGAGAAATGTATATTATAGAAATGTATAATATTTTGTATAGGTGTATATTATAGAAATGTGTAAGAAATGTATAATATTTTATAATGATGACATCTTGGTACATGTTATGTCATTTATGATGGGAGGAAAGTGAGAGGAATGGACTTAGAGAAAAATGGCTGGAAATAATGAGTTCACATAGAATTAGGAGAAACAGTTTTCTTAATACACAAATGGAATGCAGAAAATATTAGAGGGGCCAGCAGGTGGCATGGTGGTTAAAGGCACTGGACTCCCACATGGCTGACCACAGTTCAAGTCCTGGACCTGGTGATTTGCTTTCTTCCTTTCTCTCTCGTTCTTTCTCTGTCTCTCTCTGATCATGTTGAAAAGTAATAATAATAAATAAATAGGGACCAACAGTTGGCATAATGGCTATGTTGCTGGACTCCCACGTAGTTGACTGCAGTTCGAGTCCTGGACCTGGTGGCTTAAACTCACGCCGGGTGTGTGTGCGTGCGTGCCCAAGATCCGGAGAGGAGAATGGAGGAGAAGGGATTGTGGCATGGCCATCCCCCCTGGGGAGTGATTTCTCACTTTCTGTCTCTCTGTCTCTCTCTGTCTTTTGGGCGAGTGCACGCACCCTATAGCAGAAATCTCTAAATAATAATAATAATAATGAATAAAGTCAAATAAAACAATTATAAAAAAAGAAAATACCATTAGATATGAGGAAGGATGAGAATTCCTTATGTTCTGGGCATAGGGCTAACAAAGATGAGATGCAATTATATAAAAAAGAAACAATTATAAAAAAAGAAAATATCATTAGATATGAGGAAGGATAAGATTCCTTATGTTCAGGGCATAGCGCTAACAAAGATGAGATAGTCTTTCTCTTCCTAGAGCTCATTTTAGTGTCCATGAATATTCTGGAAAGATAGGGTTAAAACAGTGTCAAGTGGAACCAGCAGGTGGCATAATGGTTATGTTACTGGACTTCCACATAGTCAACTGCAATTCAGGTCCTGGATTTGGTGACTTAAAATTCACACCAGGCATGTGTGTATGAATGCCCAAGATTCCGAGAGGAGAATGGTAGAGGAGAAGGGTTTATGGCCACCCCCGCCCCCCTACCCTGGTGGGGTGGGGGAGCAGGACTTCTTGCTTTCTGTCTCTCTCTGACTCTCTGACTAGTGCACAACATGGCCTATAGCAAAAATCTGTCTCAAAAAAAAAAAAAAGTGTCAAGCACGTTGGTTTTGTTTGTTTGTTTGTTTTTGTTTTTGTTTTGGAGAGGTTTTTGCTATAGGGCGCATGCGCTCGCCAGACAGAGAGAGAGAGACAGAGAGACAGAAAGCGAGAAATCACCCCCCCAGGGGCAATGGCCACGCCGCAATCCCTTCTCCTCCATTCTTCTCTTGGGATCTTGGGCATGCACGCACATGCACCCGGTGTGAGTTTAAGCCACCGGGTCCGGGACGCGAACTGCGGTCGACTACGTGGGAGTCCAGCGACATAGTCATTACGCTAACTGCTGGTCCCCAAGCACGTTTTTAACTTTTGTTGAAGATAAACAGAGAAGGGAAGAGGATACACGATGACAAGAATTATGAAAACCGGCAAATAGTCGTGCTTAGCATTGAAACCAGAAGCCATTCCAGTTTTTTTTTTCTCTCAGTGAAAATAAAACTCGTAGAATGAAAAAGGATAATGAGAATAATAAAATAAAATAGTTGTTTTAATAGTAATTATAAATCTGATAAAGACTACATCAATTATCTACCACTAAGAGTTTAAAAAAATATACAAACAAAAATGTCATAAGACTAAGACACTCTTGGTCATAAAGTATATCCGAGTTTCAGAGATGCTAAGAATTCAGCAGCCCTTCAGAGACAACACCCTCGGCCTATGAAGTCTGCTGAAGTGACTGATCTACAAGACATGTTGGTACCTTGAGTTATCCTGAGGACAGGTGTGCCTAAATGCACGAGCCAGAAATCTTGTTGGCTAAAGCCACCCAGATGTTCCGCTGAAAATGTAAACTCTGCCTTTAATCTCTCAAGCATCTTGCTGCACACTATTATGCTTGTTGAACTTTATGAATCAGAGCGGGAAGTCATCCATTCTCTTCGTTGCTCTAGGATGTTAAAGAGAGTACAAGTATGGTCTACAGGAGGAGAACGAAGATAAATCTATAGAGGTAATAGAGACTGAAAGCCACAGCTCCTCTTAGCACTGACGTATTCAGAGTTGCACTGATAACTGTCTTAACTGATATACACAAAGAACCCAGAAATGGCATACATAATTCTTATTCAAACAACATTAGGCTTGTGAGCTCGTGAGCTATCAGATACTGGATATAAACTGAAATTCGGGGTGATAACCCAGAGCAAAGCACGGGCTCTGCAGATAATGAGAACGGTGTTCCGAGTGGTTTATCAATGTCACACTGCATGCTCTGACTACCCTCTGCCCTTAATGAGTGATGAGAACAGCTTCAGGACCAGACCTGTTCCATATTGATAGCGAATAATTTGCATTATCTTGTGGCTCGGAATGTTAACCTGGATCTCTGATTGCCAAAAGATGCACGTTGAAATGCAAAAATCTGTAAATGCTGATCAGAAGTTTAGGGTACAATCATTCAGAAACTGATTTTTGAAAACATTTGCCAAAGCTATAGATGTGACTGTATGGCTTTTCATTTCAAACGGACCCATATTTAGAAAAGCATTGAGAGGTTCTGTCCTGGCATGCCAGCTTGTGTTCTGGGAGATCTGGTGGGTTCATTTACAGCTGTGATTTGATCATTCATTCGTTCTTCATTGAGTATTTCCTGTGTTCAAGAATGTCTACTAACTGCCTTAAATATTAGTGGGACCAGCACTCTGGGACCAGCAGGTAAAGCAGAGGTTAAGGTGGCTCAATTCTACATGGCTGTGTGGTTCAAGTCCTAGAACTGGCAGCTTGAAAAACATACCAGGCACGTGTGCATGCATGCCCAAATCCCAAGAGGAGAATGAAGAAGGCATTACGGTGTAAGCCTTCCTCCCAGGGGTACTTTCTACTTCTCCCTGGCCTTGTCTCTCGCTAGTAAGAACATGTGCCCTATACCCTATAGCAAACTAAATAAATAAAGAATAAAAACTTTGACCTTGAAGAGCTCACCATTTTGTAGATCAAATGGATAAGTAACTGTGGTACAATATAATATATGTACATTTAAACTAAAAAAGAGTTTTGGGAGCCCAGCAGAGCTGCATGGGAGACAGATACAGATATGTGTAGGTAGTGTTGTTTCCAGAATCATGTGATAATGAAACATGACCTTTGGGAACTAGGGGAGCCAACCCATGGAAGCAGAGTGTGAGAAGCCGAGCATGGCAGGTGAGGGGACACCTACACCTTCAGCTAAGAGGCATGAAAGACAGTTGAACTGTAAGGATGTCACTGCAGGTGGCACTAATTTAAGAGCTTTCTTTTCATTATAAGACAATAATGCTCTCTTCTGGAGGTGGGGTGGAGGGCTTCAAAAATTTAAGCAGACAATGATATGGTCAGATTTATATTTTCTAGCGATCATGTTTCTATAGATCTGTAGTGAGCCATGAGGAAGAGAAAAACCAGAGGTCTGCAGTCAGGTAAGAGATGGTAAGGGTCTCGTTAAGGTCACAGTAATGGGGATGACACCTTCAAGCCAAATCTAAGGGGAAAATGCCAGGATTTAAATATTAATGCAATGGGGCCAGCAGGTGGCGTGGTGGTTAAAGCACTAAGCTCCCTCACAGCTGACTGTGGTTCGAATCCCAGACTCGGCAGCTTGCTTTCTCACTTTCCCTCTCTCTCGTCTCTCTCTGGTCAAATTAAAAATAAATGAATAACATTTACTAAATAATCGTTTAAAAAATAAAGACTAATGATGGTGTGGAATAGTTAATGAAATGATGGTAATTCCTGGAAATCTGGCTTGGGTGGCCTGCATCATAACCGTATTCTTTAAAGGAGAGTTTGGCAGGGATAGGAGGGGACGAGAGGAGAGCTGGTTTGTATTGACAGTTGTGGGAATGATGCCCATGAAATGGCCAGAGGGGACATCATGTGGATGGACAGTTTTGAGGGCAACCTGGTCTGGAATCATAGACTGCTCTATGTCCACGTTAGCATGTGTGACATGTCGCAGAGAAAAACCTGCTTCCTGATTTCCATTGGAATGATCATCTGCTTCTAGGCTCATAGTCTTTTCTCAGATAGGAGTAGGTAAACAAAATGTTTCTATTTTTCCCCAATGCACTTTTTTTTTTTTTTTGGAGAGATTTTCACTGTAGGGCGCGTGCGCTCGCCAGACAGACAGAGAGAGACATAGAGACAGAAAGTGAGAAATCACCCCCCAGGGGGGATGGTCACGCCGCAATCCCTTCTCCTACATTCTCCTCTCGGGATCTTGGGCACGCACGCACACGCGCCCAGCGTGAGTTTTAAGCCACCGAGTCCGGGACATGAACCGCGGTCGACTACGTGGGAGTCCAGCGACATAGCCATTATGCTAACTGTTGGTTCTCTCCCCAATGCACTTTTAATTCCCTGACCTTTGCTGCAACTTGGCATTGATCTGATGAAACCCCTTTCCACACAACCCTTTTGATTGACTGACTGATCTCTTTTTTTAAATTGCCATAGGGCATGCTTGCTCACAAGAGAGAGAGACAGAGAGAGAGAGAGAGAGAGAGAGAGAGGAGAAAGCACTCCCTACACACCATGAGGCATGGGAATGCCACAACGCCTTCTCCTCCATTTCTCTCCCCTGTCTGGATTTTCAGCACAGGTACACATGAACCTGGTATACTTTTTGAAGCACTGGTGTTAGGATTTCAGCCAGTCAGTCATGTGGGATCTGGCTTCCTCGATCACTACGTTATGGGGTTGGCCTCCCTCATAGAACCCTTTTTTTTTCTACAGAGAGATTATTGCACTTGCCGGAGAGACAGAGAAAGAGAATGAGAAATTACTCCCAAGAGGGGATGGCCATACTGCAATCCCTTCTCCATGTTCCTCTTGGAATGTTGGGCACACACATGTTCTCAGTGTGAGTTTTAAGGTGCCTGGATCAGGGACTCGAACCACGGTCAGCTACGTGGGAGTCCAGGGAGTCCAGGATGCAACCATTACATCCTTTGCTGGTCCCCATACAACCCTTTTTAAAGAGTTTCTGCCATTGTGATTTTCTAGGAGAGAATATGGGCATTCTCACTGAACCCACTGCTCCTGAGAGTTCACTGGTGGAACATTTCACATAAACCGTAAAGATGACTTCATTAGGTGGACGAGTGGGGAAGAGCTTTTTTTTTTTTTTTTTTTTTTTGTCGAGAGAGACAGAGAGAGAGTGAGATGGACTCGATGCCGCAATCCTCCAGCCTCCATAGGTTTTTGCCATAGGGCAGGCGCCACCACGCCCAGGAAGAGCTTTTGACTCGATGTCTAGGTTAGGATGAGAAATGGGGAGGAAGGCTGGAATGGGCCAGGTCCTTCTCCCACCCCTATGGGGTACAAGATGAAGATACTCAAATGGGCTCCCCTCACATCAGTTAATATAATCTCACTGTATAAGGAAAAGAGAAGGAGCCAGAAGATAATGTAGCAAGGAAGAAAGGAAAAGACAGTAGAGGAGTGTTAAAAGAAAAAACTTCAGACAATTTAATTTAGTGGGTTTTTTTAAGTGATTTTTGCTATAGGGCACATGTACTTGTTAGAGAGACGACGAGAAACAGAGAGACAGAAAGTGAGGACCCCCTCCCCCCGCACCAGGGGAGATGGCCATGCCACAATCCCGTCTCCTCCATTCTGCTCCGAGGATTTTAGGCAAACACACACACACACACACACACACACACACTCAGCATGCGTTTCGAGCTGCTGCGTCCAGGACTTGAACACCAGTTGACTACATGGGAGTCCAGCAATGTAACCATTCTACCACCTGCCGGCCCTAATGTAGTGGAGTTTAATTGAACGAAAGTAAACCTGATTCTTTTTGGGGGGGGAGAGGTTTTTGCTATAGGGCGCATGCGCTGGCCAGACAGAGAGAGAGAGAGAGAGAGAGAGAGAGAGAGAGACAGAGACAGAGCGACACAAAGCAAGAAAGCAATCCCTTCTCCTCCGTTTTCCTCTCAGGATCTTGGGCATGCACACACACGCGCCCAGCATGAGTTTTAAGCCACCAGGTTCGGGATGCGAATCGCGGTTGACTACATGGGAGTCCAGCAACATAGCCATTATGCTAACTGTTGGCCCCAAGTAAACATGATTCTAACCGGGCAGCTTCTCCGGTGGCTTCCAGGCAATTCTAGGAAGCCTCACGCAGGGTTTCCAAGTTTCAGAAGAGGAAAGTGACGGTGTGGAAAGGAAATGTACATAGAAAAAGGAAAGTGAAGGAATGGGAGAGACAATTTGGATTGGCTACATCTTAAGTGTGTCTGCATTAGCACCATTTAAAAGGCAGGATGCCTGTGGTTGGACCGAAGCTTAGCTGCCGTGATTGGTTGTAACCTGGCAACCAACCAAAAAGGCAGCCTTCCAAATGAGGTTGCAGTTTGTTTATGGGAACCAAAGCAGGAGCAGGAGGCTTTTCTGATATATAATACATTCACAGGAGCGGCGGAGGGAACTGGAGAGGGCGGAAGGAGCCTTTGAAGAAGCGGGAGGCGAAAATGGAGAGCCTAGAAAACTGAGATGAGAGGAAATGGCTCCTTACTTTACATTGTGTCCTATATAAGGAGAAAATGAGCACATTTAGATTATTTATTAGAAATGCTGCTGCTTTACCAAAGCCAGTGAACTTGAGAAGCTCCCCTCCTTTTACCCTTTGAGTTACGGCATATAATCCCACTTCTTGTTTGAAAGTTACAATTTAAAAAGTATTCGCTTATGAGAAAACGTCTGAACTTCTTTTCACAGTTTGTACACTGGGGGGAGTTCAGAGCATAGCGGCCAGGTAACCATCTCACATGGTAGGCCTCCGGCAGGTACCGAGATGTCACTGTGGGTTGTAATGCCCTCTTAGTTAGACTGAGTCACCCAAGTTAATGAGGTCAGGAAAATTGGTCCTTCCTGTCCATTCTCCTTTTGGGGTAGCATCCTCCTATCCTGTTTTTGTTCTTGTTTTCCACAACCTTTTTATTGTCTTTGCTTCATACAGAATTATAAATCAGTTCCAACAGACTTTTGATGCTGGATGCATTTTTGCGAAAGAAACAACAATGAAGACTTTTCCATTTCTTAAAAAGTCAGCCACAGGGGCCAACTGGTGGTGTGGTGGTTAAGGTGACTGGGTCCCACATGACTGCGTGGTTTGAGTCTTGCACCCAGTGACTTGAGAAACATGCCAGGCGCTTGTGCGTGTGTGCCCAAAATTCCTAAAGGAGGGAAAGATAAAAAGGGACTGTGGCGTGCCTATTCCCCACAGGGGATGCTTTCTCACTTTTCCTCTCTTTCTCTCTCTGTCTGGTGAGTATATACACCCTCTGGCAAAGTAAGACAAAAAATTAGCCCCGTAAGTACTACCCATTGTACCTGTATTCAATTTCTCTTGTTACCTCATGTTGTTGTGACATGATATCATACTTAGTAACATTAGTCATGGGGCTGGCAGGTGGTTAAGGTACTAGACTCCCACATGGTCAACTGTGGTTTGAGTCCTGGATCTGGTGGCTTGCTTTCTCACTATCTCTAGTCAAAATGAAGGACAAGGAGAAGGAGAAGAAATAAAATTAAATAAGTAAATAACATTAGTCATGAAATGAATGTTTTCAGATAGAACAGATCACACAGTTCAAGTACTATTTTTGAGGCTCAGTCACTTCTATATATTTAATGGCCGTATACACGTGACTGTAAACAGCCAAGTGAAAAATAAAAACTGGAGTCGGTTATCCAGATGTTTTATCTCTGAAGCCAAGTATCTGGAAATACAAAAACATCTGGATGACTGACTGGACTTATCACTTGTCATCTCTCTGGCTGTTGTAACAGAATGCAGACACAGACCAAACCACTTCTGTCGATATCTGCAGAAGTGATAAATTGCAACAAGAATCTTGTCGGTAAGCATATTAAATGTGACCCAGATAAGCTACCCTGAAGGCAATACAGGTTGAGTACCCCTCGTCCAAAATAGATGGGACTGGAAGTAATTTAGGTTTCAAAATTCTTTTCATTTCAGAATATCTGCATACAAACAACAAGATGTATTGATGATGGGACCTAAATCCAAGCATAAAATTATTCATTTATATTTCGTATGTCATTTTAATACATAACTCACTCTGTGGGGTGATAGGCACAGAAATAAAGGTAGTAAGGCTGTTCCTCTTTCTCTGTACGTTAATACCCACATGCTAATTTGACTTCTGAATAGCAAATACTATTTTCAGAGATTCAACTCGGTAGTTATTTCAATAAGACTATAACTTTTGAAAATCGTAAACTTATTTGTCTTAGTTAAAAATCTTCATCTCTGGGGGCCAACAGGTGGCATGGTGGTTAAAGGTGCTGGACTCCCACACGGTTCAAGTACCAGACCGGGCGGCTTTCTCTCTCTCTTTCTCTCTCTCACTCTGTTTCTGTCCCTCTCTGGTCAAATTAAAACAAATAAATAAATAAAGTTAAATAGAATAATTATTTTTAAAAACTCTCCATCTATGATTTTTAAGGGAATAAGTAGATTCTTTTTTCCATGTGATATTTACCTTAAAATGAAGTAGCTTCTGAAGATGGCACTAATTACATTAGGCTTAAGTCACACACTGATTTTATACTTAAAAGTAGTATTTTACAACACTAAGAAAAGTGGAAGCTTAAATGTTCCCACACAAAAGGACCACTTCAGTAACTAGCACATTTGTACTAGATTTTTTATGGAATGAATAAGTGTTTTTTTTTTTTCTTTCTCCAGCAAATATGCAGTATGTAACAGGTAGTGTTACAAATATTTTAGAATATTTCATTATAATGCTAACCCTATGAGGTAGTTACACTTTTTGTTTTCCTATTTTTCGGGTGAGGAAGCTGAAATGTGGAGAGATTAAGATACTGCCCAGGTCCCAGAGCGGCTGTGTCAAGATCCAACCAAGCTGTTTGGCTTTGGAGTCTAAGTTCGTTTGTTTGTTTGTTTTTTAAATTTGCCAGTGGGCTCATGTACTTGCCAGAGAAAGGAAGTGAAAAGACATACCCCATGGGAATGACTTCTCCTCCATCTCCCTCTCCTTTCAGGATTTCAGGCACACAAGTATACGTGTCCAGCATGTTTTTCAAACTCCTGGGTGCAGGACTCAAACCCCACAGTCTGCCATGTGCAATCCAGCCCCTTGAACC